>NC_045429.1:200442996-200752162 GCF_902635505.1 Sarcophilus harrisii
TATTACTTTCCTTAATCTATGAATCTTGACATAATTCATTTTGGGATATGTTTTCATGGGATATACATTTTGCTTCACTTTTAGTTCATTTTTATATATTGAATATTTTCTTTAGAACCAAAGTCTTTATTTTTTTTTCTTTTCCTTTTTTTATTTTAATAAAGTTTTTTTTTATTTATAAAACATATGTACAAGTAATTTTTCAACACTGACCCTTGCAAAACCTTCTGTTCCAAATTATCCCCACCTTCTCCCCACACTGTCCCCTAGATGGCAGGTAATCCAATATATATGTTCAATATTTTAAAGTATATGTTAAATCCAAAAAATGTATACATATCTAGACAGTTATCTTTCTGCAAGAGAAAAATCAGATCAAGAAGGAAAAAAAAACAACTGCGAAAGAAAACAGAATGCAATCAAACTACAACAGAATGAATGAAAATACTATGTTGTAGTTCACACTCAGCTCCCATAGTCCTCTCTCCTGAAGTAGCTGGTTTTCTTCATCACTGAACAATTGGAACTGGTTTGAATGATCTCATTGTTGAAGAGAGCCACATTCATCAGGATTGATCATCGTATAGTTTTGTTGTTGCCATTTATAATGATCTCCTGGTTTTGTCATTTCACTTAGCATCAATTTATGTAAGTCTCTCTAGGCCTGTCTGAAATCATCCTGTTGGTCACTTCTTACAGAACAATAATATTCCATAACATTCATATACCACAATTTATTCAGCCATTCTCCAATCGATGGGCATCCATTCAATTTCCAGTTCCTTGTCACTACAAAAAGGACTGACACAAATGTTTTTGAACATGTGGGTCCCTTTCCTTCGTTTAAGGTCTCTTTGGAATATAAGCCCAGTAGAATCACTGCTGGGTCAAAGGTTATGCACAATTTGATAATTTTTTTGAGCATAGTACCAAACTATTCTCCAGAATGTTTGGATCTGTTCACTGTTCCACCAATAATGTATCAGTGTCTGTTTTCCCATATCACCTCCAACATTCATCTTTTCCTGTCATCTTAGCCAGTCTGACAAGTGTGTAGTGGTATATCAGAGTTCTCTTAATTTGCATTTCTCTGATCAATAATGATTTGGAACACACACAAAAAAGAATATATTTCAAGGGCTACTTAAAAATATTTGAAGGATTGTTAAATGGAAGAGGTATTATCTTAACACTATATTGTACTGTATCAGAGAAGTAGGATAAATAAGAGAGTTATAGCAAAGGAAGTTTTTAATTTTAGATTAGGAAGAACTTTATAATAATCAAAGTTTTTTAACAGTTGCATGAACTGTTTCAAGAAACAATAACTTGCTTCCTATTATAGGTTCTCAACAAATAATTTATTTGTCATTTATTTGTCATTATAAGACAGATTATTTCAAATCACCCACATGGCCAAATAAAGGTAAGTAAAGTGTTGTAGTTCAGTCATTTTTCAACTGCATACAACTCTTTGTGATCTCATTTGGGATATTCTTGGCAAAAATAACAAAGTTATTTACCATTTCCTTATCCAGACTCCATTTTATACAGGAGGAAACTAAGACAAACAGAGTTAGGTGACTTGCCCAGAGTCACATGGCTACTAATTATCTGGGGCCAGATTTTAACTCAGGAAGATAAGTTTTCATGCCCTATGGCCTGATATGGTATTCATTGTATCATCTAACAGCTCAAGCAAAATGGCCAACTAACAAATTAATTGAACAACATTTATTAAAGATTTTTTTTCTACATAACAGGGCTCATCATCATCCACAAGCATTAGATATATATATATAGTATACACACAGACAGATCCAAAATGTTGGGATAACAATAGAAACTTGCCCAATTTCTCCCCTAAACTACTCCAAATTTCTTTAAATAAGGACTGTAAAATTTTTTTGTGTTAGACACAATAAGACAGACTAGAACATTTTCTGTATGAAGACAATTTAGAACATCAGCAGGAAAGGTCTGTGAACAAGAGTGGGAGTCCAGAAGGGCAGGCTGCAAATGGGTAACTCCAGTCTGTCTCCACACCATCAAAGCAGGAATGGGTCTATGGATCTCTGAATCAGCAGCAGCACTGGCAGTTTCTAGGCCTCTTGGTCCAGAGACACCAAAGATGATATGCAAGGTAAATTTGTCAGTAGGGTGAAAGGACCTTGGTAATCAGCAAACCAAGAGTGAGCGTAGGCAGTGATGATAATAGCATCTTCCAGCGGGCTCAAAGAGACTCTTCCAAAGACTCACAAGAGGTCTCTTTATTAGCTCTGAAGAAGTACTCTATTGCTTGAGCACAGTAGGCCTTAATGCTTTTTTCTGGCTCTATTAGGAATATTTTTTTGTAGCCAATGTGTATAATATTAAATATGCATATTAACATTGGTAGCTCTTTTAAATTATATTGGTATACACAAAGTGTGGATATAAAATATTTCTTTAGCTAATGCAATTACTCTTAATTTCAATAAATATACTAAATTTTAATGTATAGAACTATGGAATGTGTTCTGGAAAACTGATGAATAATGTATGCATTTTATGATCACCATGAACCCAATTTTTCACTTTATAATAAACTCCTAGATTTCTCTTCTTAATCATATAGAAATTCTACTCATTTTTAGAATGGTTATTTTATGCCCTGGAACCTTGCTCTCATCATCAGCATCAGCATCATTACAATAATTTCCTAGAAGTTTTTAAGTAAACAATCTTATTAGCAAATATATTGGATTTGTTGTTTTGCTTCTTTTTGCTTATATTTATGCTTTTAATTTAAATCTTTTGTCATATTGGAATAATTAAATTCAAATATCAAAATGAGAGAAGGTATCTTTACTTTGCTACATTTTACATATATATATATATATTTATATATAAAGCTTCTAGTACTTTACAATTTTATATATTGCTTTTATTTCATTTTATATATATTATAATATTTAAGTATATATTTTGTTGGATTTTTATTATATTCTTGACATTTTTCAAAAATATGTTGTAATCTCTTGAGATATTCACATAGTAAGTGCTAGTTTTTGTTTATTTTACTCTTATTGGTAACCAATTTTTAAATCTATAAGCCATTCCAAGGAATGTTTACAATACTGAACAATTATACTAATTTCATATGGCAGAAAGATTTTGCCATAATTGTGCAAGTTAGGCTTCAACAATATAGAAACTGATAATTACCAAAAGAAAACATTGGTTTTCAAAGAGGCATAGGATGTAGAAGTCAATTTCTAATATTTATAAGATTAGAGAAAAAGCAAGGATGTTCCAGAAAAAAAAAAAAAATCTTACTCCTTTATTGACTACATGAAAGCCTTTGTCTGTGTGGATCACAAGAAAGTGGAAAGTTTTAAAAGATAGATAATTCTTTCTTCTGGGAAACCTGTATTAGGATAAGAAACAATAGTTGGAACTAATAATTAATTGGGTTAAGATTGGAAAGAAATACTACAATGCTCTATAGTCACTTTATTTATTTAATTTATATGTAAACACATCATATGAAATGTTAGGCCAGATGAATCAAAAGCTGCAATTGAGGTTTCAGGGAAAAATAAGAACTATTGCAAATAGACAGATTTGTCTACTCTAACAGAAAAAAAAAAAAAAAAAGGAAAGGAAAGGAAATAAAAAAATATCTTGATACAAATGAAAAAGGGCAGTGTACAGAGAATTCTGGGGAAATGTAGAGTAGGTCAGAAAATTCTGCTCTCCAGATCCCCCTCCCCACACACAAATAAGACAAAATAGCAGCCTGAGGTGAATGCAGAGTAATGAAAGCAAACACAAGTAAAGACAGATTAGAGGTCCTCCTGTGGCAAACAGAGAAAGGGTAAAGAAAGATACCAAGACAGAAGGTTTGGATTTAGGCTAATTCCCCAGAAGTTTAAATAGCAAACTATAGGACCAGCTGAGGTGGGAAGATAGTCTTGCCCCAGCTACAGGAATTTTTACCTCAATTTAGGAAGTTTAGTCTCTGAGTTTGGGAATATTGGAAGAATTTCTGATGATAAGGAGTTCCAGGTCAAGCAGTGTTGCTGAGTAACACAAGCAAGTCTGTTCAGGAGCAGTCTGCATTTGTCTAGTAAGTTCAGAAGTAGTGAGGTGGGGTGCTAATGGCTGAGTGCATATACAGGGAGTGGAGTTCTTGGTTTCACTTCCAAATCAGAGGGGAAGAACTGAAAGAGAACTGAGGCTAGAGGCACCATTCTCCATAGACAATCTACTATTATTGTTTCAAACAAAATAATCCTTTTCTACTTCAAAGATTAAAATTAAATGGTCATCTCCCCCAAAAGAATTCATAGACAGACTTCTGAAGGTGGAGACAAGATAGC
Source organism: Sarcophilus harrisii (assembly GCF_902635505.1). NCBI lineage: Eukaryota > Metazoa > Chordata > Mammalia > Dasyuromorphia > Dasyuridae > Sarcophilus > Sarcophilus harrisii. The sequence goes on from NC_045429.1 coordinate 200,447,361, forward strand.
AGAGTGAAGCCAGAAGCTGCTCAAGCTCTCCCAGTCTCCTTCAAAATCCACATGAAACCAAGCCTCTGAACAGAGTCTGACTGAATGAAACCAGCTCAAGACAGATTGGAAAAACTTCAAGAAAAGTCAGTCTCACTTGGGTAAAATGGTTGTTCAGCCCAACTCAAACAGAATCTGGGAAAGCCAGTTAAAGCATATCAGATTAGTAACTGAGACCCTTGATCCTGGCTCAGTAGCAAGGCAGACCAGAACCCCATAGTACCAACTCAGAATGTAAATTATGGAAAACCAGGCTCTTTTTTGGAAAGAGATGATAAAGTTACATCCTATAGTGAGCAAGCCACAAACACAAGGGTCCCCTGTGCTCAAAGCCAAGGTTCAGAGCTGCACAGGAAGCTTGGGACAGTGACTCCTTTATCGCAGAAATAGAGCTCAACCTTAATAGCCACAAAAAAGGAAATACACAAAGAGAAAGGAAGAAAATGAGAAAAAAACATAAACAAATTTTAATCATAAACAGCTACTATAGTGACAGGGAAGACTAAAACACCAAATTGGACAAAAACAAAATGTCCATAGAGGAAATTTCAAAGTGTAATATGAATTGGTCTCAGTGAAAGAGGATTCTTGGAAGTGCTCATAAAAAAGACTTTAAAAGGTAAATAAGAGAGGAAGAATGAAGAATTAAAAACAAAAAAACAAAAGGAGAGTTATGCATGAGAAAGTCAATAGCTTGGAAAAAGAAGGCAATCCCTTTAAAAAATACAATTGTTAAAATAAAAAAAAATCACTGAAGAAAACAACACTTTGAAAAGTAGAATTATAGGAAGGATTCTAAGAAGATGGAAGAGTTTATTGGTAAATTTCAAGCTCTCAAATTTCCCCCACAAATACAAAATATTTGTGCCTTAATGCAAATGTATATCAGTGAAAAAAATCAAGAAAACTTGGAGCAGAATAGGGGTGCTACAGGTACAACCCTGAGAAAACCTGAAGAGAGTCCCCAGGCCAGGAATTAACATCTATGAAGTGCAGACACCTACTGGCCAGCTCCACAGAAATATTAAGTGGGGACCCATGGAGCTAGCTGAGTGTGGCTGGAGCCTCAGCAGGAACCACAGAAAGTTTCACCTCCTAGATGGTTTCTGGAGTCCAAGTCTGAGTCTCAGAATACTGAATAAACCTCATTTAATTAGGAAGACCAGGATCAGCTATGTTGCCAGAACACAGATCTGTTGTGTGGTCTATGTCTCCACAGACAATCTACTATTAAAAAAATAATAGGCAAATGAGAATCCTAGCATAAAAAGTTACTATGGGAATAGAAAAAAATTGAAATTTATCTTCAGATGAGGATACTGAAACAAACAAAATAATCCTTTTCTACTCCAAAGATTAAAATTAAATGGTCATCTCACCCAAAAGAATTCATAGACAGGTGAGAAGGAACCAGCACACCTTTGAGTGCAGGGGCAGTGGGATAGGGACACTGCTAGCTGGGGGAATTTGCTGAAGGGTAGAACTCTTGATCTGGGGTTCCAAGTCAGAGGGGAAAGCTCAAATTAAATTAGAGGCACCATCTCCTCATACCTTGATTACAGGTGCTTACAATAATACTTCCTATTAATATATGTATATATATATATATATAAACACACACAAATATATATATATATACGAACTGGAAAATAAAAAAAAAAGAATCTCACCATAGAAACTTACCATGGGAACAGGGAAGACAGAGATTCATTTTCAGAGGAGATCATTGAAGTTAAAAAAAAAGTGTGTACCCCACAGAATGATGTGCTATGGCTTCCTGCCCTGAGAGAATTTATAGAAATCAAAAAAGAATTTCAAAATCAAATGAGAGACATTGAGGAAAATCTTTTAAAAAAATAAAAAAATCATCCAAAAAAGGCCCAAGAAGATTATGAAAAAAGCTAACCAACTAGAAAAGGAGATACAGAGTTTCAAAGATGACTCTTCTAAAATTAAAACTGGGAAAGGGAAAGCCAGTGAAGCTATGTGAAACAAAAAATAATAATAAAACATTGTAAAGAATGAACAAATGTTTCATTTTCACATTTCAGAATGTAAAACATAATAAAAATGACAGATCTGGAGAACAGATCAATAAGAGGAAATAGAAAAATAATTGCCTGAAATTTGAGACAAAAAAAAATCTTGACCCATTATGCAGGAAATAATTCAAAAATATTGTCCTGGAGTGATAGAACATGAAGGGAAAGCAGAAAGAGAAAAAAATCCACCACTCACCAAGGATGAATGAACAGGAAAGCAAAGTGTGAGTGAAGAAGACAAAGAAGGAATCCATGGATGGATTCAGATTAAGTAATGACAAGGAAAATCAAGGAACAGAATTAAAGCAAAGAGTCAAAAAGGATAGGAAAGATATGTGTGTGTCTGTGCATGTATGTGTATGTATATATTTATATATGCATACATAAATATATCCTTTCTTAATTATAGCCTGCTTGGGGTGGGGGGGCGAGGTGAAAAGGGAAAAAACAATAACATAAGAAGGTATACAACAGAGAACAAAAGAACAATTTACAAGAAAGGAAAGAAAAGATAGCCACTCATAAATATAATTTCTTCTACTAATATATGTGTACTTTCTTGAACTGGTAATTTGTTGGCATATATTTTGAATCCTCCCCAATGTTCTACTGGGCACATGACAGAATTTTGTTTTGTTTTGTATTCTCTTCTGTTTTCTTTTTTCCTTATATTATTCTTTAATAAATTTTTAAAAAACTCAACAAATTTTCAGGAAAACATTAAAATAGTATTTCTCAAAAAAAGTAGAATTTAACAAATGGAAAAAGAAACAGAAAAGCTACTTGAAGGAAATAAAAACATGAAAAACTAGAATGGGCCAAATAGTAACTAATGACTCTCTAAGACATCAAGGATCAGTCAAACGAAAAAGAAAATATAAAATAACTCATTGGAAAAAGAATTGGCCTAGAAAATAGATCCAGAAGAGACAATTTAAAATTTATTGAAATCCATAACCAAATAAAGAGCAAGGATAACATTCTCCAAGAGATCATCAAGGAAAACTGCCCCATTATACTAGAACTGGGGTGGGAGGAAAGAAGAATAGTTATTGAAAGAATCCATTGATCACCTCCAGAAAGAGATCCCACAAGGAAAATGCTAAGGAATATTGCTGTAAAACTCCAGAACAATAATCTCAAGGAAAAAAAATATGGCATGCTGCCCAAAAAAAATCAATTTAAGTATCAAGGAGTAGTAGTCAGGATTATGTGAGATCAGGCAGCATCATGGAGGGCCAGGAATACCATATTTCCATAGGCAAAGAACCTAGGGTCATAACCAAGAATTAACTACTCAGCAAGACCTTAGTTATCTTTCAGGGGACACAATAGATCATCAATAGAAATTTGGATCTTCAAAAAAAGAACTTCAGAGAAACATAGAAAGGTAAACAGGGATATATATACATACACACACACACACACACACACATATATATATATATATATATATATATTTATACATATGTATAAAATATAAACATACATATAAGTATATACACACACATATAAAATTGAAAAGTTTACAATGTTTGCATCCCTAGAAGAAAAAATTGCTATCTGTAAGTTGTGAGAACTATATCTATTATTGGGTCAGTTAAAGAGGGCATCACATGGATGGAGAGTATTTTGGGATTGAATTCTTATGTGATGGTATCAAAGAAAAAGACATGGGGTGAGAAAAGAATGCTACTGGAGGAAGAGAAAAAGAAAAGGAAGTTATAATGGGACAAATTAGACCACTTGAAGAGATACAAAAAACCTTTTACAAAGAGGGTAAGAAGAGAGGAATATGAGCTTTGGTTGAAGCTTGATCTCACAAGTTTTGGCTCAAAGAGGGAATAACTTAATCATTCAGTTGGGTATGGAAATTTTTCTTACCTTATAAAGAAGTAAGAAAAGAAAGAGGAAGGAAAAGGAAGGGACTAGTTAGAAGGGAGACAGAAACACTAGGATAAAAGAATAAGTGATGGAGGGAGAAGTGATAGAAGATAAGGGAAGTATTGGGTGTAATGGGTTAAAAACAAAACATTACTAGAAGGGACAGAGGCAAAAGAGATAACAAAGTATATATAGGGGGAAAATAGGATAGAAGGAAATACAGAGCTGATAATCATAACTATGAATGAATAGGATGAATTCTCCCATAAAACAGGAGCTAATAGCAGAGTAAATTAAAAAACACACTTGACACAAAGTCAAGATAAAAGTAAAGGCAAAAGATTAGTAGAGAATTTATTATGCTTCAGCTGAAGGAATAAAAGCACTGATACCAATTCTGATCTCAGATAAAGCAAAAGTAATAATACATCTAATTAAAGAGTTAAGGAAGGAAAATACATTTTCATAAAGGATACTGTAAACAATGAAGTAGTGACTATATTAAATGTATATTCACCAAGTGGTAGAGCAGGCAAATTCTTAGACAAGATTTTAAGGCAGTTACAAAAAGAAACAGACAGCAAAACTATACTGGGGGAACCTTAATCTTCTCTTAGAAACAGACAAATCTAACCACAAGATAAATGAGAAATAAATTAGAGAGGTTAATAGAATCCTAGAAAACTTGGATATGATAAATTTCTGGAGAAAATTGAACAAGAACACAAAGGAATATATCTTTTTCTCAGTAGAGCATGGCACCTACACAAAAATCAATTAGCTTTTAGGGCGTTAAAACCTTACAATCAAATGCAGAAAGGCAGAAATAGTAAATTCTTCCTCCTCAGACCACAGTGTAATAAAAATTATATTCAATTAAGGGGAAGGGAAAGGTAGATTGAAAACCAATCAGAAATTAAATAATCTAATTCTAAAAAAATAAGTGAGTGGATTAGACAACAAATGACAGATACAATCCACAATTTCATCCAAGAAAAGACAATAATGAGACAATATACCAAAACCTATGGGATGCAGCCAAAGCAGTACTTAAGGGAATTTTATATCTCTAAACAGCTACATGAATAAAACAAAGAAAGAAGAAATCAATTAATTGGGTATGCAACTAAAAAAGCTAGAAAATGAACAAATTAAAGCTCTCCAAATTAAATACCAAATTACAAATTCTGAAATTCAAAGGAGAGATTAATGGAATTTAAACTAAGAAAACTATTGTACTAATTAATAAAACTAAGAGCTGGTTTGTGGGGAAAAAAACAGCAAAATAAATGAACCTTTGGTTAATTTGATTAGTAAAAGGAAAGAAAAAAAATTACTAATATCAAAAATAAAAAGGGTGAACTTTCCACCAATGAAAAAGAAATGAAAGGAATAATTAAAAGTGATTTTGCCCAACTGTAAGTCAGCATCTAATGTAATCAATGTAGATCAATATTTCTAAAAATATAAATTGTCCAAATTAACAGAAGAAGAAATTAATAGTCCTATTCCAGGAAAAAAAAAATACGGAATAAGCCATCAATAAACTCCCTAAGAAAAAATCTCCAGGGCCAGATGGATTTGCAAATGAATTTTGCCAAATTTTTAAAGACCAATTAATTCTCATAGTATGTTAACTATTTGGAAAATTAGGCAAAGAAGGAATCCTGCCAAATAACCTTCCAGGACTGATACCTAAACCAGGAAGATCCAAAACAAAGAAAGAAAATTACAGACCAATCTCCCTAATGAATATCAATGCAAAAAAGTTAAATATTAGCAAAGCTATTACAGCAACTTATCAGCAGGATAATACACTATGATCAAGTAGGATTTGTACCAGGAATGCAGAGTTGGTTCAATATCAGGAAAACTATTAACATAATTGACTATATCAATAAACTTATTAATAGAAATCATGATTTTATCAATAGATGTAGAAAAAGCATTGGACAAAATACAATACCTATTCCTATTAACAATACCAGACAGCATAGGAATAAAAGGAGTTTTCCTTAAAATGATATGTAGGAAAACAACAACAACAAACAGGTGGAAATACCATGCTTTGAGAATCATTTAGTCAACACAGTTCTTTCTCTGTATTTGGATGCATTTTCTAAGTCTATTTGAATGCAGTGGATTAGTTCATAAATCTACCAACACTACATTAGTATTCCAGTTTACCCACATCCCCTCCAACATTTATCATTAACCATTCCTTTTACCTTAGACAATCTGAGAATTGTAAAGTGTTATACTAGAGGTGTTTTAATTTGCATTTCTCTAATCAAGGGCTAGAACATTTTTAAATGATTGGAAATGGCCTTAATATCTTCATCTGAAAATTATCAGTTTATATCATTTGACTACTTACCAATTAGGGAATGCCTTATAAATTTGATTCAACTCTGGAGAGCAATTTGGAACTATGTCCAAAGGCTATCAAACTCTACATATGTTTGATCCAGTAGTGTCTCTACTGGGTTTGTATCCCAAAAAATAATAAAAGAGGGGAAATGACCCACATGTGCAAAAGTTTGTAGCAGCCCTAGTGGCAAGGACTTGGAAACTGAATTGATGATCATCAGTTGGAGAATGGGTGAATAAATTATGGCATGTAACTGTAATGTTATATAATTGTTCTATAAAAATCATAAGCAATCTGATTCCAGAAAAGTTTGGAAAAACTTACATGAACTGATGCTAAGAGAAATGAACAGAAATGAGAGCACATTGTTCCCATTAACAAGATTATTTGATGATTAATCGTGACAGTCTTTATTCTTTTCAATAAAGAGGTGATTCAAGGCAATTTCAGTAAACTTGGAAAGCCATCCAAATACAGAGATAGAACTCTGGAGACTAAATGTGTCCCAAAGCAAGGTATTTCCACCTGTTTGTTGTTGTTATTTTTGTTTTGGTTTTTTATTCTTTTTTTTTTTCATTTTGATCTAATTATTCTAGCACAGCATGATTAATATGGAAAAAAATTAGAAGAATTCCATATGTTTAACTTAGATTGAGGTGTTTGCTGGCTTGGGGAAAGGGGAAAGGAAGAGGGAAGGGGAAATTTTTGAAACTGAGGGTTTTACAAATATGAATGTTGAAGACTATCTTCAAATGTATTGGAAAAAAATACAATGAACTTTTATTAAGAAAGTAAAAAATGGAAGGAGGTAAAAAAGGAATAATGGTAAATTTCTACCAAAAAAATGAGAACTTTGAAAGATAGAGAGAACAACAGTAGAATAGCCCATTACAAAAGTTAAAAAATCTTTTGTGGGAAGTAACCAATATAATTAAAGTGATAAGGAAGAAATTCTCTCTCTCTCAAAGACCTTTAATTTTCATGTCTGGATTTGCCCAATACTTTCCCATCAAATCTTTGTTTTTCTTATCAACTAAAATACTGAATGTATCTGTGCGTGTTCTTAATAAATTGGGGTCATATGCTTAAAATTCTTAATGCACTATTATTTAATGAAAATTCCTACAAATTTTCAATTACTTATTATTTTATCTTATATTTATGCTGTAATATTATTGAATTGATTAGATCTTGAGATAAATTAAATAACAGAGTTTTAATTTTGTTTCCATAAGCTACTCATGATCAATGTCTTTGAAACATTATTTGGAAATCATATTTTTAACTTAATATCAATTTTTTATATTAATAAAATTTTAGAGTCTAATATCTGTTTTTGTAGAGAATTATAAAATTTTGCCCCTTTATTTTACTTTTAGTTATGACAATTTAAATAATAATTTTGGGAATTTGTTCACTTGTACAGCATATCTTGTCTCCTGAAGAAACTTAATATACTCTAAGAAATTTGCAGTATTTAAGATTAAAGGGAGGGATGAAATATATCCTATATTTATGGTTGTCTGAAAAACATCAACTACTGATAACATAATGGTAAGTAATTGAAGCATATGATGGAAGACATTTTGATTGGTTAACTATCTTATAAGAACTATTGCAATCAAATGTACAGTTAGTGAGTTGTTTATTCAGATTTGTAGGTCTCAAGATTAAATTTTATTTTTTAATTTTTATTCTGCAGTTCCTTAAAAGAGACCAAAGAAGATAACTGATGAGCTTTAGTCAGCCAATATGAGACCTCGATATATTTGAATCAGTTTAAAGAAATGAAAATTTTAACCTGTAAAGGGCAGGAACTATGGAGAAGTATACTTGAAACAAGGATACTTACAACAAGGTGTTAACTCAGTATGATTAATGAGATGATAGTTCTCTAGTTCACATATACTTAGTACTTATCATGGTGATGTAATGGTTCTCTAGTTCATACATACATAGTGTGCTGTAATGATGTAATCATATCAAGATATTTAAGGGCTCAGAGGACTGGAAATGAGACATTCCATCTTTGCCCATCCTCCTGGTGGCTCTCTTGCCTCCTGCGCTCTCACTAAGATCAAGACTGGATCAGACTATGACAGACATAGATTGTAAAGGAGACAAACTGTAAAGGAGACAATGAAGACTTTAGATTCGATTGCTGACTATCCTTGTCTATCCTGGTGAGACCAAGGCCCATCCAGAGGACCTCCAGAAAGCTATCCCAAACATTACATTAACCTAGAAAGCAGATATGAGTAAAGAAGGAGAAAGATTATAGTTGTCTTCGGGTACATAAAGGATTATTCCAGGGAAAAGAAATTAGAATTGTTTTGCTTATTTCTGAAATCTCCAACTTGGAGAAATATAAAGAAGTTTCAAAAAATCAAATTGATTCTTGATTTTTTTAAAAATGCAATTGTTATAATTAATTATTCAAAAGTAGTATGGATTAACTTACCAGGTAACAAGTTCTCAGTCACTGAAGGTCCTCAAAAAAAGTCTGAATGACAACTTGTCCCAAAAGTTGTAGATGGGATTCTTGTTTAGTTACTGATTGTGCTAAATTAATTTCAGTGTCTTTCAACTGTCTGTGATTCTCTAACGGAGTGAAGGTTAATTGTTTGCTCAGCATTCATATATAATACTCTTAGTTAAATTATTACTTCTTTGTTTTCTCTGATCCAGCCTAAGCAAACAATCTAATTTTATTTTTTTCCTTTCCTTATAGGACTTCATTCCTATCTCCTTAGTCATACCTACTGCTCTTTTCTGCACTCCCTCCAGCATTTCTACAAATTTACAGCCTTAGGGAACAACAAATTGCATTGGAGACAATGACCATTTCCCCAGTACTTGTAAACTTTGAGATTTTAGGTAAGTTATCTGGCCTCTTTGGGCCTCTATTTTCTTATTTGGTAAATGAGAAAAAGAATAAGAATTCTTCCAAAATATTTTCTAGGTCTAAATCTATATTCTTGCTGAATGTATAGGTGGATTTTTTTCACTTTTTAAAACAAGCTATTTTGAGCCATCATTCCAGTAATTTTAAGTTTCATTCTTGCCTTCTCTACACAGGTGGCGTATTTTCCCTGAAAGAAAGGGAAAAAAAAAAAGAAGGGGCTCATTCCTGAAGTTACTGGCAAAAAGGAAGGGAACTATAACCTCTTATCTCACCCATCCTGTTCTACATAATGAGCAAATAGTCTCCTACCTGGAGACTACCTACCTGGACTCCTACCTGGAGTGTGATGTATTTTCATCTACAAGATGGAGACATTTATATTTTGTTACCTTCTTCACACATAGTGAGATAGCAGCTGGATCAGGCTCTGATCCCTGGATTTTCTCTGTGAAAAACACATCTTCTTTTGGCAGTTGACATTACACCAGGGCATAGTCAAAGAGACAGTCACATAAGTTATAGGAATCCAGGACTAGTGCATGTATTCTACCTCCTATGACATGCAAGAAGTTGGTGTTATAAATGATTTGATTCCTTGGCCAATCACTGATTTACTGCATAGAGATAATAGAACCAAAGGGTATCAAAAGTGTTCTACTAGGATTGAAATATACTAGCATTTCAAATAGAAGCTCTTCACAACCTGAGAGACAAAGGAGAGGTTCCATTCCTCATCTGGGCTTATTCACATTGTCATTTTTTTTTCAATAAAAATTGGGGAAACCGTTTCTTGCTTAAGATTGCTATCATGTATATTTTCATTTTTTTAAGTGCTTGGGTTAAAAAAAAAACTTAAGATAACTGTTGAGAGATAGCTATATTCTTTTACCAGAAATATTCAGCATAAAAGTATTCTTAAACATATATTTATAAAATTTCTCAAGACAAAGCTCTTTCATACTCAAACATTTTGATAAAGATGCCTTCTTGAATTGAATCTAAATAATTTGAATTATAATATAAATTTCTCAGCAAAATACTCATGACCACATAGATTTTCCACATGTACATACATATATGTGTATATATCATACATATATAATATACCTACTTTATTAGATTCACAATTTCATTGATATATGTAATTTTTAAAAAGAAAACTTCTTCTAATATAAATATTACTATGCAACTTGTATAATTTCCTGAGGTCACTGAGAAGTATAAGTGACTTGTAAAGGATTAGATAGTCAACTTAGGTAAAAGACAATATCATATTCCAGATATCCTTAAGTCTAGCCAAGCTCTATTCCTATCCTCAATGTAACCTTCCCCAGACATGCATGCATGCACATATACATACATACTTACATATATACAAACATCATGCATCATACATGAGATATCACAAGCACATATATTTTTGTGTGCATATAATCTATCAGATGTAATATAATCTTTGATTTCTCTTCAGTTCTAATAAGTAAAAGCAGATGCAAATGATGCAAATGAGATGCAAATGAGAAAAAGTAGTTGGTACAGTGGATGGAGTGCCAGGCCTTAAGTCAGGAAAAGTCATCTTCCTGAATTCATATCTCACTTTAGACACTAACTGTTATTATCCTGGGCAAGTCACTTAACCTTATTCACTTGAGTTTCTTCATGTTTAAAATAAACTAGAAAAGAAAATGACAGAATACTCCAATATCTTTGCCAGGAAAACCTCAAACAGAATCTTTTTAAACAAAATTGAAATAAGTCAACAATAGCAATAGATTCAATGTCAAAATCTATGTTTAAATAAAGTCAGTTAGCTATTAAGTGTGTCAGAGTTAAAAGCATTTCTCACACTTGAAAATTCCAATTCAATTACTAAAAGTGATTCATCTCAAATTTTTTTAATGTAATCATCTGAGGAGAAGGCACACAAATTTACAGCAGAAATGAGAAAAAAATTCTTCACATCCATTGAAAAGTACCCAATAATCTTAAAGGTGTAAGAACATTTAGTTAAATAAGAACTTGTTTTTCACAGGATTACACACTAGAAAGAATCCCAAAGTAGATTGAAGAGTGTCCACAGAAGGTATTTAAAAAGGGATAAATAACTAGCTGATATGTTTCATTTTGATTTTACCTACCTGAAAGCAGAAACACTGAGATCCTTTTAAAATTTTCCATTTTTTTTTGTTGTCTTTTGCTAATAGCATTATTGAAAGTTGAAATAAACTAAGATCTCCTTTTGGTTATGATTCCGCATTTTTAACTGTGACTTTATTCTATCACCTTATTTGTATCCCATTCAACGGGAAAATAAAATATAAGTAATAAATATTTCTTTAGTGACTCATCACTAATTTGAGCACATTAGCTCTTTCTGAACTAAAGCAGATGTTTAATTTGGCTACTATCAAATGTTAAGTAGAAGGGAAAAAAACACTTTCCCCATTAATGTCAAAAGTATCACCATCATTATTTCCTCTTTTTTTGTTTCATTTTTTTTCTGATTATACATGTACATTAATCGTTATTACACATTTCTTTATGAATCATGTTTGAAGAGAAACAATCAGAACAAAATGCAAAAACCATGAGAAGGAAAAAATAAAACAGAAGGAAAACAAAAAAAGTGAACATAACATATGTGATTTACATTTAGTCTCTATGACATTTTCTATCCAAAGTTTATTGTGATTTCCTTAGATTACTGAGTGTGAGAAGAACCAAGTCTTTCATAGTGGATCATTTCACAATCTTGCTTTTACTGTGTACAATGTATTACTAAATTTGCAAGTATTACTATCATTAAGATCACTCAGTTTTAAAATTAATATCATCCCAAAATTTCCTCTAAAACTATAATTTTTTCTTTTATATTACTAAATCCTGTAATGTTTTTCTCCACAACATCAGTCCTATATATCTCTACTCATGTAAACACTGTTCTAGCTCATTCCTTCAACACTTCTTTCCTACACTATTGCAATAGAATTCTTATTGGTCTCTGGGGCATGAGTCAATTTCCATTCAAATCTATCATCTATTTCTGGGGTTAAATCTATTTTCCTAAAAGTAGGTCAACACTTTTCATCCCCATCTTGAAAAATACAGTGCTTCCCTGTTATCTCCAGGATCAAACATAAACCTTTTTTTGTCATTTATACCTTTTAACAATCTGGACCTTTCCTACCTTTCCAATCTTCTTACATTTTTCTCTCCTCTATTACCTAGCTAACCTTGCCTATTTGTATTTCCTCCAACACTGTTTTTCTTAACTCAGTTCTTTTGCAAAAACCATAGTCTCATACCTCTTATGTTGCAGTTCCAAATCTAAAATACTTGTCTCATTTTTTAAATTAGCTTAAGGGATGCCTCCACTATTATGCCTATCCTGATTCCTCTCCCCTAGTTACCTCAGCTATCCCCTTTAGGATTACCTTCCACCCACTCTGTATTAATCACAAATGTACTACCTTCCTTTTAGAATGAAAAATGCATGCAGGGCAAAACCATTTTTTCTTTGCAACCCCAAAATTTACTAATATTTCTGGTACATCATAAGTTCTTAATATTTATACTTTTAGTTATTTGAGGAAATAACAGGTACAATGCATTTCTATAATTTTATAATGAAGAGAATGAGTAAAAGAAAATTAAAACTGCATTTTCCATCACATATATATATATATATATATATATATATATATATGTGTGTGTGTGTGTGTGTGTGTGTGTGTGTGTGTATGTATGTATGTAATTGGTATTTATGATGTTCATTTCATCCTGAATATCATTTGACTTATCAGATAATGATTAGAGTAGTGGTGATATTACTTGGGTAGGAAACAAACCTCTACTTTAACAAAGAGTACAAAGCCAAAAAATAGGCTGGGTAAATGAGCAAACAACATAAAAAATATCATGACCATAGAACGATCAGACAAGGTCATGAGGAAGTTCAAATACACACTCAGAAGAAAATATTTGTTAAAACTCCTATATCCAAAACCTTCAAGAAAAACAATTATTGGTCTCAGGTCATGGAAGAGATAAAAATGCATTTTAAAAATCAAATTAGAGAGATAGAGAAAAAAATAGTAAGAGAAATGAGAGTGATGTAAAAGGAAAAACAAAAAGCTAATGAGGAGAAGAATACTTTACAAAGTAAAATTGGTCAAATGGGACAGGAGGTCCAAAAGCTCACTGAGAAAAGTTGTTCCTTGAAAATTATAATTATGGGGGAAAAAAATTCCAAAAAAAATGCCTCGACTTCCGGCCAAGATGGCTGTGAGGAGGCACACAGCAGTGTAAGCTCTGTATTTTCTCTCAGAATCCATCTCATTACAAGCCTCTGAATTAATGCCTGAATGAAAAAAAAAAAAAAAAAAAAAAAACAAAACACAAATAGTTACAAAGAGAAGACATCCTTGAGATTCGCCAGGAAAGGTCTGTTTTTGCTCGAGGGTGGGACGGTTTTAGATCAGGCACAGGCTGTGGGCAGCGAGAGCTCAGCAGGCAGCTCACAGCCGAGCAGACCGGAGGGGGTTGGGGTATGATCTCAGCTGTCTCTGCAGGGAGAGCTTCACTACAGGATTGGATACTTTGCCGTGACAGCAAGTCAGTAGCCCAGCAGAGAAGCTAAAAACACCAGGGGGTGAAGAATACAACCCCAAACAGCCGGAGTTCCTTGGGACTGGCCACCCCTCCCCCACAGAGTCTCAGCACACTCTCAGAGTCTCTGAGTGCAGGCGCAGCACAGTCCTGCTAGTGCCTCGCTACTGCCCCCTCAGTCTGTAGAGGAAGCTCGGTAACGCCACTCAGCCACTCCCCCAAAAAAGCAGATTCCATTTGTGGTTTTTTTTCCTTTTTTTTTCTTTGCTAGTTTGTCTCTGATTCTTCTCTGACAAAATGAACAAAAAGTTAAAAAGGACTTTAACGATTGACAGCTTTTATACGGACAGAGAACAGACTCTAAACCCTGAGGAGACTAAAAACAGATTATCTTCAGGTGAAGGCCCAAAGGAGGAGATCATCTGTTCCTCAGCACAGATGAATCTCATAGAAGAAATTAAAAAGGCTCTCACAAGGGAGCTAGAAGAAAAATGGGAAAAGGAGAGGGAAGCTTGGCAAGAGAGACTGGAGAAGTCATTCCACTCATTTAAAGACAGAGGGATAAAAAACAAAGCCTTGAAAATAGGATTATGAACTGGAAACGAAAAATAGCTCGCTAAAGAATAAAATGGGCAAGGAAAAACATTCCATAGAACAAATTGGACAATTAGAAAGACATTAAAAAAGTGAGGTAAAGAAAACACTTCATTGAAAATAAAGAATAGAACAAATGGAATTGAATGACTTGAGGAGACAAGAAGAATCAGTCAAGCAAGACCAAAAAAACCAAACAATGGAGAAAAATGTGAAATTCCTTCTGGGGAAAGCAACAGACCTGGAAAAAGGTCTAGGAGAGACAATCTGAGAATAATTGGACTCCCAGAAAAATACAATGAAAAAAGAGCCTGGACCCTATTTTCCAGGAAATTATCAAAGAGAACTGCCCAGAAGTTATAGAAACAGAGGGTAAAAGAGACATTGAAAAGATTCATAGATCACCCACTGAAAGGGATCCTAAAATCAAAACACCAAGAAATATAGTGGCCAAATACCAGACCCCTCAAACAAAGGAAAAAATACTCCAAGTAGCTAGAAAAACCCAATTCAAATATAAAGGAGCCACAATAAGGATCACCCAAGATCTAACAGCATCCACATTAGAAGATCAAAGGGCCTGGAATATGATATTCCGAAAGGCTAAGGAACTAGGTATGCAACCAAAAATAACTTACCCAGCCAGAATGAGCATCTTTTTCCAGGGAAAAAGATGGTAATTCAACGAAATAAGTGAATTTCACCTATTTTTGTGAAAAAACCAGAACTCACCAATAAGTTTGATCTGCAAATATAGAACTCAAGAAAAATCTAAAAAGGTAAAAAGAAATCTTGGGAACTATATTTCTGTTGTAAAGATGTATAAAATACTATACCTTGTTCTAGAAATTAGAGTGGAAAGGACATTGTATCAGAAAAAGGGTAAAGTGGGTACTATATCTCACAAAGAGGCAAAGGAAACCTATTATATCTGAGAGAAAGAATGGGGGATGAATATAGTGGGTATTTTACTGCCATAAAATTGACTTAAGAGAAAAATTTGACATATTCAATATACGGTGAACTTCTCCCATCTCATTGAAAAGTGAGAAGGGAAAAGTGAAAAGGAAGGAACAAGCTAAGCAGAAGGAATACAGAAACTGAGAGTGAAAGGAGTAAGATAGGGAGGAATTTAAGGTGGGGGAAGGATCTAAAAAGGAGGGCTGTGAAAGCAAGGGTACTCATAAAGTTAATCGGGAAGGGGAAGAGGAAGAAGGGAGAAGGTATAAATAGGGGTTAAAAAGATGGCAGAATACAGAATGGGTAATTTTAACCATAAATGGAAAGGTAAACTCCCATAAAGAGGGAAGCGATGTAGGAATGGATTAAAGCCAGAAATCCTACAATATTTGTTTGGAAACACACCTGAACAGGGAGATACATGGAATAAGGTAAGATGGGCAAAATCTATACTTCAGGTGAAGTCAAAAGGGAGTAGCCATCCGTCTGATCAAGCAAAAACAAAATTGATCTAATTAAAGAGAGTAGGAATTGGCACTATATCTTCTAAAGGCAGCATAAATAATGAAGCAATATCAATATTAAACATATATGCACCAAGTGGTGTAGCATCTAAATTCTTAAAAGAGAATTAAAGAGAGGCAGAAGAAATGATAGCAAAACTATAATAGTGGGGAGATCTCAACCTTGCACTCTCAGAATTAGATAAATCAAAGCACAAAATAAATAAGAAAGAAGTCAAAGAGGTAAATAGAATCTAGAAAGTTAGATATGATAGACCCTGGAGAAAAGAAATGGAGACAGAAAGTACACTTTCTTTTCCGCATTCATGGAACCTACAAAAATAGATCATATTTGGGCCATAAAACCTCAAACTCAAATGCAGTAAGGCAGAAATAGTGAATGCATCCTTTTCAGACCACAATGCAATAAAAATTACACTCAACAAAAAGCCAGGGGAAAATAGACCAAAAAAATAATTGGAAACTAAATAATCTCATACTAAAGAATGATTGGGTGAAACAGCAAATCATAGACATAATTAATAACTTCAACCCAAGAAAATGACAATAATGAGACATCATATCAAAATGTGGGATGAGCAAAGCAGTAATAAGAATTGCATATCTCTAGAGGCTTACTTGCATAAAGTAGAAAAAGAGAAGGTCAACGAATTGAGCTTACAACTAAAAATGCTAGAAAAGGAACAAATTAAAAACCCCAGTCAAACACTAAACTTGAAATTCTAAAAATAAAAGGAGAGATCAATAAAATTGAAAGTAAAAAAAACTATTGAATTAATTAACAAAACTAAGAATTGGTTCTATGAAAAAACCAACAAAATAGACAAACCCTTAATAAATCAGATTTAAAAAAGGAAAGAGGAAAATCAAATTGTTAGTCTTAAAAATGAAAAGGAAGAACTCGCCACTAATGAAGAGGAAATTAGGAGCAATAATTAGAATTACTTGCCAACTTTTATGGCAATAAATTCGACAACTTAAATGAAATGGAAAATACTTTCAAAAATATACCTTGCCCAGATTAACAGAGGAAGAAGTAAATATCCTAAACAGTCCCATCTTAGAAAAAAGAAATAGAACAAGCTATTAACCAACTCCCTAAAAAAAATCCCAGGACCAGGATGGATTTACATTGAATTTCCCAAACATTTAAAGAACAATTAACCCCAATGCTATATAAACTATTTGAAAAAATAGGTACTGAAGTAGTCCTACCAAACTCCTTTTACGACACAGACATGGTACTGATACCTAAACCAGGTAGGTTGAAAACAGAGAAAGAAAATTATAAACCAATCTCTCTAATGAATATCGATGCTAAAATCTTAAATAAAATATTAGCAAAAAGATTACAGAAAATCATCCGCAGGATAATACACTATGATTAAGTAGAAGTTATACCAGGAATGCAGGGCTGGTTCAATATTAGGAAAACTATTAGCATAATTGACTATATCAATAAGCAAACTTAACAAACCATATGATCATCTCAGTAGATGCAGAAAAGCATTTGATAAAAATCCAACATCCATTCATAATAAAACACTTGAGAGTATAGGAATAAATGGACTTTTCTTAAAATAGTCAGGAGCATATATTTAAAACCATCAGTAAGCATCATATGCAATGGGGAAAAACTGGAATCTTTCCCAGTAAGATCTGGAGTGAAGCAACATTGCCCCTGTCCCATTATTATTCAATATTGTATTAGAAACACTAACCTCGCAATAAGAGCCGAGAAAGAGATTAAAGGAATCAGAATAGGCAGTGGAAATCAAACTATCACTCTTTGCAGATGATAGTGGTATACTTAGAGAACCCTAAGTTCTACAAAAAGCTATTAGAAATAATCCATAACTTTAGCAAAGTTGCGGGTTATATAATAAATCCCCATAAATCCTCAGCATTTTTACCATCACCAACAAAATCCAACGGCAAGAGATACAAAAGAAATTCCATTCAGAATAATTATTGACAGCATAAAAATATTTGGGAATCTATCTACCAAAGGAAAGTCAGGAATTATATGAGCTAAATTACAAAAAACTTTCCACACAAATAAAGTCAGACTTAAACAATTGGAAAAATATCAAGTGCTCCTGGATGGTCGACAAATATAAAAAGATACAATATTCCCTAAAACTATTTATTTAGTGTATAAATGACTTCCAAGAATATTTTTAATGATCTAGAAAAGATAACAACAAAATTCATTGGAATAATAAAGGTCAAGAATTCCCAAAAAATTAAGAAAAAAAATAAATGGGGGCCTCTTTTGATCAAAACATATTAAAACAGAGCCAAAAAACATTTGGTTTGGCTAAAATGATTAGTTGACATGGAAAGGAAAGGGTTCACAAAGACAGAAACCAAAAAGTTTAGTGTTGACAAACCCAAAGATCCCATTTTGGATAAGAATTCATTATTTGACAAAAACTGCTGGGATAACTGGAAATTTATGGCAGAAATTGGCATGGACCCACACTTAAATAACCAAGATAAGATCAAAATGGGTCCATATTTAGACATAAAAAAAGATTATAAAACAAATTGGAGGAACATACGATAGTTTATCTTTCAGACTTGTGGAAGGAAGAAATTTGTGACTAAAGACGAACTAGAGACCATTTTGATCACAAATAAATTTACACAAATTAAAAACTTCAAAACAAAATAATGTAAACAAGATTAGAAGGGGAAGAAACAAACTGGGAAAAACATTTCCAATTAAAGGTTCCGATAAAGGCCTCATTTCCAAAATATATGAATTTACTCTAATTTTATAAGAAAAAGCCTTCCAATTGTAAATGGTCAAAGGATTGAACAGACAATTTTCAGATAAAATTGAAATAACCACTATTGAAAGAGTGTTCCAAACAATTAACGAGAAATCAAATTAAGACAACTCTGAGATCCCTACTACCACTAGCCGATTGGCAAGAACAGGAAAAATAATGGTGATGTTGGAGGGATGTGGGAAAACTGGGACACTGATACATTGTTGGTGGGCTGTGAATGAATCCAACATTCTGGCAATCGGAATTATGCCCAAAAGCAACTGGCATACCGTCCAGCAGTGTTTCTACTGGGCTTATACCCCAGGGAATATAAAAGAAGGGAAAGGGACCAAAGTGCAAAATGTTTTGCATGTTGGGGCTAAAGCTGGAAACTGGTGGCTTAATTGGAGAATGGTTGGGGTTTTGGTATATGAAGTTATGGAAATTTTGTTCTTTTAAAAACCAGAAAAAAGGAAGCTTGGGAGGATTACATTAACTGATGCTATGAAATGGGAGGAAACCGAGATCTTATAACGCCAACGAACTGTATGGAAGATGAATCTGATGGAAGTGGATTTTTGGACAAAGGACCTAATTAGTTTCAATTGATCAATGATGGACGAAGCAGCTACACCCAAAGGAAAAAAAAAACACTGGGAAATGAATGTAAACTGTTTGCATTTTGTTTTTCTTCCTGGGTTATTTCACCTTCAAACCAATTTGAACAAGAAAAACTTTACCACACAACATTGTATCTAGGATATACTGGACATATTCAACAATATAGGACTGCTTGCCATCGGGGAGGGGGAGGGTGGAGGGAAAATCGGAAAAAGTGAGTGAAGGGATAATGTTTAAAAAATTACCCTGGCATGGATTCTGTCAATAAAAAGTTACTATAATAAAAATAAATAAATAAATAAATAAATGAAATAAAATAAATATGTAAAAAAAAGAAAATTATAATTATGCTAGTGAAAAATAATGACTTTATAAGAATTTAAGAAACAATAAGACAAAACCAAAAGAATAAAAAAAAGAGAAATCAATGTGAAATATTTCATTGGAAAAGCAATTGACCTAAAAAGAAGAGATAATTTAAAAATGATTTGTCTATCTTAAATCTATGGTCAGACAAAAGAGCCTAGACATCATCTATCAAGAAATTGTCAAGGAAAATTATGTTAATGCTCTAGAATCAGAGGATAAAATAGAAATTAAGGGAATTTACTAATCACCTTCTTAAAGAGATACCAAAATGATAATGCCTAGGAATATTATAGCCAAATTCCAAAATTAAGGAGAAAATATTACAGCATCCCAAAAGGCAATTCAAGTATAGTGGAAACACAGATTCTGCAACTTCTGTATTAAAATATCAGAGGCATTGGAATATAATATCCCACAGACCAATAGAGCTAGGAATACAAGCAAGAATCACTTACCCAACAAAACCAAATGTAATCATTCAGAAGAGAAGATAGACATTCAACAAAATAGAGGACTTCCAAACATTCATGATGAAACTATCAGAGCTCAATAGGAAATTTGATTTTAAATATAGGACTCAGGTAAAGTATACAGAGGTAATCAATAAAGCAATATCAAAAAGGACCTAATTAAGTTTAAATTTTTACATTCCTATGTGGAAGAATGATACTTGTAACTCATATGAACTTTCATATTATTAGAGCAGTTAAAATGAGTTTATATAGACAGAGATCATAAATATATTCAATATGAAGTGTTAGTATCTAAAACAATAAGAGTAAGTGGTAAGAGAGTAATGTTTTGGGAGAATAAAAAGGGAGAAGTAAAATGGAGTAAATTATATTCCGTAAATGAGTCAAGAAAACGGTTTTATATTGAAGAGGATGAGGGGATGTGGAGAGGGAGTGGATGGGGAGTGAGTGTACCTATCTTCAGAATTACTCAGAGGAAATTACATGCATCTTCAATACAGATATAGAAATCTATCTTTCCTTGCAAAAAAGTAGAAGAGGAAAAGGTTAGGAGAGGGGAGGAGAGTGATAGAAGAGAGGACATACTGCTCCTGGAGAAGGTCAGTAGCAAAATACCTTTGAGTAGGATCAGGGTGAAAGGAGACAGAGAGTAAAATAAAAAGGGAGAAAATATAACCAACAATAGGAATTTAGAAAAGAATCTTGAAGCCAGTTTCTCAATTTTTCACATGTAAAAGTAACTGAGTCAAATATATTTTTTTTTAAAATGAGCCATTCCCCAATTCATCAATGATGAAAAGTGCTATAAAATCATTCGTATCCTTTGCCCAAACAATGACATTATTAGGCATGAATAAAAAAAAAAAGATTTACCAAAGGAAAAGAATTTATATGTACAAAATCTTTCTAACAACTCTTTTCTCAGGACAAAGAATTAGAAATTGAGAAGATGCCTATCAATTGGGGAATTGATTAATAAGTTATGGGGTGTGTAGTTTTGATAGAATACTACTGTTTTTAGAGAAATAATTAGCAGGATAGACCAAGAAAAATCTGGAAAAGCTTCCATGACCTGATGTAAAGTGAAATGTACTTTCTACAAAATAATAGTAACATTATGAGAAGATCATATGTGAATGGCTTTACTATTCTTAGCAATACAATCATCTATGAACCACACTGAAGGAGTTATGATGAAAAATGCTGTTCATAGAGAGAAATTATTATGTCTGAATAAATATTGAAGCATAAAAATTTATTTATTTTTATTCAATGTTTAGAAAGTTTTAAATTCAAATAATGTATCAGTATCAGATTGAAGATCTTCCCCACCCACACTCTGGTAGATGAGATGAGTGAGTACCTGGTCTATGTGGAAAGACCATTAGATCACAGATAGACTTTTCATTTTGCTGAATTGTTACTGATTAAGTTACTTATTAAGATCAGAGCAGTGATCCTCAAAGTGTAGTCCAAAGAATTGTTGGGGTCTCTGAAACCCTTTCAGAGGGTCTACAAATTCAAATTTTTTAATTTCTAATATAGTAAATAGCTATAAATATAACCCATGTAAAGAAAAATTCTTTGAACAGATCCTTGATAGTTTTTTTTAACAACATGAAGATACTGAGAACAAAGGTTTGAGAACCACTGTCTTAAAGTAAACACAGTATATGAATTGATATCCCCTGTAAATCATTAGAAAGTATAATCTCCATCTTTAGGCAGTTAGCTTTAAACTATCCTAGTTTACAACTAAACTGGAGAAATCCATTTTCTATTAACTTTTTTATCCTGTCCTCCTCTTATCTTCTCTCTTTTCCTCTCATCTTCTTACAAGTGAAATGAAGATTATTTCATGTAGTTTGACACCCCCAAACATACCAGAGTATTTTACAGATATCTTCATCCTTGTGTCACATTCCATTTAAAAAAGCAAATAGGTAATGCTGTTGTTCAGTTGTTTCTCAGTTGTGTACATTCTTTGTACCTTTATTTGGGCTTTTCTTGTCAAAGATGTTGGAATGCTTTGCCATTCCCTTTTCTAACTTATTTTATAATGAAGCACACAGGGTGAAATGATTTGTCTGGTGTCATATAGTTATTAAATGTCTGAAATCAAATTGAAATTCATATAAGTTAAATCTTTCTGACTCTAGGAATGACATTCAAACAACCTAGTTGCCCAAATTTATATTAAAGAACTTAAAACATCTCCAAAAATTATGTCTCTGGTAACAATTATCAATAGTTTCTTTCAACTCTTTGCCCCACTTTTCCTTCTTCCTCCTCAGTAGTCAGGAAGTGATTAGAAAGATTTTAAAATTTAAAAACAAAAAAACTACATAATTCATTTTATGACAATTTACTAAATCACAATAAATGAGTACACCTGCATATGTTCTATAGTAGAAGCAAATAATCTCCAACATCTCTTAGAGAAAATGACAATTTATATTCTACTATCTAGATACAATAATATAATTCCATACATGTCTATTTGAGTTTACTTATACATTTGTATTCCTCGGTATATTGAGAGAGATTTAAGAGAGCTAAACAGCCAGTAAGTCAAAAGATAACAAAAAATCATTTTTGCAATCCAAACATCACATTCAATTTTTCCTCATGCTGGTTTCATTTTTAGGGCAGTGTTTGTGACTTTTCTTTCTGTCACTATTCCATCTCTATCCTTTCCCACATTAAGCTTGCTGTTTGATATTTTGTCTTTAGCAATTTTCTTATCCAATCCATTTTATGTCTATATTTCTAATAGCAGGAATTCCAGCAAAATAATTGGCTAGGGCTGGAAAAAATGCAGCAATGGCAGTTCAAATCATCATCCCCCCCACCCAAAAAAGTCATGATTTAAGGTAGATAATATCTCATCTATCTTGTCAATTATCTTAAAAGATGAAAATATATAGTTCCTTCTTAAATATATGTGTGTGTGTTTGTGCATGTGTTTTTACAAATAATGCTTCATTAGTAAGCCATCTAATTCTATATATTTTAAACTTGATTTTATGATAAAAGCTTTCTGTGTTTCAGATTATTCCACTTTTGAATAATCTGATACAGGTCAATATGTTACAAAAGTTAATATACACATGCAACCATCTGCAAAAAAGCACTTTCTGAATTATTCAGGGGGACAATATAGTTCTTATTACTTTTTGATTGCATATAAAACAAAAACTGACCATTTTAATTTAGCACCCTTTCAACTAGGTTATAATCTTCATTTTATACCAGCAATTCTGAATCTTGCCTTATCAATTATTCTCTATATTATTTTCATCAATAGCAAAAGCAGTAGAAATCAACAAGCATTTTTGAAGTTTTTACTATTTCTAAGGCATTATGTATCATCATTTTTATTATCATCTCTATCAATACTAGTTTTACCTTCTAACATACACAAACATCTCTTGAGTAGAAAATGAGGTGTAGAAGAGGAGTAAAAGTAAAACAAAACAAAAATATAATTGTTACTTTGGTGTACTTCTATCTGACTCCTAATCTCCTTCTACCAGTCTTTCACCACCAATTAGATGCTTGGTAACAATTTCAATCTGCACTTTTGTCTTGATCACTCTATTAAATAAACTTGTACATTGGAAAACAAAAAAAAATTCTTTCTTGTAACATCTAGAGCTTTACAGAATTTTATATTATTCTGTAATATACTTTACATTTATGAGAGAAAAAAGAAATTGTACCTGGTTTCTTCTCTGTATCTAAGACTAGCATTATTAAGCACCTACTATTTGCCATACATTCAGTTAAGTGAAGAGGATACTAAGAAAAACCAAGGTCAACTCCTGCTCTCAAAGACTCACAGTCCAACACAGCAGACAGAATGCAACCAACTAATTACAAATAAAATATATACCAGATAAAAATGGGAGGTAATCAACAAAAGAAAGACACTGGCATTAAAGATGATCAAGAAAAGCTTCTCATAATGTGGGCATTTATTTGGAAAGTAGTCAGGAAAGAAATCAGCAAAGTTAAGTGGTAGAGATGAGAAAGAAGAATATTCCAGGAATAAGTGATAAGCAGGGAAAATGATTAAAGCCAAGAGATGGAATAACTTGTTGAAAGATAGCAAGAAAGCCAGTGTTGGGGCAGAGCCACGATGGTGGAGAATACATGGACAACCTTCTAAACACCTCTCGTACCCTCACTGCTAATTACAAAAGTCAGCCTCAAAAATAGTGCTTGACTTGTAAAATTCATGAAGATTGGAAGTACAACAACATACAAGCTGAAGATAATCTGGAAGATCGGCAGAAAAGGTTTGTCTTTAGTGGTGGAAGTAGACCTTTGCAAGCAGGGAGAAAGAAGGAGAGGCTAATATACTGAGCAGACCACGATGAGGGTAGTCTCTGTGGCTGGAAAATTTACAGGGAGGACTCTACCACAGATTGGCTGCTCTGCTTTGATTGCAAAGCAGTAGACCAGCAGAGAAATTAAAGCCAAAGGTAGAAAGTATTCCAAAAAACACCAGAATCTAACAGGATCTGGCTATACCCACACAGCACCAGAAATGAGTGACTCAGCACAGACCACAACACAGCTGTGCAGTCACATTCTATAGGATGGGGCTTTTGCTCAGGGCAGTCACAAATCTGCTCAGCAGGGGGACTTAGGCCAGGGCAGCCTCTAATCTGCATGGGGGGAGGGGACACTCAGTCTGGAGCAATAGAATTTCCCCAGTGTGACTGAGCTCCCCAGAGCAGAGATACTGCCTGTCCAGTTCAGGGATCTTCCCAGGGGAACTGCTAATCCCCACAGTGGGTTCTGCCTGGGGCAGGTACTTTCGATGCTCATCCTCTAGCCCCAGGGCAGTTGCTAATCTGCACTGCCTGGTACCTCTGGTAACCTAGTGACCAGGGCTAGTAGCAGGACTAGTAGCAGGCTAGCTACTGTCTATGTACCTATCCCTGCTCTGCAGAGGAAGCTGGTAACCTGCTTGCTCTGAAGGCAGACCATAAGGGCTTTAAAAAAAATGAGTAAAAAAGCCAAACAGACCATCTATAGCTTCTATACAAAAAGAGAGGAGGTTTTAATTCCAAGGAGACTAATAGTAGACAGACTGCAGACAAAAAACCAAAGGGGGAATGCAACCTAGCCCCCTTAACACAAGGCTGTCCTAGAAGAAATTATAAAAATCTTAAAAGAGAGCTAGAAGAAAAATGGGAAAAGGAAAGAAAAGCTATGCAGGAGAGTAACAACTTCCTGAAATGTGAATTTGAAAAGGTAAATAACTCCCAGGAAAGTAGGATTTGGGAACTGGAAAAAGAAAATAACTAAAAAAAAAATGAGAAAAAATGGGAAAAAAATCCATAGAGCAAAACAATTCATTTAAAAACTAAATTGGACATATACAAAAATAAGTTTTTAAAAAAAGTTAATGAAGAAAATAATTCATTAAAAATCAGAACTGAACAAGTAGAAATGAATGATTTGTTGAGACATCAAGAATCAATCAAGCAGCTCTGGAGACTTCCAGCCAAGATGGTGGAGAGGATACACACATCTGCCAAAGCGTTGTGTTTTCTCTCAGAATTTATTTCATGACAAGCCTCAGAATTAGTGCTTGACTGAAAAAAAATCCCAGAAATAATTACCAACAAAAGACATCCTTGAAATTCGTCAGAAAAGATCTGTTTTTGTTTGAGGGCGGTGACAGTTAGACAGGGCACAGGCTGAGGGCAAGCAGCAGCAGTGAGAGTGCAGTAGGCAGCTCACACTGAGTAGACCAGAGGAGGGTGGGGTATGATCTTAGCTGCCTCTGAAGGGAGAGCTTTACTACAGTATTGGCTACTTTGCCCTGACAACAAGCCAGCAGACAAACAGAGAAGCTAAAAACACAGGAGGTGAAGACCATAACCCCCAAAAGCTAGGGTCTCTCAGAACCTGGCCACACCCACCCGCAGTGTCTCAGCATGCTCTCAAAGTCTCAGAGTGCAGATGCAGCACAGTCATTGCTGTCCTGCTAGTGCCTTGCTGCTGCTCCTCACAATCAGTAAAGGAAGACTGGGAAACCATCCAGCCCCTACCCCCCCCAAAAAAAAATTAGCAGATTGCATTTGGGTTTTTTTTTGTTTGTTTGTTTGTTTTTTTGCTAGTTTGTCTTTGATTCTTTTCTGACAAAATGAGCAAAAAATGTAAACAGACCTTAACCATTGATAGCTTCTATATGGATCAGCAGACTTTAAAACCTAAGGAAAGTAAAAACAGACTGTCTCCAGTTGAATCCCCAAAGGGGGATATCATCTGGTCCTCAACACAAAAGACTCTCATACAAGAAATTAAAAAGGCTCTCACAAGAGAGCTAGAAAAAAAATGGGAAAAGGAAAGGGAAGCTTGGCAAAAGAGTCTGGATAAGTCATCCCACTCATTTAGAGATAGAGTGGATAAAGAAATCAAATCCTTGAAAAACATAATTAGTGAATTTGAAAAAGATAATAGCTCTTTAAAAATTAAAATTGGTGAAATGGAAAAAATTCCATAGAACAAAACAACTCACTTAAAACCTCAATTGCACAATTAGAAAAAGATAAAAAAGTGAGTGAAGAAAATATTTCATTGAAAATCAGAATCAAACAAATGGAATTGACTGATTTGTGGAGACACCAAGAATCAGTCAAGCAAAACCCCAAAAATTAAACAATGGGAAAAAATGTCAAAGACCTTCTTGGGAAAACAACAGACCTAGAAAACAGATCTAAGAGAGACAGCCTGAACATTATTGGACTCCCTGAAAAATATGATGAAAAAAAAGAGTCCAGACACTATCTTCCAGGAAATTATCAAAGAGAACTACCCAGAAGTTATAGAAACAGAGAGTAAAATAGAAATTGTAAGAATTCATTGATCACCTATTGAAAGGGATTCTAAAATCAAAACACCAAGAAATATAGTGGCCAAATGCCAGAACTATCAGACAAAGGAAAAAATACTGCAAGCAGCTAAAAAAAATCAAATCAAACATAGAGGAGCCAGAATAAGGATTACCCAGGATCTAGCAGTACCCACATTAAAGGATTGAAGGGCTTGGAATGTCTAACAGACAATCTACTCTAAACTTGAAATTCTAAAAATAAAAGGAGAGATCAATAAAATTGAAAGTAAAAACAAATCTATTGAATTAATTAGCTTTACCCTGTATGGGTTTCTTAGTGTTGAATGTGTTTCTTGTAAACTACATATTGTAGTATTCTGTTTTTTTAATCCACTGTGTTATTTGCTTCCATTTTATGGTAGAGTTCATCCCATTCATGTTAACAATTATGATTATCAGCTATGTATTTTCCTGTATCCAACCCCTTCCTTACTCACTACCTAAGGTACTATTACCCTTCCTCCCTTCTCTTACTAATTTTTTAACCTATTCCACTTACTACCTTATCTTTTATCTACTCTTCCTGCCTGCTCATACATCTTTCCCTAGTGTTTCTAGCCTTCCTTCTCTCTTTTCCCTCCCTTTCCTTTTCCTCTTTCTCCTCCTACTTCTTTATAGAATTAGATAAATTTCTATTCCCAAGTGAATGATTAAGTTATTCCCTCTTAAAGCCAAAACTGATGAGATCAGGCTTCAGATAATCCTCATCTCCCTCCCTTCTTTCCCTTCATTGTATTAAATTTTCCCTACCTCTTCATGTGAACTGATAATTCCATTATTACTCCCCTTTCCTCTTTGTCCAGGACAGACTGTTTCCCACCTCTTAATGTCTTTTTCTTTGACATTATCACATCAGAGTCAATTCACAACCACACTCAGTCATATATTTCTCCTTGTTTACTTTCTATGATTCTCTTGAGTCTATAGATAGAACTCTTGAGAGTTTTCTCTCTCTCTCCATTTGTATATTAAATTTCCTATTTAGTTCTGTTTTTTTAAACAGAAATTATTAAAAGTCTCTTACTTCATAGAAGATCCACCTTCTCTTTTGAAAGAGAATACTGAGTCTCCCTGGGTAGTTAATTCTTAGATTCAACCCCAGGTCCTTTGCCTTCTGAAATATGGTATTCCAGGTCCTCCAATCCTTTATTGTAAAAGCTGCCAGATCTTGAGTAATCCTGACTGTTGCTCCTTGGTATTTGATTTTTTTTTTTCTGTCAGTTTGCAGTATTTTTTTCTTGAGATTAGAGATATGGAGTTTCACAGTAATGCTCCTTGGGGTTTCCCTTATGGGATCTCTTTGCAGAAGTGATTGATGGATTCTTTCAATGAGTATTTCTCTCAATGATACCAGAATATTGGGGCAGTTTTGCTTAATGACCTTTTGTAGAATGCTAGACATGCTCTCTCTCTCTCTCTCTCTCTCTCTTTCTCTCTCTCTCTCTCTCTCTCTCTTTCTCTCTCTCTCTTTTTTTTTTTTTTTTGGTCATGGCTTTCAAGTAGGCCAATAATTTTTAAATTGTCTCTTCTGAATCTAGTTTTCAGGTTCTTTATTTTACTAATAACATATTTCACATGTTCTTCCATGCTTTC
Source organism: Sarcophilus harrisii (assembly GCF_902635505.1). Lineage (NCBI taxonomy): Eukaryota > Metazoa > Chordata > Mammalia > Dasyuromorphia > Dasyuridae > Sarcophilus > Sarcophilus harrisii. Next base: position 200,476,034 of record NC_045429.1, read on the forward strand.
ATTCTTTTTAGTTTGTTTAATTATCAATGTCTCACAAAGGCATTAGCTTACATTTGCCCTGTTCTACTTTTTAATATATGATTTTCTTCAGTTATCTTTTGTATCTTTTTCCATTTGGATTATTCTACCTTTTTAAGGAGTTCTTTTCTTCAGGCAAATTTTCCTTCCTTTTCCAAACTGCTGACTCTTTCATGTATCCCTCTCATTTTCTTTCTCATTTTTTCTTCTTTCTCTTTTATTTGCCTTTTGAAGATTTTATGAGCATTTCCATCAAGATCTCTTTGATCTTGGTACTAATTTATCTCACTTTTTGAGATTTCTTCTGTAGACATTCTGTTATCATTTGAATTTGTGTTTTGGTCTGCCTTGTCACCATTGTAGATTTCTGTGGGCAAGGTTTTTTGTTTGTTTCTTTCTTTCTCATTTTTTTTCTTTTTCTTTTGGTATTTCCTCTTTTTTTACTTTTAAGATGGAGCTCTGCTCCTGGGGTAAAGATGACACTATCCCAATCTTCCTCTGCAGCTCTGAGCCTTGGCTTTGAGCACAAAGAACCCTTGTGTTTGCAGGGGATAGTTTTGCTTATGCTTTTCAGGAAATAAACTGGTTTCTCAGAGTTTGTCTTCTGAGCTGTACCTAGAAGCTACCCTAATGATTCGCTCTTCTATTGAGCCTCTACTACCCTAAGATTGAGGATCTTAATTGTTGATTCGCTGTCATTAAGATTCTCTCACCAGCTTTCCCAGAGTCTATCTGACTTGGGCTAAACATCAATTTCACCTCAGTGAGACTGACTTTTTATGAAATTCTTAAAGTCTATCTTAAGGTGGAAAGTGGTTTCATGCCATTTGATTCTGTTGAGAAGCTTCATTTCATGTGGTTTTTGAGAGAAAATGGGAGCGCTCAAGCAGCTTCCTAACTATATTCCACCAACTTGACTCCACCCCCAGAACACTCCATCATCACCTTTAAAAGAAATACTTAAATGTTAATTAAGAAGTGGTGTGAAGACATAAAGGGACAATCACCTGCAACTTTTAGTTATAGTTCTGTATGTTATTATAAAATCTCAAGTCACAAGTAAAGTATATTTTAAGACAATATTCTCATGACAGGGTCTTCACTCAGTTAATTCACACATAATAAATCATGAGAAATATCATCATGATTTAAATGTTTAAAGATGAACAATCTAGATAACACAATAAGTGAGTTTTATTTATTTGGCTTATCTTGTTGTTGTTTGTTTGTTTTTCATATTCCAATAGGTTATAATTCCTTACCTTATATTTTGAAGAAAAGGGAACATATGCCTGGCAGGAACACATACTCATTTTTGGCCAAACACATAATAAAAAATGCATCTTCCTCTCAATTTCACTCTTAATATTATTTCCCAGATTTTTCCCTGAAGCCTTTTTATTATTGTCTATCATGTTCCTCTGAATCCTTCATATTATTTCTCTTTCCCTCCAAATTTTTTCTATTTTTCCCTAGAATGTTTCCATCTTTGTTAATTTCATGCACTTCAATCATTTCTGAAGCTTTTGCTGTTTGACAATTGAATGATACTTGATGTTAGGAATCATTACCATGACTCACAAAATAAGCAAAATTATATACATCCCACATTTTTAAGCAGAAAGTACATAATCAGTTTTAGAAATATTTACATAAATCATGATTTAAATAAAATGCTATGCCAAAAGAGATTATTGTCTATACTCTTTATACAAAATGTCCTATTGATCAAACACAATGAATAACTGGTATACTCCAGTACATAGTTCGTTATAGCCTAAAAGAAAATGACCATTTACCTGGTGAAACAATTTATCATTTTCTCTCTAAATTGCTGTCAATATTGAATTGTTCTATTTTGACCTGGAGATCAAATGTATTAGACTTTGAAGGGAAAGTAGATATGTACTCTGCTTATAACTACTGTTTATCTTTTGGAGATAATGAAGAGTCAGAAAATTGTCTTCATGATAGTAATTGATGGAGTAGGCATGGCTGGAAATTTGTGTCTGTATGTTTGTGAAAGAGTGTGTGGAGATATATAGAGAATGGAGTACAGAGATTGGAAGCCAGACAGTTTTTGTGCCATGCCTATTTTAATAATTTACAGAATTAAAGTGGGAATAGAAAATGATGTAATAATAGTCATTGCAAATTAGTGTTTATATATTGTGGAGTAAAAGAATTATTCAGGCACAGGTCTCCAGACAATCTGAATCCTTTGCTATATGTGACTGATTTATCTGGGTATGAATTCCCAGAATGAGTAAATTAATACTTATTATGAGAAAAGTGGAAAACACGAGGAAATAAAAGCAATGTAGAGATAAGAATATGTGTACAAGAAAGTTGAATAAGCTTGAAATCAGGATGATATGATTTCAATTCTTACCTCCACATAAAAATTATGTGATTATGGACAAGTTGATTAACCTCTTAATGTTCAAATGTCTGAATCTCTTATTGATAAATGCAAGGCATTTTGTACATCAATAAACTCATAAATACAGTCTCATTGTTTGAGTCTCTTTGAGATCATAATAAAATGCAGTTAGAATATCCTACCTAAATGTGTACTACCTGATAACCCTGATAACACTAAAATGATTCTAACATATGTAAAGAGTGATGATAATATCTGAAAAAAAACAACACATGTAAATGACACTATTCTGAGCCTCTAATAGTCATACCTGAGGGAGGAAGTATATATGGTGGGGGGGGTGGGACACAGAATTGGAATATAGTAGGTGTTATGATAAATCCATGTCAAAATGGAATCATGCTTATAAAGCATTCTTTAACAAAACAGTATAGAAATATTATAGAAATAATATTAAATTTCAACTCAGGAAACGTAGGTTTGAATCTCAACTCTGTCATTTAATTAAGTATATGACTTTAAGAAAATCATTTTCACTCTTAGAGTCTCACTTTCCTCATCTATTGAATGGGATCAGCTTGGATGGCCTCCAAAATTTTGCTTTGCTTACCCATCCATTTCTAAAATGCTGTGAATCAAAGTGTAATATATATATATATATGTATATATATATATATATATATATATATATATATATATATATATATATTATTAGACAGTTGGTATTAGAGATTAGATCAGTATGGATAAGTTTTGTTTTAGATAGCTTATTAATATGTATCTATTATATCTAATGCAAAATGAAATATGCTGAAAGAGAAATTATGATCCCTCTATACAAGATGAGTGAGATGGATGGGCTTCTACTCTATGGCACAGTTGTAGTTCTTACCTTTTGGCCTTTAACATTATTTGAGGGAGGGGGAAAGATAATGAAGTAGGCCAGAAAATTGGAACAGATTATCCTAACAAACAAAAGAAAATTGTATCACATAGGTGAAAACAAAGAAGGCTTGAAACAAAAGAAGAACTTTCTGGGAACTCAAGAAGACCTGAAGAAAAACCCCAGGACATGGGTTTAACCCATGTAAAGTGTACACATTTTCAGACTAGCTCAGCAGAAACAGCAAAGGGGAACCCTGGACCTGGCTGAATTGACTAGAGTATCAGCCCAAACAAAAGGAAATTTTATCTGCCAGACAGGTGGGAAGTTGGGGATCTGAGTTGGGGAAGACTAAGAGAATCTCTATTGATTACAAATGCCAAGCCCAGCTGTGATGCTGAGATGAAGTCCTGAGCAAGAAGGAACTAGGACATCATTTGAATTCAGAAGCAAGAGATCACTGAAACTGATTCCTGCTGGCACTTGAAGAATGGTGGAACTTTTGGTTTGGAATTACAGGTCAGGGGGAGGAGAGCTAAAATGAAGCTGGAGGCACCATTCCCTAGAACACAGAATTAGAGGTGCTTACAGTGATAGTTGTCATTTAAAAAAATGGATATGTAAAGAAGAAAGAACCCAATGATAGAAATTTCTTATGGGAATAGGGAAGATGAACCTTCAGAGGTGGAAAATAATGTAAAATAAAAAATAAAAATAAAGCTTCTTTTACCTGCCCAGAAAAAATTTAAAGAAGAACTCAAAAAGGACTTAAAAATTAAATGAGAGAGATGGAGGATGGGGGAAAGAATTATCCAAAAAATCCAAGAACATTTTGAAGAAAAGTTAACCAACTAGAAAACAGTTAAAGAATCTTAAAGAAGAAAATAATTATTTAAAAAAAAAAATAAAATGGTGGGGGGGAAGCAGGGCCAAGATGGTGGAGAAAATACACATTTCTTTCTGAGCTCTCCTACTAACTTCACACTAATCACAAATTTCAGCCTTTAAAATAGTGCTGGGGTGGAATCCATGAATATTGGGAGTGCAGCAAATTACCAGCAGAAGATAATTTCAAAAATAGCCAGAAAAGGTTTTTTTTGGCGGGCAGGGGGGGCGGAGACAGGCATGGAAAGAAGCTATGTTCAGGCAGGGAGGCAGAACATGGAGGTCAGTGCACGCTAAGCAAACTGGGGGCAAATGGAGAATCTACAGGGAGGACTCTACCACAGTGTTGCCTACTCTGCCCTGCTGCCAAGCCAATAGATCCACAAAGAAGTTATACAGCATCCAAAACAATGCAAAAGGTAAATAATGTATCCCAAAGCACCAAAGTCTCACAGGACCTGGCCACACCTAGCCAGCACTGGGAGTGACTCAGCACAATCCCAACACAGGCATTGCTACTTCTGGGTGTCTGTAGAGGAAGCTTAGAACTTCTGTGCCCTAAAAGAAGATCCCAAACTTTTTTTAATGAGTTTTTAAAAATGAGTAAAAAGGCAAAGCGAGCTCTAACTATAGACAGCTTCTATAGTGAAAGAGGACAGATTTCAAACACAAAGGAGACTAAAAGCAGATTGTCTCCAGATGAAGATCCAAAGGGGGATAGAACCTGATCCCCACCACACAAGGTTCCCCTAGAAAAAAAATTTAAAAGGGTCTTAAAAGAGAGCTAGAAGAAAAATGGGGTAAGGAAAAGAAAACTCTGCAAGAAGGTTTGGAAAAGGCATGTAATTCATTAAAAGAAAGATTTGATAAAGTGGAAAAAGAAAACAGCTCCCTGAAATGTGAAATGGAAAAGGTAAAAAACTCTTGGAAAAACAGAATTTGTGAACTGGAAAAAAAATAACTCCATAAAAAATTTTTGTGAAATGAAAAAAAAATTCCATAGAACAAAATGACTCACTTAAAAACTCAATTGCACAAATATGAAAAGAAGTAAAAAAAAAAAGTAAATGAAGAAAATAATTCCTTAAAAATCAGAACAGAGAGGGTGGAGCCAAGATGGCAGAGAGAACATAAGCTTCATTCTGAGCTCCCCTACTACCCTCACTACTTATTACAAAATTCAGCCTCTGAAATAGTTTTTGACTGTTAGAATCCATGAATATTGGGAGTACAACAAATTAGCAGCAGAAGATTATTTGGAAGATTGCCAGAAAAGGTCTGTCTTTATTGGGCACAGGAGGAGAGCAGGGAAGGCAGAAAGGCAAAACACAGAGGCTAGTGCACTCTGAATGGACCAGGGGTGGGGTGTGGTCTCCATAGGCAAAGAATTTGTGGGGAGGACTCTATCACAGTGTTGGCTGCTCTGCTTTGGTTGCAAAGCATTATATCAGCAGAGAAGTTATACAACTACAAATGGTAGAGTGTATCTCCAAAGACCAGAGTTTCACAGGACCTGGCCACACCCACTCAGGACAGTTGAGAATCAGCATGATCACAGCACAGACATTCTTCCCAGCACATCCCCTCTTCAGCACTGTGGTCACCCTTCCCAGGGCAGACCCTATTCCACAGAGCAGTCACTCTCTGCAACGCAGCCACTGTTTACAGCTTGTTTACAAATCTGTTCACAGGGCAGCCACTGTCTGCCCCTTTGTAGGGAAAGCCTGGAACCTCCATGCCCTAAAGGCAGACCCCAAAGATTTTTAAATAATGAGTATAAAAGCAAATCAAGCTCTAACTATGAAAAGCTTCCTTGTTGAAAGAGAACAAATTTCCAAACCTGAGGAAACTAATTGCAGATGGTTTCTTGACAAAATCCCAAAGGGGGATATAACCTGATCTTCAACACACAAGGATCTCCTTAGAAGAAATTAAAAAGGATCTTAAAGGAGAGACAGAAGAAAAATGGGGAAAGGAAAGGGAAGCTCTGCAAGAGTGTATGGAAAAGGCATATAACTCATTAAAAGAAGGAAAAGGTAAAGAAATCCCAGGGAAACAGAATTTGTGAATTGGAAAAAAAAAAAAAAAAGGAACTCACCAGAAAGAAGTAATTGTGAACTGGAAAAAAGAAAATATCTCTTTTTTAAAAACATTGCGGTGGGAAAAAAATCCATAGAACAAAGCAACTCATTAAAAAAAATCAATTAGACAAAACAAAGCAAAAAAAAGTAAATGAAGAAAACAACTCATTAAAAATCAGAACGGAACAAATGGAAATGAATGATTCCAGAGGACATCAAGAATCAGTCAAGCAAAACCAAAAACACGAAAAAATGTTAAATATGTACTTTGGAAAAAAACAGACTTCGAAAATAGATCTAGGAGAGATAATCTAAGTATTATTGGGCTCCCTAAAAATAATGAAGAAAAAAAGAATCTAGATACTATTTTTTTGGGAAATCATCAAAGAGAACTGCCCAGATGTCATAGAATCAGAAGGCAAAATAGCCATTGAAGGAATTCATCTAACACCTTCTTAAAGAGACCTCAAAGTAAAAACTCCAAGGAATATTGTGGCTAAATTACAGAACTATCAGATTAAGGGAAAATATTACAAGCAGACAAAAAAAAAATAAACACCAAAGAGCCACAACAAGGATCACTCAGTATTTAGCATCTAACATATTTAAAAGATCAAAGGCCCTGGAATCTGATATTCCAAAAAGCAAAGGAACTTGGAATGCAGTCAAGAATAAACTACCTAGCTAAGCTGAGCATTTTCTTCCAAGGAAGAAGATGGACATTCAATGAAAGGTGAATTTCATTTGTTTCTAATGCAACAAAACTTTTGACCTCAAAATATATGCTCAAGAGGAGCATAAAAAGATAAAAAGATATCTAGAGAATGTATTTTTACTACATGCATACATAAAGAGTGCATGTATAATTTAATTTTATTGCTATAATATTTTTAAAAAAGGAATTAGAAGTGGAAATGGAATTGTATCAGAAAAAGGGAAAAGTGGAAGCAAAAAGAGGTAAAATACATCTCACAAAATTGCAAAGGAAACCTATTATATCTGAGAGAATTAAGGGAGGGGGATGTGTGAATCTTACTTTCATCAGCTTTGGCGCAAAGGGAAAATAGACATATTTGTTTTACAAACTCAATTTTCTCACCTCATTGAAATGTGGAAGGGGAAAAGAAAAAGGGGAGGTGTAGGGTAAGTAGAAGGGAATACAGAAATAGTAAGGGAAAAGTATAAGAAAGGGGGAGGGAGGGATTCTAAATAGAGAGAGCTGCATAAGGCAAGTGGTGCTCATAAGTTTAATACTGGCAAGGTGGGTAAGGGGGAAAGGAAAGAAAAAAAAACTATAATCTGGGGGTAATAAGATGGCAAGAAATACAGATTCAGTAGTTTTAACCATAAATGTGAATGGGATGAATTCTCCCATAAAGTGGAGGCAGATTGCAGACTAGATCAAAAGCCAGAATCATACAATATGTTATTTATAGGAAACACATTTAAAGCAGGGTGATGCATACAGAGTAAAGATAAAAGGCTGAAGTAAAATCTATTATACTTCAGGTAAAGGCAAAATACAATACAACTCCGAATTGTGAAATGGAAAAGGTAAAGAAATCCTTTTCTTTAGCCTTATCTCACATCAAGCAAAAGCAAAAAAAATTGTCTAATTAAAAGATATAAGGAAGAAAACTATCTTGCTAAATGATAGCATAGATAATGAAGCAATATCAATATTAACCATATATGCACCAAGTGGTATAACATCTACATTTCTAAAGAAGTTAAGAGAGTTGCAAGAAGAAATAAACAGTAAAACTATAATTGTGGGAGATCTCAATCTTGCACTCTCAGAATTAGATAAATCAAACCACAAAACAAATAAGAAAGAAGTTAAAGAGGTAAATAAAATATTAGAAAAAATAGATATGATAGAACTTTAGAGAAAACTGAATTGAGACAGAAAGGAGTACACTTTCTTCTCAGCAGTTCATGTAACCTATACAAAAATTGACCATATATTAGGACATAAAGACCTCAAAATTAAATGCAGAAAGGCAGAAATAGTAAACACATTATTTTCAGATCATGATTCAATAAAAACTACATTCAACAAATAGTCATGGGAAAATAGACCAAAAAGTAATTGGAAACTAAATAATCTCATCCTAAAAAATGAATGGGTGAAACAGGAAATCATAGAAACAATTAATAATTTCACCAGAGAGAATGACAATAACAAGACAACATACCAAAATTTGTGGGATCAGCCAAAGTAGTAATAAGGGAAAATTTTATATCTCTAGAGGTTTACTTACATAAAATAGAAAAAGAGAAGATTAATGAATTGGGCTTTTAACTTAAAAAGTTAAAAAAAACAGCAAATTAAAAGCCCCAATCAAATACTAAACTTAAAATTCAAAAAATAAAACAAGAAATTAATAAAATTAAAATAAAAAACCTATTGAATTAATAAATAAAACTGAGTTGGTTTTATGAAAAACTCAACAAAATAGATAAACATTTGATAAATTTGATTAGAAAAAGGAAAAAGGAAAATCAAATTGTTAGTCTTAAAAATGAGAAGGGAGAACTCTCCACTAATGAAGAGGAATTTAGAGCAATAATTAAGAGCTACTTTGCCCAACTTTATGCCAATAAATTTGATAACTTAAGTGAAATGGATGAAAACTTAAACAAAATATATGTTGTCCAGATTAACAGAAAAGGAAGTTAATTGCTTAAATAGTCCAATTTCACAAAAAGAAAAGAAATAGAACAAGCTATTAATCAACTCCCTAAGAAAAAATCCTCAGGACCAGATGGATTTATATGTGAATTCTACCAAACATTTAAAGAACAATTAAATCCATTGCTGCATAAACTATTTGAAGAAATAGGGAGAATTTCCTACCAAATTCCTTTTATGACACAGACATGGTACTGATACCTAAACCAAGTGAGATGAAAACAGAAAAAGAAAATTATAGACCAATCTGCCCAATGAATATTGATACACAATTCTTAAATAAAATATTAGCAAAAAGATTAAAGAAAATCATCCCCAGGATAATACACCATGACCAACTAAGACTTATACCAGGAATTCAGGGTTGGTTCAATATTTTTAAAAAGCTATTAGCATAATTGACTATATCAACAACCAAATTAACAAAAATCATATGATCATCTCAATAAATGCACAAAAAGCATTTAATAAAATCCAACATCCATTCATATTAAAGACACTAGAGAGTATGGGAAAAATGGACTTTTCCATAAAAGTCAGTTTTTTATTGACAACCATCAGTAAGCATCATTTGTAATGGAGATAAACTGGAACCATTGCTAATAAAATCCGGAGTGAAACAAGATTGCCCACTATCACCATTATTATGCAATATTGTGATAGAAATGTAAGCTTCAACAATAAGAGAAGAAAAAGAATTTAAAGGAATTAGAGTAGGTGATGAGGAAACCAAATTATCACTCTTTGTAGATGATATGATGGTATACTTAGAGAAACCCAGACATTCTACTAAACAGCTATTAGAAATAATCCACAACTTTAGCAAAGTTGCAGGATACAAAAAAATCAACATAAATGATCAGCATTTTTATATATCATTAACAAAACCCAACAGCTAGAGATACAAAGAGAAATTCCATTTAAATTAACTACTGATGGTATAAAATATTTGGGACTGTATCTGCCAAGAGAAAGTCAGGAACTATATCAGCAAAATTACAAAACACTTTCCACACAAATAAAGTCCGATCTAAGCAATTGGAAAAATATCAAGTGCTCTTGAATAAGTCAAGAGAATTTAATAAATATAATAATAGTAACTAAACCAATCTATTTATTTAGTGCTATAACAATCAGACTCCTTAAAAAAACTATTTTACTGACCTAGGGAAAAAAATAAAACAACAAAATTCATCTGGAAGAACAAAAGGCCAAGACATTCAAGGAACTAATGAAAAAAATCAAATGAAGGTGGTCTAGCTGTACCAGATCTAAAACTATATTATAAAGCAGTGGCCACCAAAACCATTTGGTATTGGCTAAGAAATAAACTAGTTGATTAATGGAATAAGTTAGGTTCACTGGACAAAATAACCATTAGCTATCATAATCTAGTGTTTGACAAACCCAAAGACCCCAGTTTTGGGGGTAAGAATTCACTGCTTGACAAAGACTATTGGGAAAATTGGAAATTAGTATGGCAGAAACTAAGTATTGACCCACACTTAACACCATACACCAAGATAAGATCAAAATGGGTTCATGATCAAGGTATAAATAATGATATTATAAATAAATTATAAGAGCATAGGATAGCTTTCCTCTCAGATCGGTGGAGGACAAAGGAATTTGTGACCAAAGAAGAACTACAGATCATTATTGATCACAAAATAGAAAATTTTGATTATATCAAGTTAAACATTTTTAATACAAATGAAACCAATGCAGACAGCATTAGAAAGGAAGCAATAAACTGGGAAAACATTTTTACAGTTAAAAGTTATGATAAAGGGCTCATTTCCAAAATATATAGGGAATTGACTCAAATTTATAAGAAATTAAACCATCCTCCAATTGAGAAATGGTCAAAGGATATGAATAAACAATTTTCAGATGAAGAAATTGAAACTATTTCTAGCCATCTGAAAAGATGCTCCAAGTCATAATTGATCAGAGAAATGCAAATTAAGACAACTCTGAGATACTACTACGTGCCTGTCAGATTGGCTAAAATGACAGGGAAAGATAATGTGGAATGTTGGAGGGGATGTGGGAAAACTGGGACACTGATACATTGTTGGTAGAATTGTGAATGCATCCAATAATTCTTGAGATCAATTGGAACTATGCTCAAAAAGTTATCAAATTGTGCAAATCCTTTGATGCAGTAGTGTTACTATTGGGCTTATACCCCAAAGTGATCTTAAAGAAGGGAAGAGGGACCTATATGTGCAAAAATGTTTGTGTCAGCCCTTTTTGTAGTGGCTAGAAACTGGAAACTGAGTGGATGCCCATCAATTGGAGAATGGCTGAATAAATTGTGGTATATGAATGTTATGGAATAGTATTGTTCTTTAAGCAATGACCAGCAGGATGATTTCAAAGAGGCTTGGGGAAACTTACATGAATTGATGCTAAGTGAAATGAGCAAGATCATGAGATCATTATACACTTGCACAATAACACTGTATGATGATTAATTCTGTTGGATTTGGCTCTCTTCAAAAATGAGATGAACAAAACCAATTCCAGTTGCTCACTAATGAAGAGAACCAGATACACACAGCAAAAGAACTATGGGAAATGAGTGTGGACCACAACACAGCATTTCCACTCCTATTATTGTCCACTTGCATTTTTGTTTTTCTTCTCAGACTATTTTTACCTTATGTCTAAATGCAATTTTTCTTGTGCAGCATGATAACTATATAAATACATATAAATATATTGTACTTAAGAGATTCTTTAACATATTTAACATGTATTGGCCTACCTGCCATCTAGGGGAGGCTGTGGGGGGAAGAAGGGGAAAAGTTGGAATAGTAGGTTCTGCAAGTGTTAATGCTGAAAATTTGCCCATGCATATATCTTATAAATAAAAAGGTAAAATAAAAAAAAATCAGAACTGAACAAATGGAAATGAATGACTTTATGAGACACCAAGAATGATTTAATCAAAACCAATAATAAAAAAGCTAAATGCCTACTTGGGAAAACAACTAATCTGTAAAATAGACATAGGAGAGAAAATCTAAGGATTATTGGACTCCTTGCTAGACAGTATTTTTCTGGAAATTATTAAAGAAAATGTCATAGAACCAGAAGCTAAAATAGTCAATGAAAGAATTCACTGAACACCTCCTGAAAGAGACCTCAAAATTAAAACTTCAAGGAATATTGTGACTAAATTTCAGATCTATCAGACCAAGGGAAAAATATTACAAGGAGGCAGAAAAAAATATTTCAAATACAGAGAAGCTAGAATGAGGATTACTGAGGATCTAGAAGCAACCACATTAAAGGATCTAAGGGTCTGGGATCTGATATTCTGAAAAGCTAAGGAACTTGGAATGCAGCCAAAAACAAACTACCCCACTAAAGTGAGCATTTTCTTCAAGGGAAAATGATGGGCATTCAATGAAACAGGTGAATTCCATTTATTTCTGTTGAAAAAAAAAACAGAGCTAAAAAAATATGACTTCTAAATATAGGACTGAAGAGAAGCATAAAAAGGTAAAAAGAAGTCTTGAGAACTGTATTTCTATTATGGGTATACATAGAGAATGCATGTATAATTTGATTTTACTGTTATAATATAAAAAAGGAACTAGAGGTAGGAAGGGGATTGTACCAGAAAATGGAAAAAGTGAAAGTAAAAAGAGGGACATTACATGCCATGAAAATGCAAAGGAAACCTATTGTATCTGAGGGAAAGAATGGAATAGGATGAAGATTGTGTGAAACTTACTCTCATCAGATTTGTCTCCAACAGCTAATATTAGACATATTTGGTTGACAGAGAACATTATCTCACCTTACTGAAAAGTGGGAGGGGGAAAGCAAAAAAGAAAGGGATAGGCTAAATAGAAGGAAATACAGAAATAATAGGGGAAAAGTATAAGAAAGAAGGAGGGGCTCTAAGGGGTAGCGATTCTAAAGGGGGGGGTTGCTTTAGCCAAGTGGTGCCCATAAGTTAAATACTGGGGAGGGCTGTAAGGAGAAAAGGAAAGAGAAAAGTATAATCTGGGGATAATTAGATGGCAGGAAATACAGAATTAGTAGTTTTAACCATAAATGTGAATGGGGTGAACTCTATCATAAAGCAGAGGGGGATAGCAGACTTGATTAAAAGCCAGAATCCTACACTATGTTTCTTTTTTACAGGAAACACATTTAAAACAGTGTCATATACAAAAAGTAAAGGTAAAAGGATGGAACAGAATCTATTATGCTTTAGGTGAATTTAAAAAAAATAAAAAACAGGGGTAGCCATGCTGATCTCAGATTAAGCAAAAACAAAAATTGATCTAATTAAAAGAGATAATGAAGGAAACTATACCTTGCAAAAAGGTACCATAGAAAATAAAGCAATATCAACACTAAACATTTATGTGCCAGCATTATAGCATCTAAACTCCTAAAGGAGAAGTTAAGAGCTGCAAGGAGAAATACACAGGAAAACTCTAATAGTGGGAGATATCAGTCTTGCACTTTCAGAACTAGATAAATCAAACCACAAAATAAATAAGAAAGAAGTTAAAAAAGCAAATAGAATACTAGAAAAGTTAAGTGTGAGAGATCTTTGGAGAAAATTGAATGGAGGCAGAAAGGAGTATACTTTCTTCTTAGTAGTTCATTGAACCTATACAAAAATAGACCATATATTAGGACATAAAGATTACAAAATCAATTGCAGAAAGGTAGAAATAGTAAATGCATTTTTTTTGAGATCATGATGCAATAAAAACTGCAATCAATAAAAAGCCAGTAAAAGTAGACCAAAAAGTAATTGGAAACTAAATAATTTCCTCCTAAAGAATGAATGGGTGAAACAGCAAATCATAGAAATAATTAATAATTTCATCCAGGAGAATGACAACAATGAGACAACATACCAAAATTTGTGGGATGCAGCCAAAGCAGTAATAAGGGGAAATTTTATATCTCTAGAGGCTTTCTTGCATAAAATAGAGAAAGAGAAGATCAACGAATTTGGCTTGCAACTAAAAAAGCTAGAAAAATAGCAAATTAAAAACCCCCTATCAAATACCAAACTTGAAATTCTAAAAATAAAAGGAGATATTAATAAAATTGAAAGTAAAAAAATATTGAATTACTAATTAAAAATAAGATTTGGTTTTATGAAAAAATCAATAAAACAGATAAAGCTTTTGGTAAATTTGATTAAAAATGGAAAGAGGAAAATAAATTTGTTAGTCTTAATAATGAAAAGGGAGAACTTTCCACTAATGAAGAGGAAATTAGAGAAATAATTAGGAGTTACTTTGCCCAACTTTATGCCAATAAATTTGATAATCTAAGTGAAATGGATGAAGACTTAAAAATATATATAGGTTGCCCAGGTTAACAGAAATAAACAGTCCTATTTCAGAAAAAGAAATAGAGCAAGCCATTAATCAACTCCCTAGCAAAAAATCCCAAGACCAGATGGATTTATATGTGAATTCTACAAATATTTAAATAAAAATTAACCTCAAGACTATAAAAACTATTTGAAAAAAATTGGAAATGAAGAAGTCCAACCAAATTCCTTTTATGACTCAGATATGGTACTGATACTTAAACCAGGAAGGAAGAAAACAGGGAAAGAAAATTATAGACCAATCTCCCTAATGACTACTGATGCAAAAATTTTAAATAAAAAATTAGCAAAGAGGTTACAGAAAATGATCTCCAGAATGTAACATCATGATCAAGTAGGATTTATACCAGGAATGCAGGGCTGGTTCAATAATAGGAAAACTATTAGCATAAGTGATTATATCAATAACAAAATTAACAAAAAAAGTGATTATTTCAATAAATGCAGAAAAAAAGCTTTTAATAAAATCCAATGCCTCTTTCTATTAAAACACCAGAGAGTATAGGAATAAATGGATTTTTCCTTAAAATAATCAGTAGCATCTATTTAAACTCATCAGTAATCATATAAACTGGAACCATTCCCAATAAGATTAGGAGTGAAACAAGGAAGCCTACTATCACCATTACTATTCAAAATTATATTAGAAATGCTAACTTTGGCAATAAGAGATGAATAAGAGTTTAAAGGAATTATAATAGGTACTGAGGAAACCAAATTATTACTCTTTGCAGGTGATATACTTAGAGAATCCCAGAGAATCTACTAAAAAGCTATTTGAAATAATGCACAACTTTAGCTGAGTTGCAGGATACAAAATAAATTCACAATAGCATTTTTGTTTATCAGTAACAAAATTCAACAGCAAGAGTTACAAAGAGAAATTCCATTTAAAATAATTGTTGACAGTATAAAATATCTGGGAATCTATCTGCCAAGGGAAACTCAGGAACTATATGAACAAAACTACAAAACACTTTCCATAAAACTAAGTCAGATCTAAACAATTGCAAAAATAGTAAGTGCTCCTGGATAGGTCAAGCAAATATAATAAAGATGACAATACTAACTAAACTAATTTATTTATTTGGTGCAATACCAATCAAACTCCCAAGAAGCTGTTTTGGTGACCTAGAAAAAATAATAACAAAATTCCATCTGGAAGAATAAAAGGTCAAGAATTTCAAGGGAACAGCTAAGTGGCCTAGCTGTACCAGATTTAAAACTATATTATGAAGCAGATGTCATCAAACCATTTGATACTGGCTAAGAAATAAATTAGTTGATGAATGAAATAAATTAGGTTCACAGGACAAAATAGTCAATAATTATAAAAAAAAACTGTTTGACAAAAACTGTTGGAAAAATAGAAACTACTATGGCAGAAACTAAGAATTGACCTATATTTAAAACCGTATACCAAGATAAGGTCGAAATTGGTTCATGATATGGATATAAAGAATGAGATTATAAATACATTAGAAGAACATAATAGTTTAGCTCTCAGACCTGTGGAGGGGAAGGAATTTTTGACCAAAGAAAAACTAGAGATCATTATTTATCACAAAATAGAAAAATTTAATTATATTAAGTTAAAAATGTTTTGTACAAACAAAACAAATACAGATAAGATTAGAAAGGAAGCAATAAACTGGGAAAACATTTTTATAATCAAAGGTTCTGATAAAGAGCTCATTTCCAAAATATATGAAGAACTGATTCAAGTTTATAAGAAATCAAACCATTCTCCAATTGATTAATGGTCAAATATATGAATGGATAATTTTCAGATGAAGAAATTGAAACTATTTTAGTCTATAAAAATTTGCTCCAAATCATTATTGATTTGAGAAATGCAAATTAATACAACTCTGAGGTACCACTACACACCTCTCAGATTGGCTAAGATGACAGCAAAAGATAATGATGAATGTTGGAGAGGATGTGGGAAAACTGGGACACTGATACATTTTTGGTGGATTGAATCCAACCATTCTGTAGAGCAGTTTGGAACTATGCTCAAAAAGTTATCAAACTGTACATACTCTTTGATTCAGCAGTATTTCTACTGGTCTTATATCCCAAAGAGATCTTAAGGAAGGTAAAGGCACCCACATGTGCAAAAATCTTTGTGTTGGCCCTTTTTGTAGTGGCTAGAAACTGGAAATTGAATGAATGTCCATCAGTTGGAGAATGGTTGAATAAATTGTGATATATGAATGCTATGGAATACTATTGTTTTGTAAGAAATGACAATCAGGGAAGTGGATTTCTTGACAAAGATAAGATCTAACTTAGTTTCAATTGATCAATGATGGACAGAAGCAGCTACACCAAAGAAAGAACACTGGGAAATTAATGTAAAATGTTTGCATTTTGTTTTTCTTCCCAAGGTTATTTTTACCTTCTGAATCCAATTCTTCCTATGCAACAAGAGAATGTTCAGTTCTGCACACACATATTGTAACTAGGATATACTTTAACAATATTTAACATGTATAGGACGTGTTGCCATCTGGGGAGGGAATGGAGGGAAGGAGGGAAAAGTCAGAACAGAAGTGAGTGCAAAGGATAATGTTGTAAAAAATTATCAAGGTATGGGTTCTGTCAATAAAAATTATAACTATTAAAAAAAGAAATGACCATCAGGATGATTTCCACAGATGCTTGAGGAAACTTACATGAATTGATGTGGAGTGAAATAATTAAAACCAGGTGATCATTATACAGGGCAACAACAAGATTATATGATGATCAATTCTGATGGATGTGACTCTCTTCAACAATGAGATGATTCAAACCAGTTACGATTGTTCAATAATGAAGAAAATCAGCTACACCCAGAGAGAGAAGAGGGACCATAATATAACATTTCCACTATTTCTGTATTATACAGTTGATTTTTATTTTCCTTTTCAATTTGTTTCTTTCTTTCTAGATCCATTTTTTCTTTGTGTAGCAAAATAACTGTATAAATATGTATACATATATTGATTTAACATACACTTTAACATATTTAACATGTATTGAGTACCTGCCATCTAAGGGATAGGATGGGAGTAATAGGGGAAAAGTTGGAACATGAGGTTTTCAAAGGTCGGTGTTGAAAATTACCCATGCATATGTTTTGTAAATAAAACTATAATAAAAATTACAAATGGGCAAAGGGAAGCCAATGAAAATATAAGAGACCAAGAAGTAATAAAACAGAATACAATGAATGAAAAAACAAAAATAATGTGTAACATTTTATAAGAAACCCCACAGATCTGGAGAATAGTTCAACAAGAGAAAACTTAAGAAGAATCTGACTGACTGAAAGTGATGACCAACTAAAAGCAAAAACAAAAAAAATATTGCAGGAAATCATCTGAGGAAACTATCCTGAAGTGATAGAATAGATACAGGAGTCTTCAAACTTTTTAAATAGGGGCCAGTTCACTGTCCCTCAGACTGTTGAAGGCAGGACTATAGTAAAAACAAAAACTTTGTTTTGTGGGCCTTAAGCTAAAGAAACTTCATAGCCCTGGGTGAGGGGGATAAACATCCTCAGGTGCTGCATCTGGCCTGCAGGCCATAGTTTGAGGACCCCTGGAATTAAAGGATAAAGTAGAAATAGGAAAAATCCACCTATCACCACCTCAAAGACCTAGGAAAATTATTGCTAAATTTCAAAAGCAACTGAATTAAAGACATAATTCTACAAGGAATAAAAAAATATTCTGAGCTACAAGGAGAATTGTACAGGATTTATCAGCCCCCAAAGTAAAAGAGCTCAAATCCTTTGAATACTATTTTTGTAAAGAAAAGACCTGTAGCTAATAATATTATATCCAGCACAGCTAACAAATTATTTAATGAAAAAGGGACTATCTCGAGAAATTCAAGTATGAAAAAGATACATTCAGGACTTTAACTCTACCAAAATTGAACTCAGTACAAAATTGTTATAGGGCCAGAACTCTATACTTAAAACAAGGATTCTTACAAGGTGTTAAGTCAGTGGAATTGATGATACAATGGTTATCTAGTTTAGCATGGTGATTAATAGTTCTCTAAGTTCAGTATGATTGATTTAATCTTACAACAAATAATGGTTTCCTAGTGATATAATGATTGGTTTATACTTATTGTAGAGCATATGAACTGGGACAAGCTCAGCCAGAGTCAATTTCATCTTTGGTAAGGCTTCTGGTGGCTGGCTTCCTGCACTTCCCCCACTGAGACAAAGGCTGGTCTGAAAGGCTCTCCAGAAAGCTGCCCAGCCCCAGGCAAGGAGACAATAAAGAATTTGGACTTTGGCTATTCTCATGGTGATTACTCATAAGAATATGAAACCAAACCAAACAAGAACATTACAGAAAATTTAATGTATAAGAGAAAACATCAAACATAAATCAACAAGTACAAAGTGTTAGTGTTTTTTTACATGCAAATGTAAAACAAATGTTTAAGACTGACATTATTAATTAGGTAGCTCAAAAGAAAAGACTGGGGCATAACTGAATATGATCTGAGCTTAAAAAGCAAAACTGTCTAGGACAAGGTAAAAAAAATAGTAATTATGCTATACAAATGATGTGCAAAGGAAGAACTAACATAGGGGTACAAGGTGTATAGTTTAATGGGAAAGTGATAAAGAGAGAGGGAAGAGGTGGCATAGAATAAGTTGGAAAATAGAAAGATATATAGATTAATTGGAGTAAGATAAATTTTGCATATTAATGGGAATAGGATAAAGTGAGAGGAAAAAAAGATCAAGGAAGAATATAAAGAAGGGATCCATGGTTGAAAGAGCTTATGTTAAAAAAAAAACAAAACACTTCCTCCCCCTTCCCCCCCTGCCATAGAGCCTCATTCTTCAAACAACAGTATGATTAACAAAGAAAAAAATTTCCCCTTGAGTCAATGTCATTAATGCCAATTCAACAGAAAAAAAAAAATTGGTTTCTATTGTAACATTCTTTAATTACTTAGCATTTATTATCACTATAATTCACTAAGGGAGGTCATTCTTAGACTGAATTCTGTTTATATTTTTTAAAATTTATTAATTAAAAAGTTCTTATAAATGAGATGAAAATAGTTACCAATTCGTGGAGTATAAATTTTATAGAACAGATAAGTGCTTCATTCATTTGTGGAATAAATGTAACACACAAACACAAGAACATGTATGTGCATGTGTAGATAGTAATAAAAAGGAGATAAAAAATTGTACCAAATTGTATTCTTGACATATTTATGTAATTTTTTTTACTTTAAATGCAAAGCATGACAAATTCAATTTTTTCCCATGAATTTAAATAATAATAACATTTCTATCACAGAGTTACAGAATCACAGAATTTAATAGTGGGATTGGATCCTCGTAGTATGATGAAAAAAGGATCTGGGTTCAGATTTTTATCATATGTGTGAGCTTGATCATGTCATTACACTCCCTCTGCTTGTTTCTTTATCCATAAAATGAATTGGTTTCAATTATTTGAAATTCTTTAATTTTATATTTGTCTGACATCAACATCATTGATTTTAATTCATACCTATAAAGAAATTCCCACTACATTAAATCTTATGAGACTGTCCAATCTTTCCTTAAAACCATCCAATGAGCTGATTTAGACATCAAGGGTGATACTGTAAGCAAATTAAGAGAATAAGGAATGGCCTATCTCCAATTTGTGGAGAAAAGAGGAATGTATTGCCAAAGAACTAGATGGCATTCTCAAATGCAAAATGGATAATTTTGATTACATTGAATTAAAATGGTTTTGCATAAATAATACCAATGTATCCAAGATTAAAAGGGAAACATAAAACTGGGAAAATATTTTTACAGTCAGGATTTCTGATAAAGACCACATTTCTAAAATTTAGAGAGAATTGAATCAAAATATATGAATAGACAATTTTCAGAAAGCCTAATGGCTGATTTCAGAGAAATATGGAAAGACTTACATGACCTAATGCCAAGTAAAATAAACAGAACCAAGAAAACATTGTACACAGTAACAACAAGATTATGTGATGATCAACTCTGATGAGACTTGGCTCTTTTCAAAAGTGAGGTAATTGAAGGCAATTCTAAAAGACTTGTGATGGAAAGTGCCATCTAGAAGAAGGCCATCTGCATGCAGAGAGAAGATAGTGGGAACTGATTGTGGACTACAACATAGTATTTTTAATCTTTGTTGTTGTTGTTGTTGTTGTTTGCTTGCATTTTTTTTTCTTTCTCATTTTGTTTTCTTTTTAATCTGACTTGTGCAGCATAATACTTGTAGAACTATGTATAGAGGAATTATACATGTTTAACATATATTATCTCACTTGCCAACTGGGGAAGAGGGTGGGGGGAAGGGAGGGGAAATATTACAACACAAGGTTTTGTAGGGGTGAATGTCAAAAATTATACATGTATATATTTTAAAAATAAAAAATATATAATTTAAAAAGTATAGAGGTACTCAGACTTCTTTTTTTCTTTCATTGTTAAATTTATTTTTAATTTAATGAATAAAACACACATTTCAAACAAAAAGAAAGGAAGGAAGGAAGGAAAGAAGGAAGGAAGGAAGAAAAGAAGGAAGGAAGGAAGGACCATCCACATGCAGAGAAATAACAATGGAAACTAAATCTGTATCAAAACATAGTATTTTCATCTTTCAAAAAAAATTGTTGTATGTTTGTTTGTTTTTCCTTTTTTCATACTTTTTCTTTTGATCTGAACTTTTTTTGTATGGCATAAGAATATGGAAATATGTTTAGAAGAATTGCACATATTTAACCTATATTGGATTGTTTACTGTTAATCCAAGGGTGAAGAGGGAGATTTAAAAGAGAATGTTTTGCAAAAGTGAATATTGAAAACTTTCATTGAAAATATTTGAAAAAAATAAAATCCTATTACATTGTTTTTATTTTTTTTTACAATTAATTTTATTTAATTTTTTTTTAAAGAAAGTGAAAATGGAAGGAGGGAGGAAAGTCTATATTTTCGGTAAAGATTTTGGGAAGAATTAACACTGGGAATAGTGAAGTTTCTATTTCTTGGAAAAATAAAGCTGTCAAAAGATAGGAGAGAGTGAGTTGTGAGTGGTTCCAAACACCAAACAGAAGAATTAAGGAAATGAAGTAAGAGAGGGAGGCAGAAAAGAAAGAATTAAGGAAAAAAGAAGAAAGGAAGGGAGGAAGGGAGGGAAGAAGGAAGAAAAGGAGGGAGGGAGGGAGAGAGGAAAGAAAAAAAGAAGGAAGGAAGGAAGGAAGGAAGGAAAAGGAAGGAAGGAAGGAAGGAAGGAAGGAAGGAAGGAAGAAAGGAAGAAAGGAAGGAAAAAAGGAAGGGAAGAAAGAGAACAGAAGAACTGAGACTAAGGGAAGGAAAAAAAAAGACAAAATAAACATGGGATGAAAAAAAAATGAAGTAGATGGGGAGAAGAGAGGAAAGGGAAAGGGACTGATCTAAGAGTGAACCCTTTAAGTCTCTGCTATGTCATTAATAACTAACATTTCAATGTAATTCTGAAACCAATAGTTTACCCAACCTCCCTGTTTCATAAAGTGATTTTCACTAAATACTCATTAATAAATATTTGTCTTATGATGAAACCTGCCTGCTCTTTTGGGGAGATACCTGTAACTTTTTCCTCCCTTCCCTTGATCACCAAGGTAACATACTTTTTTGCCAAAAAGGTGTCTTAATAAAATGGTGCTTTAATTTAAGTTCAAAATAATGTAGCATGTGTATTTTTTTTTTTTTTACTTTTTCAGATTGTTAACAGAAATACTTCCATGGTTAGAAATAAAGGTGACACAATTAAAACACATTTCCTCAATGTGGCTCTCCAGATTTTTTTAAATAATATTTTACTTATCAGTTTAGTGTTGGCTATGAGGAATGATTTTTAGTTCATTGAATTCAATAAATTATATCTACTTATCATTAGTATTTATTTTTAGAGATACTAAATTACTTCCCTTTTGCTAAATACTCTACTTCTTTCCTTAGATTCTTCCATCTACCCAAAATGTTCTTCTCTCCAGATCACACTTGTCTTATTTAACCAATTATTCAAGGTCTACTTTAAGTATTATTTTCCGTAAAAAGTCTTTCCTGATTCCCCAGGTACAAATAATTTTTCTCCCAATTTATATGGCATTATACATTTTATTATGCCTAACTTTATAGTTTTTGTGTATAAGATGTATATCTGATGCTTGATAATAAACTCCCTCCCAAAACCTAGCATAGTAAAAAACAATACATATTTATTAAATAAATTAGTTTTCTCCCTTCATATCAATTTTTATATTTTTAGAGTTCAACCATAATTTGTACTTAGATCACAATCCCTGCCTTCATGAACCTTATAATTGGTAGAACAATTATGACACAGCCTTCACAATTTTTAAATGTATTTCCTTATAAGTAACATTTCAGCTTAAAAAAAAAATCATCAACTGTCCCTAATATCCTACTCAGATTTGAACTTGGATCACTAGATTCAAAATGTTAAAAAAGGTATATTCATTCTTCTTCTTTTTCAAAAGAAAAAAAGCAAGGTGTTTCCTAACTTTAAAAACGACAGCTTGGTATTACTTATAACTTCATCATGATGTCTCTGGTG
The DNA here is from genome assembly GCF_902635505.1 of Sarcophilus harrisii. NCBI lineage: Eukaryota > Metazoa > Chordata > Mammalia > Dasyuromorphia > Dasyuridae > Sarcophilus > Sarcophilus harrisii. The sequence goes on from NC_045429.1 coordinate 200,498,986, forward strand.
AAATACTCTAGGGATTCTAAACACAAAAGTGACTCAGTAAAAAGCATAGATAGCAAGATCATCAAATTTGCAATAACAAAAAGCCTGGCAGGAAAGATAACACAATGCATGACAGAACCATAAAATATCTCAACTGGCACAAAAACTGAGCCAAAATTATTAAAATTAAATAGAATAGGAATAAATGTAAAGTTCTATCATTGAATTTTAAAAATCAACTGCCAGAGAACATTATGGATGGAACATGCATAGACGAGATCTCATAAAAATAGACTGAAGATTTCAATGAGATATGATCACAATGAGACAACAATGTAGTTTAATAGGCAGAAAAAATGCAAACTTAATATATATTAGCAGAGATATAGTTTCCATATTGAGGTAGGTAACAATCCCCCCTAGTCAGAAGATATCTGACATGTTCCATATTAACTTACATCATGTTTTCGAAATAACAACAATAAATGAAGTTTTTCCAGAGATTTGTATCTAGGGTGGCAAGGCTCTAAATACAATGTCATATTCATATTAAATGATAGTTTAAAAAGGCCTGGCAATTATTTTGAAGTATCCCAGCATTGATACCCTTTAATTGAAATTAATTAAAAGTTTGTCATGTTGAATCAGGATTAAATTTATTCTGCTCAAGCCCAGAGAGCACAGTCATTAGTACATGTATGGGCATGATCCTCTACCCATGATGAAACAACGTATCTCAGTAATTTTGCAAATAAAATGAAATTATTTCAAGTTACAACTAGATCAATAGGAGAAATAATATATTTTGATCATGTTAGAAGTGAGTTATTAAAACACTACAAATATGAAATACAATCCAAATCTGAACTAAATCATTTTCGATGGTACTAATTGAAAATAATCACTGCTTCTCTCTTAGATACTGTATCAGTAACTATATGTGAAAATTTGAAAGTGAGTAAGAAGAAAGTGAAACCTAAAAATGTATTAACAGTCTGAAATGCTATAATTTCACATGATTTCCAGTTGAATTTAAATTCTATTAGAAGAAGCAAATGTTTTGGAATCATTATCCTCTAAATCTACAGTCATGTCAGTGAGTAATAGGCTTCTGCATACTTTTCTGTTTAAATTAACTTTTGAAGGTCCACTAATACTGCCTTTCTAATAAAAATGTTATTGAGAAACTGCTAAAATGCTAGAATATAGAATTAATAAATTGTATTTATGCATGAGGAACACTTTCCAGATGGTAATAGAGAGAAAAGTATTAATAACTCAGCAAGATGGCAGTTTGCCTTTATCAGTGGAATCTATCAAAACAGTGGGAAAGAGTAAAAGTAGGTCCATTTACATGTGTCCTCCTCTTAAAAATACACAAAGGAGTCTGCAGAAGTATTCAATCTATCTGCAGGTGTCTTAGAAACCCAAGGATTGCCATTATATTTAATATCTTGGCCAGAAAAGTCCACAAATGGACAAGAAATGTGATTTCCACACCTGCCAGTTACTATCTAATGATATTGCAATGTTTTGACTGGAAGGAAAAATCATGATATTCTCTTCAGAAGAGTGGATCCTAAAATATTTTACTATCTCACGAGTCTTTATGAGAATACAATATAATCAAGGCCATCTTGACTCTTCTAAGAACCAAGTTTTTTGATTTAATGTTTTCGTACTGCTCTTTTGTAACCTCAGTGACACTGGGAATAATGATATACTGAGACAATATGCTATATTTGAATTTCAATTTTCTAGTAGCAAAGTGAAACCAATTTTTGAAAAGTATGGTTGGTGATTTTTGATTCAATTCTTGGTCCAGTCCTAAATAGAGGACATATACCAAGCTATATTTTCCCTCTATTGGCAGTATAATTTTCATATTAGGGTATCTTTCACAAAAGAATTAATTCCAGATAGTGGCTATATTGCTTACTCACACCATGCCTCTTCAGTTCCTTTCTACTTATTTACAAAATAATTCTGCTTTGTAGATATTCATCTTCATCATCAACCAAAGCAGGATAAGCCAAAAAGAAATATGTCCTCACACCATTCAAATTCATCTCACTACCCAGTCACAATACAAGAGGCAATTTGGATCAGTGACACCAAATGTTATCCAAAGTTATATATGGGTTATTATATTCTGCAGCATGGTTTTGCATGAAATCTCACATTTACTTTTTTTTTTTTAATTAAATTTATTTTTTTATTTTTTTATTTTTATTTAATAGCCTTTTATTTACAGGATATATACATCGGTAACATTACAGCATTAACAATTTGCCAAACCTCTTGTTCAATTTTCACCTCTTACCCCCAACCCCTCCCTAGATGGCAGGATGACCAGTAGATGTTAAATATATTAAAATATAAATTAGATACACAATAAATATCACCCAAAACGTTATTTTGCTGTAGAAAAAGAATCAGACTCTGAAATATTGTACAATTAGCTTGTGAAGGAAATCAAAAATGCAGGTGTGCATAAATATAGGGATTGGAATTCAATGTAATGGTTTTAGTCATCTCCCAGAGTTCTTTTTCTGAGGCATAGCTAGTTCAGTTCATTACTGCTCCATTAGAAATGATTTGGTTGATCTCGTTGCTGAGGAGGGCCTGATCCATCAGAACTGGTTCATCATATAGTATTGATTGTTGAAGTATATAATGATCTCCTGGTCCTGCTCATTTCACTCAGCATCAGTTCATGTAAGATCTCTCAGGCCTTTCTGAAATTATCCTGTTGGTCATTTCTTACAGAACAGAAATATTCCATAATTTTCATATACCACAATTTATTCAACCATTCTCCAACTGATGGACATCCATTCAGTTTCCAGTTTTTACCACTACAAAAGGGCTGCCTGCAAACATTCGTGCACATACAGGTCCCTTTCCCTTCTTTATAATCTCTTTGGGATATAATCCCAGTAGTAACACTGCTGGATCAAAGGGTATGCACAGTTTGATAACTTTTGAGCATAGTTTCAAACTACTCTCCAAAATGGTTGGATTCGTTCACAACTCCACCAACAATGCATCAATGTCCCAGTTTTCCCACATCCCCTCCAACAATCATCATTATTTTTCCTGTCATCTTAGCCAATCTGACAGGTGTGTGAGTAGTATCTTAGAGTTGTCTTAATTTGCATTTCTCTGATTAATAATGACTGGGAGCATCTTTTCATATGACTAGAAATAGTTTCAATTTCTTCATCTGAGAATTGTCTGTTCATATCCTTTGACCATTTTTCAATTGGAGAATGGCTTGATTTTTATAAATTAGAGTTAATTCTCTATATATTTTGGAAATGAGGCCTTTATCAGAACCTTTGACTGTAAAAATATTTTCCCAGTTTATTGCTTCCCTTCTAATCTTGTCTGCATTAGTTTTGTTTGTACAAAACTTTTCAGTTTGGTATAATCAGAAATTTTCTATTTTGTGATCAATAATGATCTCTAGTTCTGCTTTGGTCATAAAGACCTTCCCCTTCCACAGGTCTGAGAGTGTAAACTATCCTATGTTCCTCTAATTTATTAATAATTTCATTCTTTATGCCTAGGCCATGAACCCATTTTGACCTTATCTTGGTGTACGGCTTAAGTATGGATCAATGCCTAGTTTCTGCCATATTAGTTTCCAATTTTCACAGCAATTTTATCAAACAGTAAGTTCTTATCCCAAAAGCTGGGATCTTTGGGTTTGTCAAAGACTAGGTTGCTATATTTGTTGACTGTTTTATCCCTTGAACCTAATCTATTCCACTGATCAACTAATCTATTCCTTAGCCAATACCAAATAGTTTTCGTAACTGCTGCTCTATAATATAATTTTAGATCTGGTACAGCTAAGCCACCTTCATTTGATTTTTTTTCATTAATTCCCTTGAAATTCTTGACCTTTTGTTTTCCATATGAACTTTGTTGTTATTTTTTCTAGGTCATTAAAATAGTTTTTGGGAGTCTGATTGGTATAGCGCTAAATAAATAGATTAATTTAGATAATATTGTCATCTTTATTATATTTGCTCGCCCTATCCAAAGAGCATTTAATATTTTTCCAATTGGTTAAATCAGACTTAATTTGTGTGAAAAGTGGTCTGTAATTTTGCTCATAAAGTTTCTGATTTTCCCTTGGCAGATATATTCCTAAATATTTTATATTATCAGTAGTTACTTTAAATGGAATTTCTCTTTGTAACTCTGACTGTTGGATTTTGTTAGTGATATATAAGAATGCTGATGACTTATGTGGGTTTATTTTATAACCAGCAACTTTACTAAAGTTGTGGATTATTTCTAATAACTTTTAGCAGAATCTCTGGGGTTCTCTAAGTATACCATCATGTCATCGGCAAAAGTGATAATTTGGCTTCCTCATTGCCTATTCTTATTCCTTTAATCTCTTTCTCAGCTCTTATTGCTATAGCTAGCATTTCTAATACAATATTAAATAGTAACGGTGATAGTGGGCAACCTTGTTTCACTCCAGATCTTATTGGGAATGGTTGCAGTTTGTCTCCATTACATATGATGCTTTATGATGGTTTTAAATAGATGCTGCTGATTATTTTAAGGAAAAGTCCATTTATTCCTATACTCTCAAGTGTTTTTAATAGGAATGGATGTTGGATTTTATCAAATGCTTTTTCTACATCTATTGAGATTATCATATGGTTTTGTTAATTTGGTTATTAACATGGCCAATTATATTGATAGTTTTCCTAATATTGAACCAGCCCTGCATTCCTGGTATAAATCCTACTTGATCATAGTGTATTATCTTGGAGATGATTTTCTGTAGTCTTTTTGCTAATATCTTATTTAAGATTTTAGCATCAATATTCATTAGGGAGATTGGTCTATAATTTTCTTTCTCTGTTTTCAGCCTACCTGGTTTAGGTATCAGTACCATGTCTGTGTCATAGAAGGAATTTGGTAGGACTCCTTCATTCCCTATTTTATCAAATAATTTATATAGCATTAGGGGCCAATTGTTCTTTAAATGTTTGGTAAAATTCACATGATAAATCCATCTGGTCCTGGGGATTTTTTCTTAGGGAGTTGTTTAATTGCCTGTTCTATTTCTTTTTCTGAAATGGGACTATTCAAACAATTTACTTCCTCCTCTGTTAGTCTGGGAAGTCTGTATGTTTGGAGATAGTCATCCATTTCACTTAGGTTATCAAATTTATTGGCATAACGTTGAGCAAAATAATTCCTTATTATTTCTCTAATTTTCCTCCTCATTGGTGGAAAGTTCTCCTTTTCATTTTTAAGACTACTAATTTCATTTTCCTCCCTCCTTTTTCTAATCAGATTTACCAAAGGCTTTCTATTTTATTGGCTTTTCATAGAACCAACTCTTAGTTTTATTAATTAGTTCAATAGTTTTTTTACTTTCAATATTTTTAATTTCTCCTTTTAATTTTAGAATTTCCAATTTAGTATTTGATTGGGGGTTTTAATTTGGTCTTTTTTAGTTTTTTTTAGTTTGCAACCCAATTCATTAATCTTTTCTTTCTCTGTTTTATTCAAGTAAGCCTCTAAGGATATAACATTCCCTCTTATTACCGCTTTGGCTGCATCCCACAAATTTTGGTATGATGTCTCATCATTGTCATTATCTTGAATGAAATTATTAATTGTATCTATAATTTGCTGCTTCACCCAATCATTCTTTAAGATGAGATTGTTAGTTTCAATTACTTTTTGGTCTATTTCCCCTAACTTTTTGTTGAATGTAGTTTTATTGCATCATGATCTGAAAGAAAGCATTTACTATTTCTGCTTTCTTGCATTTAATTTTGAGTCTTTATGTCCTAATATATGGTCAATTTTTGAATAGGTTCCATGAACTGCTGAGAGAAAGTATATTCCTTCTATCTCCATTCAATTTTCTCAAAGATCCAAACATACCTAATTTTTCTAATATTCTATTTACTTCAATTTCTTTCTTATTTGTTTTGTGGTTTGATTTGTCTAATTCTGAGAGTGCAAGGTTGAGATCTCCTACTATTACAGTTTTGTTGTCTATTTCTTCTTGCAACTCTCTTAACTTCTCCTTTAGGAAGTTGGAGTGTCCATACCACTTGGTGCATATATGTTTAATATTGATATTGCTTCATTGTTATATACCCTTTAGCAGGATGTAGTTACCTTCCTTATCTCTTTTAATTAGATCAATTTTACTTTTGCGATCTGAGATAAGGATGAGCTACCCTGCTTTTGACTTCACCTGAAGCATAATAGATTTTGCTCCAGCCTTTTACTTTTACTCTATATGTATCCCCTGCTTTAAATGTGTTTCTTGTAAACAACATATTGTAGGGTTCTGACTTTTGATCCAGTCTGCTATCTGTCTCTCTTTATGGGGAGTTCATCCCATTCACATTTACAGGTTAGAATTACTAAATCTGTATTTCCTGCCATCCTAATAACCCCCAGATTGTGCTTTACTTATTCTTGCCTCCCCAACCCTCTTTCCCTCTTTTAAACTTATGTACCCTCTTGTATCCGATACTTATCCTCTTTCTAATCCTCCCTCCCCCTTTGAGTCTTTCCCCTTCCTTCCCTTATTACTCTTTTTCTTTTCCTTTTCCTCTCCCCCGTTTTTAATGAGGCGAGAGAGAATTTTTCTCTAAAACAAATGTCAATTATTTTTCTTTGAGCCAACTCTGATGAATAGTAAGATTCACACAATGTTCCTCCCCTCTCTAAATTCCCTCGAGATATGATAAGTTTCCTTAGCCTCTTTGTGGGATGTGGTTTCCCTCTTTTTATCCCTCCTTCCCACCTTATTCTGCCATCATCCCTTTTCCATATCTACTTCCCTTTTTATGTTATATCATGTACAATCAAATTATACATGTATTCTTTTTGTATATCCACAACAGAAATACAATTCTCAAGAGTTATTTTTACCTTTTCTGCATCTCTTGAGTTCTATGCTTGGAGATCAAATTTTTGTTTAGTTCTGTTTATTTCTTCAGAAACAAATGGAATTCATTTGTTTCATTAAATGTCCATCTTCTTCCCTGGAAGAAAATGCTCAGCTTAGCTGGGTAGTTTATTCTTGGCTGCATCTCAAGTTCTTGTGCCTTTCGAATATCATATTCAGGCCCTTCTTTCCTTTAATGTAGAGGCAGCCAGATCTTGGGTGATCCTTATTGTGGCACCTCGGTATTTAAATGTTTTTTTTTTTGGCTGCTTGTAAAATTTTTTCCTTAATCTGATAGTTCTGAAATTTGGCCACGATATTCCTTGGGGTTTTTATTTTAGGGTTTCTTTCAGAAGGTGTTCGATGAATTCTTTCAATGCCTATTTTACCTTCTGATTCTATTACATCTGGGCAGTTCTCTTTGATGATTTCTTGTAAAATAGTATCTAGGCTCTTTTTTCATCATAGTTTTCAGAAGTCCAATAATCCTCAGATTATCTCTCCTAGATCTATTTTTCCAAGTCTGTCGTTTTCAAGTAGATAATTCATGGTTTTTCCAGTTTGTCATTTTTTGTTTTGTTGACTGATTCTTGCTGTCTCAATGAATCATTAGTTTCAATTTGTTCAGTTCTAATTTTTAAGAATTATTTTCTTCATTAGCTTTTTTACTTCTTTCTGTATATGTCAATTGAGTTTTGAATGTATTGTTTTGGTCTGTAGATTTTTTCCATTTCACTAATTTTTTTTTTAGTGAATTATTTTCTTTTCCAATTCACAGATCCTACTTTCTTGAGTGTTCTTTGTCTTTTCAATTCACAGATCCTACTTTCTTGAGTGTTCTTTGTCTTTTCAATTCTAAATCCTACTTTCTAGTAATTCTTTATTTTTTCAATTCGTATTTCAGGAAGTTGTTTGCTCTCTTGTAAGGCTTCTCTTTCCTTTCCCCATTTATCTTCTAATCTCTTTTGAGGACTTTTAATGGTCTCTTCTATGAGATCATCATGTAAGGAGGACAGTCTGATGCATTTTGCTGTTTGAGGTCTCTTCAGGTTTGCTGACCTGCTCTTTTTCTGCATAGAAGCTGATCAAGTCGTTCTTTTCATCTTTTTATTCATGTTTAGAAGCCTTTAGGGTAGGTCTCCTAGGCAAGGGGTTACAGCTTCCTCTGAAGAGCAGGGAAAGATTTAAACCGATTTCTGGCTCGAGGTATGGGAGTGCTCTGGTGAGAGTTTTCCTTTCCCCAACAGGAGTGGATTCAGCACTGGCCAGCTATCAAACTGCTTAGTAGGGCTGAGTGGATTAGCGGTTGCCCTCGGCTAGAAGACTAAGGGGTGAAAGTGTCACTGCCCCAGGCCGAGCCTCTTGTGGGACTGTGAGTATTAGCAGCTGACGCGCCACAGCCACGACAGACCAGACCACAGACGGCAGACCGCAGACACGCAGACCGCAGACCGCCACAAACTCTGCCCAGCTCTCTGCCTGATGCACATCGCCCTGGAAAAGCTCTATGGCCCAAGCAGAGCTCCCCACTGCGCAGATTGGAGCTAACCGGGCTGTGTCCTCCTGCAGGTGCAGGATCACAACTGCCCAAGGAAAAGCCCGTACTGCGGGTTGGGGCTGTGCGCTTTGCTGAGATCTCGTGCCTTCACCCTCGGTTTGAGACTCTCCTCGGAACCTAATTTCTCTCCCAGTCTCGCTGATCTCCCCTGGCCCCGGAATCAACCTTTTGGCGAGACTGCAGATTTTCTTCGGCTGGTGAGTTGTTCTACTTCTTATCTTTAGGAATTGTAGCAGTCAAGACTATTTTTGAGGCTTGATATAATATTGATAAAGAGGGTAAGAGAAGAGCTTAGAAAGTCGCGTGTGTCTTCTCCGCCATCTTGGCTCCGCCCCACATTTTCTATATATAAAATCAACAGACTTCAAAATGTTACTCCACTTATAACAAGGCTACATCTACACCAAGAGAATAATTGTGATTTGGGTTTTGATCTGAGGAGGAAATAGGGTACTCATAAGTCATTTAATTGATAACAAAAGAACTTGCCCTAACACAGAAAAGATATGCAATAAGAATACAGTAGCACTTAACTTCTATGGCTGAAGCCCCTATCATCTCTATATGGAAACACATTGATTGACCATGGGACTGGTGATGTTCAGGCATTCAATAAGTCCACATTATGGTTTTAGCAGATGCTGCATCAAAATAATCTGGCACCAATCAGGTTCTGTATGTGACAACACCTGACTTAGCTAGTCAAAAGGATAACTATATATCTGTTAATTAGCAGGGGCAAACTTCCTGCCTGAGATAAAAAAAAGTATTATTTTCCAGTTTGGATGTACTTTTGGGTTACATGAATGAATCTAGTTGATCAACAATAACTGCATTCTCCAGCATTAGGGTAACTCTATGTTCTTATGATAAACACAACATAGGAAATCACCGCAGAGTTTATATTGTTAGTGGTCTCTCTCCCTCACTTCTGTATTCTTTATGTCTAAAGGTGATTTATATACTTCACTAAAAAAAACATTATAAAGTAGGATACCTCCATAAAAATCTTAAACTGGTCTTACTCCAAAAGGAGAGTGCCTCATCTAGTGCTTTTCAGGTTCCAGACCACTTGGCAAAATCATGGCCACCACATGGCAAACAGAGTAGATGAAGATCTCCTTTGGTTTTTTTCTCAAGGTGAATTGACATGCCAGGCTAATAGCATGGAACTCAGCCACAAGAAAGAATTGCCAGGACCTCCAATTTTCATGATATGAAATTACAAGATTAATGGGTCTCTCTCATAGTAGATAAAATTATAGGTATGCTAAGAAAAATTACATTTCTCAAAAGCAACTCCCTTATAGGTGAAAGCCCATTTAGCTAGTGGAAAAGAACAGGTTTCAAGGTTTATATGGAAGACTTTAGTTTCCGACATAAGTGCCTCTTATTTGTGAAAGGCACAAACACTACAGGGAGTCTAGACAGGTATGATTTAAAATTTATTATTTCCATTTATCATTTGAAGCCTTATCTTAGAAGGAACTTATTAAAAAGAGCATATTGTTAGAATGAACATCTTTCATCATCTGACCAGTAATAGGTAACCCTGAAGAAAGAGTGATTCTATAACTGCCTGACAGCTATTCAATAGCAGTTTTGCTGTAGTATCTGATGTAGTATTCATCTGTAGTAAGCAGATGAATGGCTGCCTTGGACAACTTGTATCTCTAGAAGTCTAGTGGTCACTTATTTTGACTACCTCTTGTTTCTTCTCAAAGGTTTCATTCAACATAGACCACTTGTTTTGAGCTTCAAAGTTCAGAGACTTCCAGAACCATGGACCTTGCAATGCTATGAGGACTTAAAGTTCTATACACCCAGCTTTAGATCTTTCAGAGCATTAGTCTATTGTAGATATCACTGGAAAGCAAGAGATTTATAGATGGATTTTGAAAATAAGGGACCTCAGAAAACCTTGATGAAAAATAGCACGGTTTTATTTGAAAAGGTCACATTAATGAGAATAAGAATTATTCAATCTTTGCAGGGAATGGATGCTAATGATCACCATAATTCAAAGGCCTTTAGAGAAATTTTCTGCACAAAGAGTTTTAAAAGATTCCTATTTGTGGGAATTTTTTGAATTTGAAATTTTGTAATTTTGAAATGTTATTGAAATTAAACCACCAATCTCTTATATATCATAAGGATGTAACTAGTAATTAAAAGATAGCATGAGGGACCCCACTGGTGAGAGAATGCAAACCTAAGCAGATCTATAGGATTTTAGTTTTATCAACTTTGTTTAAAAAAACCTGAGTTCTGTTTGTCTTCTTATTTTGAATTTGGAAGAGCAGTTATGCTATTGCCACATGGATTTTACTAGATTTCTATCTCTCTGTGTGTCTCTCTTTGTCTCTCTGTTCCTCTGTCTCTGTCTCTGTCTCTCTGTCTCTGTCTCTCTCTTTCTCTCTCTGGACATATACCACTTAAGAGTTGTGAACATCAAATGACATAATATTTGTAAAGGGCTAAGAACAATTCATGGCTTATAGTTTTTTAATTGTTTTTCTTTATTCTAGTCTCTGTTGGGGGTCAGCTTACAGTATATTCAGCTGTGGCTGATCAGACTGATATGATCTTGAAACTGCCACAAGTTGGTCACAAATAGTACATATGAACTTTGAGCGTGGATTCTCTATGTTCATCTCATATTTCTTTTGAGCTTTGTTTTGCTCATTCTGCTTTGCTCATACAGCACACATTCTCTGATGAGACTACTCTATGCTAGAAAGTCCTGTGCCAGTGTCTTCCATGTTGTGCAATAAATTCTAATGTTGAGAGTATCATATTGCTTGTCCTGACCACCTTGGAGAGCTTGCTTTATGTGAGCTTTCTCCATAAAATGTCTTTTCTGGAGACATATTGTTTGACATTCAAACGATGTGACCAACCCAATAGAGCTGTGTTCTCTCTGCAGTAGAATTTGAATGCTTGGCATTGTAATTCAAGAAAACACTTCAGTGTCTCATATCTTATTCTTTCAGGAGATCTTTAGAAACTCCCTAAGACAATGCAAATGAAAACATCAAGTTTCCCAGCATGTGCTGGTAAAATGTTCATATTTACAGGCATACAACAATGAGGTCAGCACAATAGCTCTGTAACCTTCACTTTGTTAGTCAATCTAAAATGTCTCCTATCCCACTTTTCCTTCAGAGCCTTGCAAACATTGAACCAGCTCTGGTAATATATGAATGTATTATCAGTGAGGACATCCCTGGAAAGCATACTGCCAAATTAAATGAACTTTATCCACAGCATTTAGCATTTCTCTATTTTATAATATCATATAAATCTTATAATATAATCTAGAAATTTTCAATCAGATTTTGAATGAACAATAGATACACATACATACACACACACACACACACACACACACACACACACCTTGTAAAACTCAGCTGGAATAGAATTAGCACAGGGTGATTTCCCACATAAAAATAGCCTAATGACATTAAAAACTTCTTCATATGGAACTTCAGTTAGGGAAGGATTGCTTTCAACCTGAGTTAAATAGACAATAGCTTCAACTTTGATTAATGACATATTGAGAATACTATAGAAATATTCATTCTATATCTCCAGGATTATGTTCTTATCACTAATCCACATGGTTCCATCAGAATTGAGTAATTTAAATTCACTATAGGTCTCTGGCCTATAAATAGTCATATTTATATGGTTTTATATATATATATATGTGTGTGTGTGTGTGTGTGTGTGTGATAAAAGTGCTTTGGATTGTTATTGCCAGCATAAAACTGAATTTTGTCTGCCTTCTGACTGAGGCTTGAATACTACAATTTTCTAAATTTTGTCTGTATTTTTCTTTTGAAGGAACTGAATGGTACATCTTATAAAGCTTTCATTTTTCATTTTGCAGTTTCTGAATTTCCCCATTGTTTTTATCAAATCAGTCTTGATGTATGAGAATGTTCTGAACCAGATGAGCAAATGTAGGACTCTATACCAAAACTCTGAAAGCTGCCCACTTCTTTTCTGCTCCATTGTTACAACTATGTGTGGGTTAAACTTACTATCCAAGTTAGCAACATACTATTCCCTGGAAAAGAACTGCTTTAATTTGTTGACATTAATTGTTCTGGTAATTTTTTTTGCCTTCAAGACAATGCTTTTGTTGAAAGGAAATATTTAACTTGGAGATTATAAGTCTATGATCATTTTGGCATTCTGTCTCACATAGTCTTCCTTAATCTTGCATCCTGTCTGTCTCTTCTTCTTACAATAGCATAGTCTATTAAATGCCAATGTTTGCTGTGAGTGCATCTATGAAATTTTATTGTGTTTAGGTAAATGGAAGACAGTGTTGGTGAAGAGAAAGTCAGGAGATACACAAGTCTTTAGTAGTTAAGCGATTATTGTTGTTGCTGCTTCCAACTTCATTCCTACCAAGAACTGTTTTTTCTGGTAGACTGAGCCTACTTTATTATTAAAGTCACTCAAAATTTTAAGTTTGTCCTTTTTGGATGATGAGTCTACAGTTCTTCATAATATTTTTCTCTGATTTCATCAGGGTCCATCACAGTAGGAGGATAAATTCATTGTCATGAGTCTATCAGTTATTCCTTTTGGTAGGCCTATAAGCTTGTTGATTAGATTGGTTTGGATTGCAAAAAAAAAATAAAAACACCAGTTTTTCATCCTTTCACTGCAGCTACTCCATAAAAAAGTGTATCCATCTCCAATTTCAGTAAGCTGGCTTCATTTGCCATGCTTACTCCTTAGAAAAAGAAATTAAACAAACAATTAATGAATTCCTTAGAAAAAATCTCCAGGGCCACATGGGTTCACAGGTGAATTCTACCAAATATTTAAAGAACTATTAATTCCAATACTATTGGGGGAGGAAGGGAATAGGCAAAAAAGCCCTAGCAAACTCCTTTTATGATGCAAATATGGTTCTGATTTCTAAACAATAAAGAGTTAAAACAGAGAAAGAAAATAATAGATTGATTTCCTTAATGAAAATTGATGGAAAAATTGAACAAAACGATAGCATGGTGATAATAACAATATATCACAAAGAAGATACACTATAACTAAGTAGGATTTATACCAGGAATGCTAGATTGGTTCAACATTAGGAACAATGTCACCTTAATCAACCATATCAATAAAAAAATAAATAGAAATCATATAATCATTTCGATAGTGGCCAAGGGGGCACCTAGATAGTTTAGTGGACAGAGCACCAGTCTTGAAGTCAGGAGGACCTGAGTTTAAGTCTGGCTTCAGACACTTAACACTTCCTAGATGTATGACCCCAATTTTCTCAGCAAAAAGGAAAAAAAAAAAAGTGTTTCATTCAATAGAAGCCAAAAAAGCTATTATCAAAATAAAGCTCCATTGTTATTAAAAACACTGGAAAGCACAGGAATAAAGAGACCATTCCTTAAGATTATAAAAGGTATTCATCTAAAATGATCAGCAACCATTATCTGTAATGGACATAAGCTAGAAGTTTTCCCAGTAAGATCAGGGGTGAAGCAAGGATGCCCATTATTCCCACTATTATTCAATATAGTATTATAAATTGTAGCTTTAGCAATAAGAGAAGAAAAAGAATTGAAGGAATTAGAACAGGCAATGAAAAAAAAAAGAAAAGTATCAATATTTTTTAGATGATATGATTGGATACTTAGATAATGTTAGACTTTTTTTTATTTGAAATAATTAACTTTAGCAGAGTTGCAGGATATAAGATAAATCCATATAAATCATCAACATTTCTTTATATAATCAAAATTGTCTAACAGCAAGAGATAGAAAGAGAAATCCTATTTAAAATAATTGTAACAATATAAAATACTTGGGAATTAAAAAACACAGGAACCATATGAACAATTAAACAACACTCTTCTCTCTCTCTCTCTCTCTCTCTCTCTCTCTCTCTCTCTCTCTCTCTCTCTCTCTCTCTCTCTCTCTCTCTCTCTCTCTCATACACACACACACACACACACACACACACACACACACACATAAAATACAAAGGAAAATGATCTAGCAATGCCAGACCTCAAACTATATTATAAAGTAGTAATTATCAAAACTAACTGCTAATGGCCAAGAAATAAAATAGGTCAATGGAATACACTTGGTACACAAAACAAAGCTGTCAATGATAAAAATACCCTAGTGTTAGATAAACCAAAGGATCATAGCTTTTAGAAGTTCTTAGCTTACTATCTGAAAAAAATATATTGGGAGAACTGGAAAACAAACTCAAGCAAATTAGGTATAGACCAAAAATTGACAGTGTATACCAAGATAAATTCAAAATGGGTGTATGATTTAGACATAAAGAATGATGACTCTTCAAGTAAATTAAGAAATCAAGGAATGTTCTAATATTAGATCTATGGAATTGGGGGAAATTCATGATCAAATAAGAGATAGCATTACAAAATGCAAAAGAGGGGTAATCTTAATTACCTTAAATTAAAAAAAAAGCTTTTGTATAAACAAAACTAATGCAATCAAGATTTGAAATAAATGAGAAATCTGAGGAACAATCTTTATAGCAGGTATCTCTAATAAAGGCCTTATTCTCAAATATACAGAGAATTAGATCAGACTTATAAGAATGCAATCCATTCACTAACTGATAAATAGTCAAAGGACATGAACAGGTATTTTTTCAGATAAAGAAATCAGTACTATCTATTAGTATACACTAAAACACTTTTATTACAGAAATGCAAATTAAAATACCCTGAGGTAACACCATATACTTATCATATTGGTTACTATGACAGAAAAAAGAAAATGATAAATGTTGGAGAGATTGTGGGAAAATGAGACAGTAATGCATTGTTGATGGAATTGTGAAATGATCCAACCATTCTGGAGAACAATTTGGAACTATGCCCAAAGAACAATCAAACTGAGCATATCCTTTCATGCAACAATGCCATTATTAGATCTGCATCCCAAAAAGGTCATTAGGTCATTAAAACTGATAAGTACTTAAATGTGCAAAACTATTCATAGCAGCCCTTTTCATGGTATTGGAAATTGAGAAAACGCTCATCAATTGTAGAATGGTTTAACATTCTGTGGTGTATGAATGTAATGGAATACTATTGAACAATAAGAAATGATGAACAGGCAGATTTCAGAACAATAACAACAACAACAAAAAAAAAAAAAATAAAAACTAGAAAAAACTTGTACAAAATGATGCAGACTGAAATGAGCAGAACCAGGAATACAGTGAACACAGTATCTGCAGTATTGTGAGACGATCAACTGTAATTGACCCAGTTCTTCTTAGTAACATTATGATCCCAGTCACATACAAAACACTCACAAAGGAAAATGCTTTCCATCTAGTCTTTTTGGTTTGAAGTTTTCTTGTTATAATAACAGTAATAATAATAGCTGACATTTTTATGGTGCTTTCAATTTTTTAAAGGATGTGGTCTCTAAAGTGAAGTGTGCATTCTTCAGGGAGTGAGGAAAATGTTCTATTGGTAATATGAGAAGAAATATATTAGAATTTAGAAGTGCAATATATGCAATTTATTATATAAAATAAAAATACATACATACAATATGTACATATGCGATTTATGTGATTATGTGTGTTCAGTATTTTCAGTTATGTTCAACTCTTTTTTGATCCCATTAGGGTTTGTCTTGGTAAAAATACTAAAGTGGTGTGCCACATGCTTCTCTATTTCATTTTATAGATGAGGAATTGAGGCAATTGTGGTTAAGTGACTTGCTCAGCTAGTAAATGTCTCAGGCCAGTTTGGAACATATGAAGATGAGTTTTTCCTGACTTCATACCAGACACTCTACTATTCACTGTGCCACTTAGTTGTATGTATGTCTGTGTATATTTGTGTATATATTTATGTGTACATGCATATGGATATATAAAACATAATAATAGTCATATAGTATATGTGTATGTGATATATGTATATAATTGTATATATAATATGTAAATGGGATATAAAGGAGTCTTCAGGGAGGAACACTGCTTGTATGAAGGCTTGACAAGTCCTATTCATGATTGCTTATGCAACATTCATATAATTTTCATCTGTACTTCTCCTGTAACATCTGCAATAGCCATACCCTAGTTTACCATCCCAGAAGATAAGCTAAACCATGTTGAAACCAACATGCCTTAAACCCAATTGAGAGGCTTTGGAATGTCTACCCAAACATGTGAAATTTTTCACCTGTGTATGTGAGAATAATTTGTTCCAATGTCCATGGAGGTAGCAAAGGAGGCTCTATAAAATATTTATTCTTGGTTAGACATCAAAAAAGTCTAGATCACCCAGTTCATTCTAGGTCATTGTCTGTTATATTGATTTTTGTCTTGTCACTGGACTTCAATAAAAAAAAAATGAGGCTGATGATTATATGCAATTTTGCCTTATTTAAATTCAATTCACCTACAAGTCAAGATATTACTCAGGATGTCATTGTTCTCTTTGAACCAAAGAAAGAACAATGTGTGTAATTAGTATGTAAGAATATTGCACATTAAAATATAAGCAATTGTATATATCACATATATATTATACAAGGTAGATATGTAATTAGTGATTTGGATAAACAGTTACATGTGATATACCAAACACAATATTACATACAATATACTATATAAGACACACATATACTGAATATATAATTGTCTATGCACAGGCAATTTTATGTATTTGCACATCTGTGGGTGCATATTTTCATCAAAAAAAGAACAGATCAATGAAATGCAAAACAGCAAAAACAAAACTAAAAACCAAAATTATTTAAATGAACACAAATTAGTTTTCTTGGAAATCAAAGATAACATAAATCAAAGAATGTAAACATATTCCCATACACACACATTCACACATGCATTCACTATATACATTTATTTATTTAGTTATTCCCCAAATGATGGCTTTGTTTGCATTCCAAAACTTTTGTCATGTTGTCCATTTTTGTGTGACCATAACTTTGATAAAATTATATATTGGTACTATGAGTGGTTCTTTGGCCCAATGATACTTTAGAATTTGTTTAATTCCCAGTTAAATTTTAAAACTTTCTTCAAAGGCCCTTTTCAAAATATAATTTCATTCCATTGTATTTAGTAAAGAAAGCATTAAAAATTTCTAGTTTTCTATATTTTTGTAAGATTTTATGCTTTAATACAAAATCATATTAGAAGTATCATGAATAGACACAAAATACACAGAATTTTTCTTCCCATTAATGTTATAGATTTTTCCTAACTCTTCTAAAAATGTGTTCAATTATTTATCTTCTTTTCATTTTATTTTTCACCACATTTGTCTAGTATAGAAATGAAGTATATAGATATCTCTGATTATAATAATTTTTTACTATTCATTTTTGTAATTGAGATTTTTTAAGTATTTAGATAATGTATTATACAGTATCATTCACTATTATTCAATGTGTTAAATATTGGAATTAATTCAATTTCTATATCTTTCAGCAAAATGTACTTTTCTTATTGTTCTCTTTAAATCAACACATGCTTTTTTTTCCTGGTTTCCTTGTTTGAGACTGTGTTCAGCAACCATTTGTTGCAGAAAACTAGGGAAGTTGTCTTTTTTTGTTCACCTGAAGTACCTTTTTATTTTAGTATATCAGTTTTAAGGCTTTAAGTGTATTTCTTGTAAAAGGATATTGTTGGATTTTATTCTTTAATCTATTATGCAATCCTTTTTTCCATTTTATGAATTATATATTAATATTTATTTCCTTCCTTTTATTCTGTTATACTATTTCTTTACCTTGCTACTCACCCTTTCTTTACATAGGTCTAGAGACTTATGAGTAAGTAGGGAGCTCTCCACCAATGCATTATACTTAATTGAATTAGTTTCCATTCTACTAACCACCATCTATTCCCTCAAACCAGACTCCAACCATAGTTTCTTAACCTTTCTTTAAAAAAAAATCCTCTTCATGATTTTCTCTTCTAAGTTTACAGATTGGTTTTGATTATGCTTAATTATGCTTTAAAAAATGCATCTCCTCTTTCCCCCACTTCTCCCTTCTTTCTTGTCTCTGCTGGACCCTAGTTGAGTTGACTGTGTTCCTGTGTCAGTGATTTCCTGTGTGTTTCAATGTACCTGTGTCTGTTCTACCATACTTTGAATAGTTTCATAAAGATATATTTACTGTAACATTTGATTTAATGGCTCCTTTGACTAAAAATTTCAAAAAAAAAAAATTCTAAAGTGAGTTTATAAAGTCAGAACAACATGAGTAATGTATTTAATGAATTATTCATATGCAAAGAATTGAATCAAAATGTTGGATTCAGAAGTGTATCAAGTGCTACAGGATGTCATTGATGTGATGAATTTTATTTTTAAAGCTCTGTCAGGCCACAGCTTTATAAAACTTTGTAATGTTGTAGGGGATGGGCATGACAATGTTAATTTCAATTTATTAAGAATTGATTCATTCATCCACTTATTTATTCCTGGATTCATTATTTGTTAATTTATCTATATATTTAATAATTTGTGTTTGTTTGATTTTTTGTTTTACAACATGGCTTGTTTTCTAATGGCAAACTCTTCAAAGGGACTGGCTAACTTAAAAGAGAAATTATGTTTTTCTTTTGAAAAAGAAAATTTTCCAATTTTTTTTTTGCCTCTTCTTTGATATCAGTAGTATGCCACATTACAGATATTTTTATATTCTTGGCCCATTATCACAAACATGCTAAATTCCTAAAGTGTCAGTCACAATCTTTTCAACTTTAAGCCCAACATTCTATCATACAATGCTCTTAAAATATGATTTATATTTTATTACCTCTGAAAATATTTTCAAATCTGAACTTTAATCCTATTTGTGAAAAAAATTATCAAGTAGCCATTTATTATTGAGATAAAATGCAAATGACCAAAGAAAACTAAGTGATATGTTCCATATTTTGGGAAAGATATTGACAAATTAAAGAATGTACAAAAGAACATGTTGAAGATGATAAGTGTATTGCAAACTGTACTATGAGAAGATTGGTTGAAATAATCTGAGAAATTTACTCTGTGGAAAAATATATTTTAAAGCAGTGCAATTCAGCACTGTCATGTGAAATTGTATTATACTTGTCTTGTTTGCCTCCAGAGAAAAAAGACTAGGAGAAATGAATGGAAGTTGTAGTTGGATAAATAAGATTAAGGTATTATTATTGTTGTTGTTGTTGTTGTTGTTGTTGTTTTTACTGTTAGAGTGATTCAAAAGTACAATGGTCTTCTTTAGAAAATAGTATGGTTCTTCACATTTGTAAGTTTTCAAAGAAAATCTGGATGACAAAATTTAAAGATTTGAAGAAGAAATTCTTGGTCATGTATGGATGAGCCAGATGGTCTTTGAGAGATCTTCTAACTTTTCTATGCTATGATTTTGTAAAATATATTCAGGATTCTCTAAGCCCTCCAAAGGCACCCTTGATCACACCTCCTCCATTTTTTTTTCTATAAGATTCATCAAGTATCCTTTCTCTTTTATCTTCCATTTTTCCCTCTCTATCAGCTCCTCTCATTCTTTCAAGGATTATAATCTGTGATATTCTATACTAAAACACAGTAAAACACCTACACAATGCTACTCTCAAGCATGGCTACAATTTATTTTTTTATTTTTTGTTTTTCCAATATTTTGTATTATAGAACCTCAAAAGAAGATGAAGACATATAGTCTTACAATCACTATTCTCTTAGCTAAGAGATTGATCAATGCTACTATTTCCTAGCTCTAGCTGAAATTCTGAAAAACTCTTATAAAAACAAGTTTTAGTATAGTATTCAACTTACATGTCAATAACAGTCTGACAGAATTACACTAAAATATCTTTGAGTGCTAGCTGCACAAGATTAAAGGAAATGTATACTAAATCCATGAGATGAAAGTCTGTATGACTTGCCAATCTTCAAATGTCCCTAAAGAATAATCAGATTCCTAAAAAAATCATTACCATGTCTGTTAGAATCCTTACAAAGTGTTAACTCACTGGAGTTGATAGAAACAAAGCTTATGTAATTGGTTCACACCTTTGGAGTCCATACCTTTGGGAGAGTTGACATATTAGAGGTCACACATTAGAGCTCACACCTTTAAGAGAGTTTACACATTAGAGGTCACACTTTAGAATTCACACCTTTAGAGAGCTTATATAAGGTAGAAACCTCCAGGAAGAGATGGAGACTTCCAGATATGGAGAAAGCATGAGTCAGTTGAGAAGACTGAAAGCCAGAAATTAGTTGGGGAGATTGACAGAGCCAGAATTCATTCGGGAAATTTAGAACCAAGATTCAGAGAGAGCTGGAGACTGAAGCTGGCAGAGGTAAACGACAAGCTGCAAGAGTTCCTGGAACCAAGGGGAGAGATAGGCCTCTGAGAAAACTAACTGGGCTATTTTGGAAGAGACAATAAAGGACTGGACTTTAACTCCTGGCTGCATTTGAAGTGATTATTGATCTGAACTGAAATTAAGGCTGCCTCCAGAAGCTCCCCAAGAAACCTGCTCCACAGAGAATGATCATAATTTTGAAAAGAAGAGAACATCACACATGTCCACCTTTTCATTATTATGCTTTTATTAACTCTTATGGGTCAGAGAAAAATAATGACTTTTATGGTAAAAAATACTGTAGATGGGAACACAATATGTGACTTTGCTTTACCTCTGTTAGCCCTTTTCTTCTCTTCTTGTCAGAAGATGATGGTGATTCAAGGATACTGAGAGGTAGTTGCTGTTCTCTGACCTCCCCACTGAGAGGCCATTGGGTTGTCTGTCATCACTCTTCTTTCCTCTGCCTCCAATTTATTTCATTCCCAGTCCACAAGCAACACCTGTGTCAGTAAAGGCTGCCCCACAATTCCCTCAAGTGTTACAATCCACAGCTACAGACGCTCTCAGAGAACTGTCCTGCCCTTTAACTCAGGCATGATCCTTAACATTGGTGAAAATACTTACCAGGTATTTAAAAGTATAGTATAAACCCTAGTGTTGATAAGAATTAGAAAAGAATTATACTACTTTTAATTATTTCTTTTACTTTCTGAGTATAGAAATTACCAGAAAAAAATAAAACTTCCCTTCAATTAGATTTGAAAATCCAAGTGTATTTTCCAGATGTGTCACGATTTAACAATCCTAATTATTATCTGGAAAATCCTTTAAATACAGATTTTTCCCTTTTACTATTATCAGCAGATGGGTGTTATCTTCCTAAATACTGCTTTTTTGTATTGTATAGTAATTATTAGATGGTTAACATGTTATGTTGGTAGGAAAACAACAGCAAGATAAAATAGGCACAGTGATATATATATAATTGCAAATTGAGGTGGGACTCTGTGTCCATACATGTCAAAATGGCCTAAAAGCAATGTATTTTACTTTGTAATACCAAATGTGGTTTTTGAGACATTCATAAAATAAGAGCTAAGAAGGACCATTGAGAACATTCAGAACCAGCAGTTAATTTTATGTCTAAGTACATGAGACCAGAATTTTCTAATAGATGACAAAGTATAAAGAAGTTAAGGGCACTACTCAACTCTGATCACTTCATCAATTTGAAAATAACATGCCATCTCTGTAACCACAATTTCCACCCACCCCATCAAAATGGAATGGGAAAAAGACATTTCAAGAACAAAAGAAAACCCTGAAGGGAAAAAAAATCTACCAATGCTTATAGATGCTACCACATAGCCACCATGATCTGAACTGACTGAGCCAGTGGCTCAGTGGTGTATTCTCTGCTTCAGCATCTTAAACAAGTTGCATAAAACATACTAATCATCTTCCTGACTAGAATGGGAATTGAGGGGTTTAGGTGTATCTGTGGCATTTTCCTATCTCACACCATGCAAGCAGAAGCTTCAGCCTGGGCAGTAATACCCAGAGAGAGACCATCAGACTTGAAAACAAGAAGGCTAGAGCTAGACTCCTTCTGCAGCTAAACTTTCTTTATAACTTTAAACCTATGCAAATCACTTAAGTCTCATCCTGTTTTCCCATATGTAAAATGGAAATATAATAGCACACATGTTGCAAAGGTGTTGGAAAGATCAAATGAAATAATATATGTATAAAGGTTAGTGTAAATCAATCAGATCTGCTATTCCTTTTTTTCCTGTAAAATTATATTTGATAAAGCCCACAAAGATTTAGATGATAAATAAGATGAGCTTGAATAATGGATCCATAGAAGAGGTGATATCTTGAAGGATCTTTGTAGAACTCTGAAGCTATATTTGATCTATCTTTGATTCATGAAGCAGACATTATCCCTAATTGTGGCTGTCCTAGGAGTTGATAATTGGGTCTTTACAGAGAGATGGAAAGTCCAAAATCATGCTTGTCTCTTGAGGTAGGGAAAAATAATCCAAGGCTAAAAACAAAGTATTCTTTTTCCTCTTGCCCATCCCAAATTTCCATCTTCTCAGGAAATTAACTGAAGAACTACCTTCTAATTCTCTGAAGGTAGAAATTTCTCTTGATTTTTCACTGATTAGCTTTTTTATTAAAAAAAATGAGATATGGCTGAGAGTTTTCTCAGTCCATTTGAACATTTTGCAATTACCATTGTCCAGCTATCGTTCCAGTTCATTCAGTGGTTCTTCAGAGGCAAAGGGCTT
Organism: Sarcophilus harrisii; assembly: GCF_902635505.1. Classification (NCBI taxonomy): domain Eukaryota; kingdom Metazoa; phylum Chordata; class Mammalia; order Dasyuromorphia; family Dasyuridae; genus Sarcophilus; species Sarcophilus harrisii. The sequence goes on from NC_045429.1 coordinate 200,522,148, forward strand.
TACACATTTTGTTAAAATGTCTTTTGTTGATTTGATTCAATCAAAACTGCTCTTATTTCTGGCTTTAATCTTAGAGTATAACAATTTATCAGTTCATTTTAATGAGATAAGGTAATTGTATGTGTATCTCCCCTTTAAAAATGTGGAGGATTTCAAATAGAGATTTCAAGTTATATAAATTTAGTTATTGCTATTGTTATTATCCACTTAATTTACTGAGGGCAGTCAATCATTTTTCATTCTAAACTGGGTTAAAGTTTGCTTAGCCCAGCTTAAACAGTGTGCCAAAAAGCCAGTAAGAGAATCTTAAGCACAGCAGATCAACAACTCAGACCCTCAGTTTTGGCCCAGTAGCAGCACAGACTAGGGGGTTTGCCTCACGTTCCAACACAGAAAGGCATATAGCAGCCTAGGAAACTAGGCTGTTTCCTGGGGGAAGTAGGTTGGGCTACCCCATGCTGTAAGCAAAACACTAAACAAAAATGACCCAAGTGCCCAAAGCAAAGGTTCAGAGTGGAACAAGAAGCTTGTAACAGTGCCTCCTGTGCCCCAGGAACAAAGTTCGACCATAAAAGTCACAAAATGGGAAGAGAGGGAAAAAAAGAAACAAAATGAACAAGAAACAGAAAAGAACCTAAACCACAGAAAGAAACCATAGAAAGACTATGGTGACAGTGAAAACCAAAACTCCAAAACAGAGGAGGAAAAAATGCCTACAGGGAAAATCTTAAAAAATGGAATTGGTCTCAAGCCCAAAGAGGGTTCTTGGACATAAAAGATTTTGAAAGGCAAGTAGAGAGGTATAAGAAAAATTGGGGAAATAAATGAAAGGCATGCAAGTGAGAGTCAACAGCTTGAAAAGGAAGGACAAAAATTGAGATAAGAAAACAATCCTATAAAAAATATAATTGACCAAATGCAAAAAAAAAAAAAAGTGAAGAAATTAATTCTTTAAAAACCACAACTGGCCAAATTCAAAAATAAAAAAAAAAGATGAAGAAGCCACTGTCACTAAATAAAACACCTTGAAAATTATTATTAAATAAATAGAAAAGGAGATTAAAAATCTAAATGACAAAAATAACACATTAAAAACTAGAACATGGCAAATGGACGTTAATAATTCTATGAGAAACCAAGAATCAATAAAACAACCTAAAAAAATGAAACAATGGAAGAAAATATGAAATATCTCAATAGAAATAGAGATGATCTGGAAAATAGAGCAAGAGAGGCAATTTAAAAATTACTGTTCTACCTGAAGTCTATGACCAAAAAAAGACCCTGAATAGCATTCTTCAAGAGATCATCAAGTAAAATTATCCTGATATACTATAACCAGAAGGCAAAATGGTCATTGAAAAAAAAAATCATTGATCATTTCTGGAAAGAGATACTACAAGGAAAGCCCCAAGAAACATTGCTGCAAAATTCCAGAATTGTAATCTCAAGGGGGAAAAAATACTGCAAATTGTCAGAAAAGAACTATTTAAGTAGCAAGGAAGATCAATTAGGATTCCGCAGCATCTGGCAGCTTTTACCATAAAGAATTGGAGGGCATGAAATAAAAATATGCTTGAAGAAATACTGAAAATCATGTTTCAGGGAACAAATCGATGTATAGATACACACACACACACACACACACACACGTATATATATATATATATATATATATATATATATGTATTGTATATTTATATAATACATATATACACATACATATATGCATATATATGCATAAATATGTATATATACACATGTACATACATCAAACAGATTAGATCTCTAAATGGGAAAATGATATCTCTAACTCTTGAGAACTGTATTTGTTATTGGAGCAGTTAGTGGGGGCATACATGGACAAAGGGTGTAGATATGAATGGACACTGATGTGATATATCAATAAAAAAGACATTAAGGGATGGAAAAAAAGGATTATACTGGATAAAGAGGAAAGGGGAGATAAAATAGGACAAATTAGATCACAAGAAGCAGTGCAAGAAACCTATTACAATAGAGGGAAAGAAAGGAGGATGATGAGCATTGTTTAAAGCTTAATCTCATCAATTTTGGCTTCAAGAGGTAATAACATTCACTAAGCTCAGTATAGAAATTTATCTTACCCTATAAGAAAGTAGGAGTAGAAAGGGGAAATAAAAGTGAAGGACTGTAATGAATGGAGGACAGAAACACTAGGAGAAAGGAAAGGAAGTAAGAGTAATAGAAAGGAGGGGAGTTTGAAGGTGGAGTATGTTAGAAAGGAAACATAACTAAGGAGAAACAAAGAGAACAAAAGTATATGCAGAAGAGAAAATAGAATGTAGGGAAATACAGAGCTGATATTCATAATTGACAATGGGAATGGTATGAACTGTCCCATAAAATGGAAATGAATTAAAAAGCAGAATTTTACAATATGTTGTTTACAAGAAACACATTTGAGACATATATATATATATATATATATATATATATATATATAATATGTTATACATTATATATATATATATATTCATTACATATAATATATATTAATATTAATATAATAAAGTTAAAAGGTTGGAGCATAATTTATTATGCTTCAGGGGAAGCAAAAAAAAGCAGGGGCAGCAATTCTTATCTCAAATAAAGCAAACATAAAAATGGATCTAATTAAAAGAGATAAGGAAGGAAACTATATTTTGTTGAAGGTTACTATATACAATGAAGCAATATAGATAGTAAATGTATATGCAACAAGTGGTAGAGTATGAAGATTCTTAGAGAAGAACTTGAGCCAGTTACAGAAAGAAATAGATAGCAATAATGTACTGGTGAGAGACCCCAACCTCCACCCCTCAGAATTAGAAAAAAAAAAAAAAAAAACAACTAAACACAAAATAAAAATGAAAGAACCTAGGAAGTTACCCTTGTGGTGGCTCCTCTATATCTGAATTGGGTTTTTCTAGCTGCTTGCAGTATTTTTTCCTTCATCTGAGGGTTCTGGCATTTGGCCACTGTATTTCTTGGTGTTTTGATTTTAGGAACCCTTTCAGTAGGTGATGGATGAATTCTTTCAATGTCTATTTTACCCTCTGTTTCTATGACTTCTGGGCAGTTCTCTTTGATAATTTCCTGGAAAATAATGTCCAGGCTCCTTTTTTCATCATATTTTTCTGGGAGTCCAATAATTCTCACATGGTCTCTCCTAGATCTATTTTCCAGGTCTGTTGTTTTCCCAAGAAGGTATTTCACATTTTTTCCATTGTTTGATTTGTTTTTTTTTGGTTTTGCTTGACTGATTCTTGTTGTCTCCTCGAGTCATTCAATTCCATTTGTTCAATTTTGATTTTCAGTGAACTATTTTCTTCACTCACTTTTTTAATATCTTTTTCTAATTATCCAATTGAATCTTTTTGTTCTATGGAATTTTTTTCCATTTCACCAATTTTATTTTTTAGAGAGCTATTTTCTCTTTCTAGTTCACTAATTCTATTTTTCAACGATTTGATTTCTTTATCCACTATTGGATATTTAAATGTGTGGGATGACTTCTCCAGATTCTCTTGCCGAGTCTCCCTCTCCTTTTCCCATTTTTCTTCTAGCTTTCTTGTGAGAGCCTTTTTAATTTTTTCTGTGAGATTCATCTGTGCTGAGGAATAGATGATCTCCTCCTTTGGGGATTCAGCTGGGGACAGTCTGTTTTTAGTCTCCTCAGTGTTAGAGTCTGCTCTCTATCCATATAGAAGCTGTCAAGGGTTAAGGTCTGTTTCAATTTTTTGCTCATTTTGTCAGAGAAGAATCAAAGACAAACTATCAAAGAAAAAAAGAAAAAAAAAAACCAAAAGGGATCTGCTTTCTTTTAGGGGGGGCTGGGTGGTGTTATCAAGCTTCCTCTACAGACTGTGGGGGGCAGTAGTGAGGCACTAGCAGGATAGTAATGGATGTGCTGAGCCTGCACTCTAAGACTCTGAGAGCTTGCTGAGACACTGTAGGGGAGGGGTGGCCAGGTCCCAAGACACTCCAGCTTTTCCGGGGTTGTATTCTTCACCCCCTGTGTTTTTAGCTTCTCTGCTTGTCTACTGGCTTGCTGCCGGGGCAAAGTATCCAATCCAGTAACAAAGCTCTCCCCCCAGAGATGGCTGAGATCACTCCCCACCCCCCTCCAGTCTTCTGGGCTGTGAGTTGCCTGTGGAGCTCTTGCAGCTACTGCCTGCCCTCAGTCTGTGCCCAATCTAAAACGGTCCCTGCCCTCTAGCAAAAACCAGACCTTTCCTGGCGGATTTCAAGGATGTCTTCTCTTGGTAACTATTTGTGGGTTTTTTTTTCAGTCAAGCATTAATTCAGAGGCTTGTCACGGAATGAATTCTGAGAGAAAATGTGGAGCTTACACAGCTGTGTGCCTCCTCTCCGCCATCTTGGCCGTAAGTCTTTTTTGTTGTATTTCGATATATGGTGTAGATTGAAATAGCAACTTTAATCAACTAATTGAATATGGAGGTTAAAGGATAGTGACAAGTCAAATATGACTTATCTTGTAGATTCTACCGTGGGTTTTTCAACTCCAATTTTCAGAGATTGAAGGTACAATGAGGCTAACAGATAAAAGAGTAACAGATCTGTTTCAGGCTAAAAATACTCTTAATGGCCACCTAAAGATTTGACCTGCTCTCTTCAGGAAGTAGACTCAGGGCTTGTAGCATTAATTTTTCAGTTAAGAACCTACTCTCCTCTAGGTGTGGTAAAGAAAGAAATGTAGTCAAAGAGCCACACTGTAGTACACCTGGAAATTCATAAGTTGACTAGAGCGGAGAGCTGATTTATTTAGGAGATAGGAATTGATATGTAATATTGAAGGATGATGAAAACTTATAGGTTATATGTATATATCTATAAATGTATATATTATAAACAGTTTATGATGTATATATATATATATGTGCTTATATGTATTCATATGAACTTGAATATGCATACATAAATTTATATTTATACATATGAATAAAAGAAAGATGACAAGAGAGAAAGCAGGAGAATGGGAGGGAAAGGCAGACAAGAGAGAGATAAAGAAACAGACAAAACTGAGAATGAATATATTGAAAATATATTGGTAACTAGGGCACAATGTTTTCATAAATGTGTTGGAAAGTTTTGTGATACCAACTCACTGCTCTTGTGTGGATAGAACATTTAATCTAGAGTTCAGAAGAGTCTCACAATTATTTTAGCTTTGGGACTCTGGGTAAAGTCATTTAACTTGTCTCATGGTTAGTTTTCTTATAGATTAAATGAGGATAATAAAAGCATCTACTTTGCATGGTTGCTGTGTAAATCAAATAAAATAATAAGCACATAATAAATGTGAAGTGCTATATAAAGAGTAGCCATTATTCTCTCTTCCCTAATGACCTGCCAATATATCAAATTTAAAATAGCTAAAACCTAAAGTAAAACAAAGCTACCTATCTTCCTAAACTCAGTTTTTTTTTCTTTTGATGGCACAATCCTTCCTTTTATCAAGACTTGAAACCTATGAATAATCTTTGAATCACCCTTCTCTCTTATCCCCAAGACTAATTAGTATCTAAGTACTAGTAATACTTTCAGCCAAATATTTTTGACATTCATTCCCTTTTTCCAGTTCAATTATTAGCATCCTAGTTGAGATATTTGTCACTCTGGCTGAGTCTATTATAATAGGCTCTTAATTTTTCTCTCTGTCTTCAATTTCTTACCCTTCCAAATGATCATTCACCTTGTCAATTTAATCTGCATATGTTTAATAATATCATTCCCCTTCATTAGTTCTTTATTGCTTGCAAAATAAAAGTGAAAACTCCTTATTATGACATATAAAACCCTTTACCATCTGCCACAAACTTACTTTGTAAAAGTATTGTAAAAAAAAAAAAAAGTATTGTAAAATACAATGCTCTCTGCAAAATAGACTAATTACCATTCTGTCCTTATCATTTTGCTAAATTCCTTATTTTTTCCCAAAGGGATTATATCCTTCTAGTAATCCAGGTCTGCAAGCTATGAGTTATATTTACTTTCAATTTTATTCATTTCCCTAATCCTAATCACTAATATAGCTAAGCAAGTCTTGTCAATTGTACCTCAATTTTATTTAATTCTCTTCATTCTTATGAAAAGTACCCTAGATCAGATCCTCATCCCATTTCACATGAACTGCAGTAATAGTTCCATCTGGTCTCCCTGCATTCATTTCTTTCACATACATCTTCTGCAAATCTGCCAAATTGGTATACAATAATGTTTCCATGTGCAAAAAGAAAAAAAAAATCTGTGGCTTTTAAAACTTCAGAAATAGATTCCAATTTGTCCTGTAGATTTGTTTCTCATTTGCTTTCACTTTCATTCTCTGTCTCATCCATAAATAATGGCCTTTGTGTTGTTCATCACAAAAATATTTTATCTCATTGCACCCAAGCTATAGTATAGGTAGTTTCAGAATCTTGGAATATTCTATCTTATCATCTCCACTTTTTATCTTAGAAACCCTGACTCATTGTAAGATTTGACTTAAATAATCACTTTCAAAATGAGATCTTTCATAATTCTCCCATTTCTTTGGTCTCGCTACTGAACACTTCAGTATCTGTACATTGTCTAAGTATTTAAACACAAATATATAAACATACATGTGTGTACATGTATTTGTAGACATGTATATAGATAAGTAAACATGTATTCATTTATGACTATGTACATGTGTGAATAAATGTGAACTTTATTGTGTTAGGACATGTTTCTACATATACTCCCACATATTGGCACATATTGACATGTCAATTTGATTATGAATATAAGTTTTTATATGAAGAAATAAGAAGATGAAGATGGCTCTCCTTCATATTAGAATATAAACTTCTTGGAGGATTATTTTCTTTTTTTTTGTTCATTTTAATTTCAACATTTAGTATAATACCAGGTTATTTTAAAAAATGTATACTGAATTCTCTTCATGAATTTTCTTCCACTCACACTGCTTCTCTAAATATTCCTTAATCAAAACTCCATGTCTGTATAAAACAGCCCCCAAACTTGTAATATAACTAAGGGCAGCTAGATGGCACAGTGGATAGACTACCTTACCTGAAGTCATGGAAACTTCTCTTCTTGAATTAAATACAGCTTCAGATATACTACATGTGTCCTCCTGGACAAGTCACTTAACCCTGTTCATCTAAATTTCCTCATGTATAAAATGGGTTGAAGAAGGAAATGGCAAAACATTTCAGTGTCTTTGTCAAGAAAACTCCAAATGAAGTCATAAAGAGTTGGCCAGAATTGAGTGACAATAAGAACAACAATTCTGGCTGTTGAAATTCTAATCTTCAATTAAAATGAGGTCCAATATGTTTCATTCGTAAAACCATAACTGTATCTGTAGCTAAAAGTGATTTCTTCCCACAACTCCTTGAATCTCTTATGCCAGACTCCTTGATTCCTCCTATATAGTCATTTGTAACATTGGCTTTTTTTTCATTCATTTATTTACAAATCCCCTTCCATATTCCAATTGATTATAAATTCTTTGAGAAAAGAACAGTATTTTTTTACATTATTTTGATCCAAATTAATGTAATGCATTTCAATTTGAGAAATTCTTTACACTTATTCATGTCACTAGCTGCCTGTGAGGTGGGGAGAAAGTAAGAAATTAAGTTATTTATCATAGTCAAACAGCTAATGTGTACATGTCAAGACTTGAACTCAAGGTATTTTTGACATAAAGATTGATAAAAGGGAAGATTGACATAAAAAATAAAAATTAATTGCTTTATGTAACATACCTCAGAATTTCAAGGGTTATTTATTGTAGGCACATGCTGAAAGCTTGAGTCCAATTAAATAGAAAGTACAGTTTTTTTCTTTGATTTTTTAATTTTCAACATTATATAAATTTTAGATGTATTCTTGATAATAAGAAATATGGCCACAGAGTCAGCTAAGCTATTTAAGAAAGACATACAATTCTGTGCCTCTTGTCACAAGATTATTTTTATTTGTAGGATTTATTTCTTTCATTTGGTAATGGGAAATAGTGCATAATCTAATGGGAACCCAAATATTCTATCCCTCAGAGCACACTTTGAACTTTAATTATAGTTTAGACATGAATAGTGAATATTCATGTCTCTTGCAGTTAATTCATAGTGCAATTAATTAAAACCTGACTTTAATAATTTAAAACTGCAGACCATACTTTGCATTTCTGTAGAAAGGCTTTGCAATGAATCTGTGCAAGTTGTCTTAAAGAGGAAATGGTATTAGCAGTTAGTAGGCCAGACATGATTCTAGTTTATACTCTTGTTGAGAGGTTATTTAAAGTGTTGCTTTTGATTAATTTTCCCCAGATACCTAAACTGAAGGCTCAATATCATGCTTCAAGCATTTAAAGAACATTCTTCAGAACTTATGCAATCTGTTTCCATGTATTTTTAATGAAACTTCATAGAAGAAATAGTAGCAGGAAATGTTTTGAAACCAAAGATGCTATCAATGGCTGAGCATTGTCATACTTTTCGTGCTGACAAGTAGACAAAATCTTCTCCAGATTTCATTAAAAATCAATACCTTTATTCTGATAATAAGATTCAAGTTCTTTGTTTTCTCATTTTCAAAGGAAGCCTTTAAAGATAGATTTGGTCATTGAAAAATGTTGAGATAATCTTAAATATTAAGTAAATCAGAATCCTTCAGCATTAATCAAATAATGGGTTTTTTTTACATTTAAAATACAATTAAAATACCTCTGTGCTTAATAATCTAAGAAGAACATGGAAAACAATTGGATGAAATAATGAAGAGTGAAATAAACAGAACAAAAATATTGTATTTAGTATCAGTAATATGGTTTTAAGAACAACTTTGTCATTTTAACTCATAAATATTTACATTAACTACAAATTACATAATAAAAACGAAACTTTCTGAAACAAGAGGAAGGACTGATCCATAGAAGTATGTATAGCCTGTTTTTACACATACAAAAGCTTGTAGATAGATAGATTGATAGATGTATAAATACATACATACATACTCACACACATATGTATTTGTGTCTAGTGGTAGCTCCACAAGGGGGAGAAGAAAAAAGGAGAAAAAAGAAATGTACATGATAATATTAAAGGGTAAAGCAAGTTGTACATAACTTTTTTTTGTTATTTGCAGTTTTAGAATTGCAGTTTCACATGCAATCATTTTTCTATTTACTATGTTATACAAATGTTTGTTTTATGTAATATTATTATTATATTATGATTATACTATATAAGTGTACTACATTTTAATATATTAATATATTTAGTATGTAGTCAATAAAACAGAATCAATTTAATTTAATTTTATAGGAATATAAAGTTTGAAATGAATTCATAAATCATTATCACATATTCATTTTAGAGTTGTGAAAAACAAAGAGGTATCCTTAAGAAAACATAGTTATTTGTGGCAGAAGTAGATTTCAAATTCAAGTTTTCTAGTGACCAAATATGCTTATTTCTATTATGCATTATTCTTTTACTTATCATGCAATAAATCATTTATTGCTTTTAATCTAGTAAATCTTCCTCCTAGGAAATTAGGAAATTTTAACATGATTTGTTGGTGTTGAATGAAAAAAATATTAAATAATATATATGATAATAGAATGACTGGTCAATGAATCTTCAACCCATTGACACTCTATAAATTTGACCTTTCTGAATGATTATCTAGACTAACATATGCAGGAATCCCCTGCATAATTCCAAACCAATATGTGGGATTTAATTTTTTGCTCATTTAAAGTTATCTGTTACCATATGATTATGAATTCTTCTAATTGTCTGAGGACAAGAAAGATTCAATGGTTTAGGATATGTTAAGTTAGAAGTGAGTACACACAGTCTTTTTTACTTATTAGTAAAGAGTAAGGCAAAAACTACATTGAGTTACTGCATGGGAGAAAAGATGGCTATACCTCTGCTATGTGTCTGTTATCACATGGCCCTTTATTATTTATAATAGGAAGCATTTATGGATAGAAATGGAAGAACATCAATCGAAATACAACAGTGGTTTAGGTATCATGACTTTTTGTCATAATATTGACAATGAAAAGGTATGGATTCTTGAAATTCAGAGGAAATTCACATTTAAGGGAAAATTTATGGGGAATCCATAAAGGAAGAAGAAGATGAGTTCTCACAGTTTTTGAGGCACTGCTTGAACATGTGTTTTTTCCTTATTTTCTTACACCTCATTACTTTCATTCTTTGAGTCCACTCTTCCCAATAATCTGTGTGTTAAGGGGAGAATAAATACCTGTTCACAGCAAACGTTATATACCATGCCTTCTTCCTCTGCTTTCTCAGTAAGTCTCTTTCAAAAAAAATGAGTATAGTTCAATGATAGACTGAGAACTGGAAACATATCAGTAGGAGCTTGTGAGTAACAGAGAGAATTCTTCACTCACTTCACAGCATCACATATAGATCCCTGACATTAGCAATAAAATTCACCCTTCTGAGGTCTCTACCTACCAAGGTGAGTGGGAATTGGCAGTGGTCCTTGAATGGATGTGGGTTGCTACAATGAATTACACAAATGATTCTGAATGTTGCTTATATAAATTTCCTTCATCATCAGTAGTCAGCCATAGAAACTCTGTTGTCTTGAGCTTCTAATAGTAGGACAAACAGAATTCTAACTTAATTCAAGAATAAAGAATATTTCTAAAGTTTTACTACAAATCTTTCTCTGAAGTCTTCAGGTCTGTTTTCATTCTTCCATATTCTTTTCAACTTGTTCTTACCACTGCCAGACATTATCTTATTCTGTAGAATGAAAGTGTGTGCTTTGTTAGCATGCCCAAGGTAGGAAGGGATTACTTTCTTTATTCCATTTATTCTCAGTCAGTAATTTAGTAGATAATTTGAAATGGAACAGGTTATGCCTTACTGAAGGGTCATATTCATCTCAATGGCTGAGATGAGAGAGGAAGGAGGGAAAAAGCAGAAGTTTTCTCCATAACCATGAATTCCATGGGCCACTGCTCTGTCAGCTGTATAATAATGGGTAATAAATAGGTAATAATGATTTCGAGGATTATGTAATTTTGAGGGGAGGATAGTGTTTGAATAAAAATAGAATAGATTGTAACAGAACAATAAAAGAATAACAGAACAATAGATTGTAAGCTTTTCGAAAACTAAAAAGTTATGTTCCCTTTTTTTATCCCAGTGCTTAGTTTTTTGTACCTAGCAAGTGCTTGAAATATGCATATTTATTAACTAAAAGGGAAATGAAATAGAAAAAGGTCTCTGAACATTAAGCATGGTACCCTTCAGATTTTCTGCCCTCACATGTTAAAAAATAATTGTAATAAGTTACAGTAATAATAAAAGCAGAAGCAATTTGGGAAAGGGAAAATCAGTATTGAAAAACTGATATTGAAAATTACATTTTTTATTAATAAAATAACTTTATTTTATTAAAACTAAGCAAAAAATTTCCCCAAAGCATTATTATTCCATGTGTATTTTAAGTAGCAATGGTGATTTTTCTATATAGTTACCATAACTATTTCCTACATTCCTAAATTCTGATCTTGTTACCTTTTTTTATCATTATACCGTTTTATTTACAAGATATATGCATGGGAAATTATTCAGCATTGACAATTGCCAGATCTTTTATTCCAATTTTCCCCCTTCTTCTCCCTACCCCCTCCCACAGATGGCATGTTGTCCAATACATGTTAAATATGTTAAAGTATAAATTAAATACAATATAAGTATACATGTCCAAACAGTTATTTTGCTGTACAAAAAGAATCAGACATTGAAATAGTGTACAATTAGCCTGTGAAGGAAATCAAAAATGCAGGTGGGCAAAAATATAGGGATTGGGAATTCAATGTAATGGTTTTTAGTCATCTCCCAGAGTTCTTTCACTGGGTGTAGCTGATTTAATTGATTACTGCTCTATTTGAACTGATTTGGTTCATGTCATTACTGAAGATGGCCACGTCCATCAGAATTGATCATCTTATAGTATTGTTGTTGAAGAATATGATGATCTCTTGGTCCTGCCCATTTCACTCAGCATCAGTTCATGTAAGTCTCTCCAGGCCTTTCTGAAACGATCCTGTTGGTCATTTCTTAGAAAACAATAATATTCCATAATATTCATATACCACAATGTTTTCAACCATTGTCCAATTGATGGGCATCCATTCAGTTTCCAGTTTCTGGCCACTACAAAGAAGGCTGCGACAAACATTCTTGCACACATAGGTCCCTTTCCTTTCTCTAAAATATCTTTGGGATGGCACAGAGGAGGCACACATCTGCTTAAGCTCTGCGTTTTCTCTCAGAATTTAATTGATGACAAGCCTCAGAATTAATGTTTGATTGAAATAAAACACAAATAATTACCAAGAGAAGACATCCTTAAAAGAGAAATTAAGAGAGCTGCAAGAAAAAATAGACAACAAAACTATAAAAGTGAGAGATCTCAACCTTGCACTCTCAGATTTAGATAAATCAAACCACAAAATAAATAAGAAAGAAGTCAAATAGATAAATAGAATACTAGAAAAGTTAGATATGATAGATCTCTAGAGAAAACTAAATGGAGACAGAAAGGAGTATACTTTCTTCTTAGCAGTTCATGTAACCTATACAAAAATTGACCATACATTAGAACATAAAAATGTCAAACTCAAATGCAATAAGGCAGAAATAGTAAATGCATCGTTTTCAGACTATGATGCAATGTAAATTACATTGAACAAAAAGCCAGGGGAAAGTAGACCAAAAAATAATTGGAAACTAAATAATCTCATACTAAAGAATGATTGGGTGAAACAGCAAATCATAGACATAATTAATAATTCACCAAAGAAAATGACAATAATGAGACATCATACCAAAATGTGTGGGATGCAGTCAAAGTGGTAATAAGTGGAAATTTCATATTTCTAGAGGCCTACTTGCACAAAATAGAGAAAGAGAAGGTCAATGAATTGGGCTTGCAACTAAAAATGCTAGAAAAGGAGCAAATTAAAAACCCCCAGTCAAACACTAAAGTTGAAATTCTAGAAATAAAAGGAGAGATCAATAAAATTGAAAGTAATATATATATATATATATATATATATATATATATATATATTGAATTAATTAATAAAACTAAGAGTTGGTTCTTTGAAAAAACCATCAAAAGAGATAAATCCTTAATAAATCTGAATCAAAAGAGGAAAGAGGAAAATCAAATTATTAGTCTTAAAAATGAAAAAGGAGAACCCACCACTAATGAAAAGGAAATTAGGGAAATAATTAGGAGTTACTTTGCCCAACTTTATGCCAATAAATTTGATAACTTAAATGAAATGGAAGAATATCTTCAAAAATATAGCTTGCCCAGATTAACAGAGGAAGAAGTAAATAGACTAAACAGTCCCATTTTAGAAAAAGAAATATAACCAGCTATTAACAAACTGCCTAAAAAAAAAATTCCCTGGACCAGATGGATTTACATGTGAATTCTACCAAACATTTAAAGAATAAGTAACTCCAATGCTATATAAACTATTTGGGAAAAAATAGGGATGGAAGTAGTGCTACCAAATTCCTTTTATGACACAGACATGGTACTGATACCTAAACCAGGTAGGTTGAAGAAAATTATAGACCAATCTCCCTAATTAATATTGATGCTAAAATCTTAAATAAAATATTAGCAAAAAGATACAGAAAATCATCCCCAGGATAATACCCCGTGACCAAGTAGGATTTATACCAGGAATTCATGGCTGGTTCAATATTAGGAAAACTATTAGCATAATTGACTATATCAATAACTAAATTAACAAAAACCATATGCTCATCTCAATAGATGCAGAAAAAGCATTTGATAAAATCCAATATCTATTCCTAATAAAAACACTTGAGAAAATAGAAATAAATGGACTTTTCCTTAAAATAGTCAGGAGCATATATTTAAAACTGTCAGTAAGCATCATATGCAATGGGGAAAAACTGGAACATTTCCCAGTAAGATCAGGAGTGAAACAAGGTTGCCCAATGTTACCATTATTATTCAATATTGTATTAAAAATGGAAGCCTCAGCAAAAAGAGTCGAGAAGGATATTAAAGGAATAATAGTAGGTAATGAAGAAAGCAAACTATCACTCTTTGAAGATGATACGATGCTATACTTAGAGAACCCCAGAGATTCTGCTAAAAAGCTATTAGAAACAATTCATAACTTTAGCAAAGTTGGAAGATACAACATAAATCCACATAAATCCTCAGCATTTTTATACATCACCAACAAAATCCAACAGCAAGAGATACAAAGAGAAATCCCATTCAAAATAACTGTCAATAGTATAAAAAATTTGGGAATCTACCTACCCATGGGAAGTCAGGAATTATATGAGCAAAATTACAAAAAAAACTGTCCACACAAATAAAGTCAGATTTAATAATTGGAAAAATATTAAATGCTCTGGGATAGGCCAAGCAAATATAATAAAAATGACAATACTCCCTAAACTAATCTATTTATTTAGTGCTATACCAATCAGACTCCCAGGAAAATATTTTAATGATCTAGAAAAAAATAAAAACAAAATTCATATGGAAGAAGAAAAGGTCGAGAATATTAAAGGAATTAATGAAAAAAAAATCAAATAACGTTGGCCTAGCCATACCTGATCTAATACTATATTATAAAGCAGTAGTCACCAAAACCATTTGGAGTTGTCTAAGAAATAAATTAGTTGATCAGTGGAATAGGTTAGATTCACCACACAAAATAGTCAACTATAGCAATCTAGTATTTGACAAACGCAAAGATCCTAACTTTTGGGATAAGAATTCATTATTTGACAAAAACTGCTTGGAAAACTAGAAATTAGTATGGCAGAAATTAGGCATGGATCCACACTTAACATCATATACCAAGATAAGATCAAAATGGGTCCATGACTTAAGAATAAAGAAAGAGCTTATAAATAATTTAGAGGAACATAGGATAGTTACCTCTCAGAGTTGTGGAGGAGGAAGAAATTTGTGACCAAAAATGAAATAGAGATAATTATTGATAGAAAATTTTGATTATATCAAATTAAAAAGCCTTTGTATACACAAAACTAATTCAAATAAGATTAGAAGGGAAGCAACAAACTGGAAAAATATTTTCACAATTAAAATTCTGATAAAGGCCTCATTTCTAAAATATAAAGAAAATTGACTCAAATTTATAAGAAATTAAGCCATTCTCCAATTGATAAATGGTCAAAGGATATGAACAGACAATTTTCAGATGATGAAATTGAAACTATTTCCACTAATTTGAAAGAGTGTTCCAAATCACTAGTGATCAGAGAAATGCAAATTAAGACAACTCTGAGATACCACCACACACCTATTAGATTGGCTACAATGACAGGAAAAAATAATGATGAATGTTGGAGGGGATGTGGGAAAACTGGGACACTGATACATTATTGGTGGAGTTTTGAACAAATCCAACCATTCTGGAAAGCAATCTGGAATTATGCCCCAAAAGTTATCAAACTCAATATCCTTTGATCCAGCAGTGCTACTACTGGGCTTATACCCCAAAGAGTTACTAAAGAGGGAAAAGGGACCTGTATGTGCCAACATGTTTGTGGCAGCCCTTCTTGTAGTGGGTAGAAACTGGGAAATGAATGGATGCCCATTAATTGGAGAATGGTTGGGTAAATTGTGGTATATGAACATTATGGAATATTATTGTTTTGTAAGAAATGACAAGCAGGATAAATAGAGAGAGGCTTGGAGAGACTTACCTGAACTGATGCTAAGTGAATTGACCAGAACCAGGAGATCATTATATACTTCAACAATAGTACTGTATGAGGATGCATTCTGATGGAAGTGGATTTCTTCAACAAAGAAAATCTAACTCTGCTTCAATTGATCAATGATGGACAGAAGCAGCTAGACCCAAAGAAAGAACACTGGGAAATCAATACAAACTGGTTTCATTTTTGTTTTTCTTCCCAGGTAATATTTACCTTCTGAATTCAATTCAAGTCAATTACTGCAACAAGAAAACTGTTAGGTTATGCACACATATATTATATCTAGGGTATATTGTGACATATTTAACATGTATAGGTCTGCTTGCCACCTGGGGAAGGGGGTGGAGGGAGGGAGGGGAAAAGCCAGAACAGAAGTGAGTGCAAGGGATAATGCTGTAAAAATTACCCAGGCATGAGTTCTGTCAAAAAAAGTTATAATTATTTTTTAAAAAGTGAAGAAAGTATACTCCTTTCTGTCACCATTCAGTTTTCTCCAAAGATGTATCATACCTAATTTTTCTAATATTCTATTTACCTCTTTAATTTCTTTCTTTCTTTCTTTTTTGTTTGATTTATCTAATTCTGAGAGTGCAAGGTTGAGATCTTCCACTATTACAGTTTTGCTGTCTATTTCTTCTCGCAACTCTCTTAACTTCCCCTTTAGAAAGTTAGATACTATACCACTTGGTGCATATATGTTTAATATTGATATTGCATCATTGTCTATGCTACCCTTCAGCAAGATATAGTTTCCTTCCTTATGTCTTTTAATTAGATCATATTTTGCTTTTGCTTCATCTGAGATAAAGATGACTACCCCTGCTTTTTTGACTTCACCTGAAGCATAATAGATTCTGCTCCAGCCTTTTACCTTTATTCTGTATGTATCTCACTGCTTTAAATGTGTTTCCTGTAAATAACATACTGTAGGGTTCTGACTTTTGATCCAGTCTGCAATCTGCCTCTACTTTATGGGAGGGTTCATCCCATTCACATTTATGGTTATAATTACTAATTCTGTATTTCCTGCCATTTTATTATCCCCAGATTATGCTTTTCTTTTTCTTGGCCCCCCTTATCTTCTTTCCCAGTATTAAACTTATGGGCCCCACTTGTGTCATGCCGCTCTCCCTCTTTAGAGTCCTTCCCTCCCCCCTTTGAATCTCTTCCCCTTTCTTGTACCCTTCCCTTATTACTCTTTTCCTTTTCCCTTTTTATCCCCACCCTTTTATAATGAGATGAGAGAAGATTCTCTGTAAAAAAAAAAGTCAATTATTTTCTCTTTGAGCCAACTCTGATGAGAATAAGATTCACACAATGTTCCTCCCCCTCTCTAAATTCCCTCAGGTATATGATAGGTTTCCTTTGCTTCTTTGTGGGATGTAGTTTCCTTCTTTTTATCTCCCTTTCCCCTTTTCTACCACTATCCTCTTTCCATTTCTACTTCCCTCTTTTATGTTATATAAGTAAAATCAAATTATATATGTAGTCATTATTTATATCCATAACAGAAATATAGTTCTCAAGAGTTCCTTTTATCTTCTTCTGCTTCTCTTGAGTCCTATGGTTGAATATCAATTTTTTTTGTTGTTGTTTAGATGTGTTTTTTTCCCTAGAAACAATTGAATTCATCTGTTTCATTAAATGTCCATCTTCTTCCATGGAAGAAAATGCTCAGCTTAGCTGGGTAATTTATTCTTGACTGCATTCCAAGTTCTTTTGCCTTTCAGAATATCAGATTCCAGGCCCTTCAATCCTTTAATATGGAGGCAGCCACATCTTGAGTGGTCCTTATATTGTGACACCTTGATATTTGAATTGTTTTTTTCTGGCTGCTTATAATATTTTTTCTTAGTCTGATAGTTCTGAAACTTGGCCACAATATTCCTTGGAGTTTTTATTTTAGGGTCTTTTTCAGAAGGTGTTCAATGAATTCTTTCAATGCCTATTTTACCTTCTGATTCCATTATGTCTGTGCAGTTATCTTTGATGATTTCCTGTAAAATAGCATCTAAGCTCTTTTTTTCATCATAATTTTTAGGAAGTCCAATAATCTTCAGCTTATCTCTCCTAGATCTATTTTCCAGGTCTGTCATTTTTCCAAGTAGATATTTTACATTTTTTTCTAATTTTTTCATTTTTTTTTGGTTTTGCTTGACTGATTCTTGATTTCTCAATGAATTGTTCATTTCTTTTTGTTCAGTTCTGATTTTTAATGAGTTATTTTCTTCATTAACTTTTTTTTTTACTTCTTTTTTGTATATGTCCAATTGAGTTTTTAAATGAGTTGTTTTGCTCTATGAATTTTTTTTTCCATTTCACTATTTTTTTAGTGAATTATTTTATTTTCCCAATTCACAAATCCTACTTTCTTGGGAATTCTTTATCTTTTCCAATTCACAAATTCTGTTTCTCTGAACTTCCTGGGAATTCTTTACTTTTTCCAATTCACAATTCAGAATGTTGATATGTTCTTGCATAGCTTCTCTTTCCTTTCCCCATTTTTCTTTAACTCTCTTTTAAGATTTTTAATATTCTCTTCTATGAGAGCATTATGTGATGGGGGTCAGGTAACATTCCCCTTTCGGGTCTTGTCTGTAGACTGTTTTGTCTTAATCTTCTTGGAGTTGAAAACCTGCTCTCTTTCTGTATAGAAGCTATCGATCATGCTTTTGATTTTTTTTTATTCATTTTTTTTAAAAAAAACCTTTAGTGTCTGTCTTCAGGCCAAGGAGGTTATCTGCTTCCTTTGCAAAGCAGGGATAGATATATGTACAGTAGCTGTCTTGTAAATGGGCTGCAAAGCGTGGTGAGATATGGGATACTCTGGGAAAAAGCCCCCCACTGCCCCCCCAAGTGATTCATACCTGGTTAGTACGGGGCAAACTGCAGGAGTGCCCAATGAAGAACCCTGCTGTGCGGTTTAGTGACTGCCCTGGGGCTAGAGGCTGAGCAGTGAAAATTTCACTACCCCAGGCTAAAGGCCATTGTGGGTTTTACCAGCTGACCAGTGAATAGCCCTGCACAGACCAGAAGGGTCTCTGCCCAGGAAGCACAGATGCTGTGGAAGTTCTGTTGCCCCAGGCCAAGCTCCCCACTCTGCAGATTAGGGGCTGCCCTGGGCTGTGCCCACCTGCCATGCAGATTTGTAACTGCTCCAAATGAAAGCCCCATACTGCAGAATGCAGCTGCAGAGCTGTGTTATGGTCTGCACTGAGTCACTTCCAGTTTTGGGTGGGTATAGCCAGATCCTGTTAGGTTCTGGCATTTTTTAGAGTACCCTTTATGTTTGGCTTTAATTTCTCTGCTGGTCTGCTGCTTTGCAAGCAACATGGCATAGAAGAATAAGAGCCAATTTCAGAATCAATAAGACAATGACACCCTTTGGCTTTGTAACCCTGATCAAATCACCTTAGTTTTAAGTGTCCCAGAAAGATGTGCAAGATGAGCTTTAGTGATGATGTGTGTTGGGAGAGGGATGTCTTTCCTGAAAGTTCCCTCTTCTGATGAAATAATGGGCCTATATCAGAAAACAAATCAAATAGTATTATTATTTATGTACATATATCATCCTTCTATTAGATTTTTAATTCTTTAAATTTAGGAAACATACTGTTTTTCATTTCAGTACTCTTGATGCCTTATAACATTTGTTTTACAAAGAAAATGCCAAACAAATGTTTGTTTAATTCGAATTGAAAGAAAGAGAGAAATCTATGAAAGGGACATTCCAGATATTAAACTAAGCTGTATGACAAAACCAAACATAAATGATGTACAGATTTATTATTGAAAGCTGAAAAAGGAATGTTATGAGACATAGTTAGAAATGAATCACACTTATATAAAAAATGTGTCTTTTCCAAAGGTCAAAGTGCCCTCTATGAGTAGAAATTGTGAAATGTGCAATAAATCTTTTCCCTAAATGTGACAGATAGAACAATCATTAATATTCAAGAACCTCAAGATGAGATGATTACAAAGATCATCTACTAAGATGTCTTTTTATCTCTCCAAAGTCATTCCTTTCAACTCTAAGAATTAAATGATTACTCTAGTTCTACCCCCCAATTTTCTCCTCAGCACTTTAAAATCAATTTGTTTTATATTTTATATTTTAGAATGTACCATTTATGTCCATATGAATCTGTGAAAGTTAAGGCAGTTAATTAATTTGTAGAATCGAACACAATCTATCATTTTTCTACTTTACCTTTCCAGTGCCTAGTATTAGTGCTTAGCATATAGTTTATGCTTAATAAATGCTTGCTAATTTGAAGTAAATTGTTTTTATTTAAATGGAATGAATCTTCATATTTTCACTCTTCAACAGAATTCATAGCCAAAAATGATAGCACACCTTGAAATAAGCCATGCACATTGAGAGACAGTCATCACAATAATTTTTTCCTTCCCCCACCCCCACCCCCATGGGTTCTAGCACAATCATTCCTATTTGAAAGTTTTTAAAACAAATACTTATTAAGCACTTACTGTGTATAGAATAGTAATATCAAACTCAAATAGTATCAAACTCAATTGCCAGTAGCAAATTAATTCAGAAAACCAAAATTTAACCTTTTCTATATATCTATAAATGGGGGAAGGGATATATCAAGTTGATATAAGACATCAAACTTCAAGGTTTCTAGGAATATAAGATATAAGTGTGAATAACACTAATTCACAGAATCTTCCAAGTACAATGGAGAGTTACTACATAAAATGTTAAGGGAAGTGCAGGGACAATATAGGGGAGGAAAGGAGATCATATAAGGCTTCCTGGGGTGATTGTGTATTTACCCTGGGAATGTGTTAAATGGCAGATGTGTTGTTTCCACTATAATAGAATAGGAATTATTTTCTTCTTTGTTTCTGTGGCATTATCCCCTTCATCTGATTGGAGAGTGCTCTATCTGGTCCATTTGTGTTGATGATCCCTAGCCGCACAACTTCTCTTCAGACTTGTAACTCTATCATCTATCACTTTCTAGTTTAACAACCATAGTAAAAACATTATTGACATTGTTCAGGGAAAGGATATATAAATATACTCCCCTAAAGATCACTCACTATCAATTTAACTTTATAAAGATGAATTACCCTCTCTAGTCACTGTTCCCCTATATGTGTTCACTATTCCTATTTGAATTTAATCTCCCTGAGGATAGCGTCTATATTTACTTCTTTATTTGTGTCCCCAAACCTGAGCATGGTCATTTGGCATAGAAGCATTTAATAACTGTTACTCATTAACTTTAAGAGTTGCATTTATTAAGCACCTACTATATGCAAAACACTGTGCTAAACACTGTTACAAAACAAGCAGAGACTCCATTTCTTGAGGAGCTTGTATTGTGATGGGGGTGGATAATACATAAAAGATACATGAAAATTGTAAAAAGAAAGGGTAAGGGGAAAACAATATATTTGTAAGAGAGCATAGTAGACAAATTTTGAAGAGTTAGGAATGCAGCCCAAAGAAGAATGAAGACACAAATGGCTTGGGCTCCTTCCTTAAAATGGAAATTCTGAATAGAGCTAATAAATCAAGTGAAAGGGCTAGTGGGTGGAGTGTATTTGTAGTGTAAGAAGGACAAGGTTCAAGGATGCTTTGGAATGGCAGAGGAAGAATAGGTCAGGAGAGAAGCCAAGAGAGTTCATTCATTCATTCATCAGTTCATTGAAAAATTAGAACTATACTTAATTTTTTTCAACTTCCATGGAATATTTAAATATAATGTTTATAGTCCTAACTTAGCAGTCATCTATCAGAATGATGGAAAGTCTTACCAGGGATAACCACTACTGCAAAGGGACTGGACTGACATTGACTATCAAATATTCCCAATCCATGTGGGAAAAAAAATTGTAGAATAAAAACTGGAAAAGTTTGAGAAAGGTTTGCCATAGGAAGAAAACATGGAGATTGATAAATGTGATTATAAACAAGAGATGTGATATGTTTGCATGATAATGAAAAGATGCTAAAAGATGAATCACAATTGTCATTGGGTTTGCACTGAGTCAGTCTAGGTCACAGCCCATGTAGCATAGCAATATCAAAGTTTGACAGTTCCTGGGTGTTAAAAGCTTGCCAAAGTATAAAATTGATCCAATAAAATAATGAACTTCCTGGTAGAAAAGCCACTCATCCTTTTTTCTTTTAAAACAGGAGTGCAAATAATTTTTCTCTAACAGTTTTTGTCATTTAAATTGAATTTACACATATGATAATATTTTCAACTAATAGAAAAACAAAGCTCTAAGTCTATTTCATTTTAGGTTTACAAGGAGATAGGAAAAAAGGAGAGAAACCAAGAGAGAGTATTCTTTATTAAATAAGAGTGGACAGTTTGGTTTTGATTAAATGAGGGTTTTAGAACTAATAAAGGAAAGCAAACAAAGTAGGAGAACAATATTTACCTATTATAACATTGCCAGCTTTCTCAATTTATGGCAGATCACCATCTAGTAAGACCAGAAGCTAATAAAGGATGTAAATTAATAACTATTTTTTTTAATTTTCTGCTACATCGTCTTCTGTCATTGTGGCATCCCAATCCAGCCACACTTCTGAATTGCTTGGAAAAGGAAAATCATACCAATGAAGATCTTTCAATTATAGGCAAACTCTGTCCAAAATAAAAGTGGAGGAGTGAGTTTCATTAGCAGGCTGAAGAGGCACACTGGTTCAATGGCTGAGAGTAAATTCAGTAATTCAGTTTGTTTACCTCCAAAGTACCACTTGCAGCCCAGAAATCATTTAGTAGATTCATAAATAATTCTTGAATGCTTTAGAACAATGAAGGTCTATTGAAATATTTAGTGGAATATATTTATATATATATATATATATATATATATATATATATATATATATATATATATAATTTTATCTTTAGCAATTTAAGCTCAAAAATAGTGTGGCCAAATGGCCACATTTTGTGCCTATGGTCACCATAGTTCCAATTTTTCCCCCATTTAAATGGTATTACCTGAATATGTCAGCAGCTTCTTATATACAAATGTGTGTATATTACATGTATACTATATATATATATGTAGGTTTTTTCTTTCATTTATTTTTAAATATTTATTATATTTAAAAACTGAATAATAAAAATAGAAAAAGAAAACAAAACAAAAGAGAACCAACAAAAGAGAACGTTCACATGTATCCAGCACATTAGAAAAGATTCAAAATATATAACAATAAATTACCAGCTCAATAAAGTATATCTATATTAATAGAAGAAATTATATTCATGAGTGTCCATTTTTCTTTACTTTCTTGTAAATTGTTCTTTTGTTTTCTGCTGTATTCCTTTTTTTATTTTATTCTTTTTCCCCTTTCATCCTTCCCACTATCCCCAAGCAGGCTATAGTTATTAAAGGACATATTTCTATATATATATATGTAGATATATATATATATATATAGAGAGAGAGATATATATGTATATCTCTCTCTCTCTCTCTCTCTCTCTCTATATATATATATATATATATATATATATATATATAATATACACACATACATACCCACAATATAGGAAAATTATATATCTTTCCTATAACTGCTTACTCTTTGATTTAATTCTGCTCCTTAACTTGCCTTACTATCACTTAACCTTCCCCTTACCTATGAATCTCATCCTTGTCTTCTTCACTCACTCTTTCCTTGTCCATCCACCCATACTTCCCCTTTTCTTTATAGAATTCAGAAGGTGCTATAACTTTTATGATATATATGTAGTGCTGCCTATTTAACCCATTCCCAATGTGAGTAGGTTTTTAGAACTATGAGCCCTTCTTATCCCTCTAATTCCTCTGTATCTATTATTCCTCTGCATCTCATTTGTATAACATAATCACTATTTTTACCTTACCTCTGTCCCATCTTTAAGTTACCCTATTGTTGTCAATCTTAATTTCCAATATAAAAACAAAAACAAAACAACAATATGTCCATATTGTTCCTTGAAAATGGTCTTTGATATTGGCTCTTATATAGTAAATTTCCTATTAAGTTTGTGTTTGGTTGATAGAAAGTCCTGAAAATCTGCAAGTACATTAACAGTTCATTTTCTTTTCTCCTTCACTATTATTAATATGTCTGCTGCATATGATATTTCTGGCTGCAGTCCAAGTTCTTTTGATTATTGATAGATATGATTCCAGAACCTGTAGTCTTTTATTGTAGCTATTGATAAGTCCTGTACAATTCTAATTATAGCTCCAGCATATTTGATTTTTTTTCCTTGTTTCTTGCAAAATTTTCTCTTTGATCTGGGGATTCTGAAATAATATCATTATATGTTTTTCACAAAAGATCTTGTTTAGATGATGATCAATGGATTTTTTTTTCTATTTCTACATTCCCCTCATGTTCTAGCAGTCCAGGACAATTGTCTTAGATTATTTCTTGCATAATTGTGTCAAGGTTCAATTTCTTGGTCACAATTTTCAGGCAATCCATTTATTCTTACACATTCTCCTCTTGATTTGTTCTCTAGATCTGACATTTTTCCTATAAGATCTTTTACATTCTGTTATATTTTTTCATTTTTTTATATTCTGTTTTGTTTTTTCTTGTTCTCTCATAACTTCACTGGCTTCCCCTTGCCTAATTCTAATTTTCAAAGAGTTATTTTCATATTTGAAACTCTGCTTCTCTTTTTCTAATTGGTTAATGTTTTTCTTCTTGTTTTACTTGGATTTTTTTGTTGTTGTTTTTCCTCAATGTTTCTCATTTGATTTTTAAATTCTTTTTTGAGTTCTATACATTTTCTCTGGTCAGGGAGTAATTTCACATTACTGTTTTGGGTAAAAGAAGCCTTTTTATACTTCAGTGTGCTCCTCTAAAGGTGAATGTATATAGGCTTTAATGTGAACATATGCATGAACAGGGGGAGGACATAGAAGAACATGTTAGACCTTTCCTTTACTCTCTCTCTTCTGTTTACTTCCATTTCTTTCCTTTTTTTTTCTTTAAATAAGGAAAGATCCTTAAAATGGGGTTCCTCTCAGGAGATAATTAACATTATGAGATAACTTTTGACAGTAATATGTCAAGAGTTCAAAATTCCAACCACTGGATTCATTTCATATGTTCTTATTACCTGAATTCTGATAACATTTAAATAAGCATGATGATTAGCCCTCATATATCAGAGAAGGAATAATCCTAGAGTGAATGGATTCTACAAATATTAAACTAAAAGTTATCAAATTCCTCAAAAGATGTAAGATCTCTTTCTTTGATCATGCTTCAGAGAATGACAAAATATTATATTTAGTATAAAGCCTCACTTCCTGCAATAATTCTGGATTGAGAATTAATTGAATTTCTGTGTATTTTAGGTAATTAGAATTCATTTTATTCAAAATTTCCATATTTTGTTTAAATATATGGAATATTTGCAATTGCAGGAGTGACATTTTCTTTGCTTTTACACTAGGGTGTTAATAACTAATCAATTATTTTACAAAATTAATGAATAAAGGTTACAAATAATCATATCTTCTTTTCAAATTAAGAAATATCTTAAATATTTGAAAGCAAAAAATGTGCAGTTAATTTTTTTTTCTTTTAAGGAACTAAGAACTCTGCGTAAGGAGAGCAATCAGGCTATCTGAGCTTATATAGAAGATTTTTTCTCTGGGAAGCATGACTTAAATTTTGTCTTTTTGACACTTGGAACACAAGAATGCTAAAAATTGGGACAGAAATGCTCTTCTCCTCTTTCAAACCAAAGATCTCAGCATAAGGTGGAGAAATTTATAAATGTTTCTCCTCTCAGAAAATTTTTTTGAAAACTGGGACTTAGAGTAGAGATGACAAGTATTATCCACCAAAGAGATAGCTATAACAATTTTATCAGTACTCATAAAGAAAGGAGGTAAATAGCTGCAAGCAGGGATCAGTTCAGTATGTAAACTTTCTGTCCATAATAGGCTGCATATATTGATTTGGTTTGTATACCTATTTGCAATCTGGGGTTGCATAAAAAATTATTAAGTGAAAACAAATCACCAATAGAAATAGTTTAAGAAGCCTTGGTACAAAACATTCTCTGCTATTTTATAAATAAATAACCACAAATGCATCTAGGTTCCAGAGTGGATAGATTATGTGGCCTGGAGTCAGGAAAATGCCACTTCCTGGTATCAAATCAAGCTTCAGACACTTGCTAACTGTGTGGGCAAACAACCAAACCCTTTTGTCTCAGTGTCTTCATCTGTAAAATGAACAGAAAAGAGAAGGAAATGGCAAACTACTCCCATATCTCTGCCAAGAAAATCCTAAATAGGGCCAGAAAAACTCAGACATAAACAAAAATGACTAAATAACAACAAATAAAACTATCCAGAGACTATGTTGGACTTTTCTAGTTTCATATACCTATTAAATGAAAGAGTTTGGATTTAACCATGATCTTTGAATTCTATATTCATTATTTGACACATATATAGTATTTCTGTTGCTTGATAAAACAAGTCCACTAAACAAGAGGGCATAGATTGAATTTTAAAAAGCATTATCTTAAGTTTTCCATCATATATCGACTGAAATAGAAGTGTCTCCTATAATTTTAGATTTTTCTGCCCAATATTCTTTTAGGTGAGCCTCATTTTGTGATGATGCTTTAACCTGGATTGTGCATTAGCAATGGATCCAACACAAATAAATGCTAGTTGATTGATTAATTTGGCAAATTATCTTTAGAGAACAGAATACACCATAAGTAACTTTATAACAGCTAACATTTATATGCATTAGAAAGTTCATGAAACATTTTTCAAATGTTCATCTACTTTATAATCATAGTAACTCTGAAAAGTAGGTACTGTTATTATCCCCATTTTAAAGATAATTACAAACCTGAGATACAAAGGAATTTCCAAGAGCACACAGCTATTATCTATGCCAAGATTTGAACTAAGATCCTCCTGACTCTGTAGTATGGGCTCAATTCATTGATTTATTCACCTGCTTTTACAAATAGTCATATAATCACAACATAGTAGCCAAAATATCTATTCTCAGGAAATAAAATGCCATGAATTTATGTGTGTGTTTCATTCATTACACTTCATTATATTTCTTTGAAAAAGCAGAAAAACTATTTTTATTACGAAATTACCTGTAACTGTGTTATGAGATTTGACAAGATTATATTTGAAAAGTGCTTTGAATCATTAGGGACTTTGACATCTCAATTTGTAAAATTAAATTTCTTGAGAAATACCAGGTTTGTTGCTCCCAAGGGCAAGTTCCTCTGGCACTTACTAATGTTACTGCTACCATCAGATTCTTGCAATTGTCCTAAATAAGTTGCAGAGAAAAAGATGAGATGTTGAAATCTCAAAAGTATAAATATAAAACTTATAAAAATTCTGTTAGTTCTAACAGAGATATATAAACTTGCATTTTTCTGTTTTCCCCTTTCTAATGGAGCTCTTAGAATTTTTAAGATCAACTTTTTTCATTCTGTAGCACTGCAATTTTCTGCAATGAGTTCACCTCTAATTTATTTCTCCTCAAAGAATATCATCAAGCAATGATCTATACTGATTCTTTGAAAAAGAGATCCATGGGAAAAAATATCAAATTCGGGCAGGAAAGATTAATAACTAATAGTCTGGCCAGCATACTACAGTGGTATATGAAT
The DNA here is from genome assembly GCF_902635505.1 of Sarcophilus harrisii. Classification (NCBI taxonomy): domain Eukaryota; kingdom Metazoa; phylum Chordata; class Mammalia; order Dasyuromorphia; family Dasyuridae; genus Sarcophilus; species Sarcophilus harrisii. The sequence goes on from NC_045429.1 coordinate 200,549,677, forward strand.
GATTTCAAAATGCATACCTAAAGGGTATATAGTATTGAAGACAAATGTTGTTGAAACAGCTTTTATCAAAAGACCTGTATATCTCAAGAAAAAAAAAGTGTTAAATCATATAATTTTAGTATAGAGTTCATTCCTTACAACACATTTGTATAAGTGGTATATCCAGTGCTTTTAACAAATCTCAGTGCCTTAAAGCTTATAAATAGTAAAAATAGATATAGTTCTAGATTCATTGTAGCATAATCCAAAGGCTATAGAGCTCCAGGCTCTAATCTATTACAAATTATATTTAAGTAACTTATTTGATGTACTTTGATGAGTTATTTCTCCTACTGACTCCTGTTAAATACTTCAAATAAAGGGATCAATGACCCTTTGGTAAATGATTACCTCAGAAGCATTACTGAGACATTTTTCTCTTAAGATGTTAATATTGCAATCATGTTCTTTAATAACCTGAGCTTGGAATCACTAATGCTCCTATTGGTGGTTAAAAAAAAGTGGCGGTGAATATTACTTTTGCTTATTTATAAACATTCAGTGCTGGGAACACTGCAGGTGTTTAGCCACATCCTACCCTCTTTTAGCTTCTTGGAAATGTATAACATCAGTAAAATTCCAGTAATTATAAGTGCCTCAGCCTTGGATTACACCCACTATTTACTGCCTTCATTCCAACACACGATGCTGTACAAAGATTGAGCAAATTTATATTATACAAGGTTGAACAAACCTTCACTATTGCTGGGCAATCATATTACATCCATTCTATCAACTTATTATGCCATTCTTCACAGTGGCTCTTTCAAAATATTTCAATCTTCTTCAAACCTCCTGTGGTTATCCTTCTGTAACACTCTCAGCTGAAAATGTTTCCTCATTTACGGAAAAAAATGAAGTTACTCTCCTCTTCTTCATTACCAGTCACTCAAATGTCTTTTGCTTCCATGTCCCTTTCTTCATATTATTAAATGATCTTATGTGGTAGTGCATGTGCAATATCCTATAGTTGGCACATGTGCAGTGTCCTATAGTTATATGCGTGTATTATGTAAATATAGGGTATATAAGGTGAGGATTTCTTGAATAAACAGACTCCTGATTGATTATACTCCTGAGTCCCGATTCTTCCCTCCTCACCCAATTTCAGGGCTCAGGCTGGTAATGAAGTCTTCCTGTGAATAGATCCATATAATGCTGTATAAAGAAAATTGTAAGGTATAAACAAACTTCTGAAAGCATTATTCAGCAATAAACCATTTCTTCTCCAATTGACCAAAAGATTTAGAAAAGTGTAAAAACCAATTATACTTGTTATTTGTTGATTTAAAAAAATACTTAGAAAAATCCCCATGAATATAAAGATTTACACAACTAAATCATTCAAGATTCTTTAGAAAGAATAACAATAAGAACAATTCTATCCAATTACCCTGTAATAATACACATCTGATGAGGCACAAAAATGAAAAGACATATGCCCACCAAAACCATTCACTGCTCTGGTGGAGTAGGAACAGAATTTCTAATTTAAATATTCCCTATGGATGAAGACATCTTTCAGATGCTCTTCCACATCCACTAACCAAACTCAACATCATTTTTTGTCTCTCCTAAAAAGAAATAAATATTCAATCAAAGTAATTTAACCTACTCCAGAGGAAATACTGAATGAGGAATGACTTTTTTCATTTTTTTATTTTTAATTTTTATATTAAGGTTTTTTATTGACAAAGTGTAGGCATGGGAAATTTTTCAACATTGACCTTTGCAAAACCTATTGTTCCAAATTTTCCCCACCTCCCCTATCTCCCACCTCCTCCCATAGCTGGCAGATGGTCTAATACATGTTAAATATGTTGAAATACATGTTAAATCATATATATATATATATATATATATATATATATATATATGATTCAGTTATCTTACTGCATAAGAAAAATTAGATCAAGAAAGAAGAAAAACTGAGACAGAAAACAAACTGCAAGCAAAAAACAACAGAGTGAAAATTCTGTTGTGTCTCACACTCTGTTCTCAAGGTTCTCTCTATGGGTGTAAGTGGCTCCCTTCATCACTTAACAAGTCAATTGATTTTCATGATCTCAATGTTAAAGAGAGTCACATAGATCAGAACTGATTGTCATATACCTTGTTGTTGCCATGTATAATGACCTCCAGATTCTGCTCATTTCACTTAGCATCAGTTCATGCAAGTCTCTCCAAGCCTCTTTGAAATCATCCTGCTGGTCATTTCTTACAAAACAGTAGCATTCCATAGCATTCATATACCATAATTTATTCAGCCATTCTCCAATTGATGGGCATCCACTCAGTTTCTAATTTCTTGCCACTTCAAAGAGGACTGCCACAAATATTTTTGCCTTTGTGGATCTATTTCCCTCCTTAAAGATCTTTTTTTGGGATATAAGCCAGTAGAAATACTGTTGGATCAAAGGGTATGCACAGTTTGATAACTTTTTGAGCATAGTTCCAAATTGCTCTCCAGAATGGTTGGATCTCTTCACAGTTCCACCAACAATGTATCAATGTCCCAGTTTTCCCACATCCCCTCCAATATTCATCATTATCTTTTCCTGTCATCTTAGCCAAACTGAGACATGTGTATTGTAATGGGCTGAGGCTTGAGTTGATGCACTGAGGTCCCAAGCACCTGAAGCTAAATAGTAATTGGACAATACCCTATTAATATATATGGTTGTAGAAAGAATGGCCCCCACCCACTCTCTGTGCACATCCTCATGTGTTGTATAGGAAAGGACGATTTTGGTGGGTGGAGGCAGAGGGGCAGGAAGAGAGAAGTGGAGAGAGACTGCTGGCTGGGTTCTGCTCTGGTGGCTGCTGGTCTTGTGGCTTCTGGTCTGGCTGGCTTCTTGACTCAGTTCCCTTTTACTTCTGATCCCCTTCTACCTCCAATTCTTCTTCATCTCTACTGAGAATAAAGATTGAAGATTTTCTCCTAACCTGAATTCCTGACTCCAGCTGATTTTAAAATATGCAGTCTTCACATATTGTTATCTCAGTGTTGTCTTAATTTGCATTTCTCAGATCAATAGTGATTTGAAGCACCTTTTCAGGTAGCTAAAAATAGTTTCAATTTCTTCATCTGAAAATTGTGTGTTCATATCCTTTGACCATTTATCAATTGGAGAATGGCTTGAACTATTATAAATTTGAATCAATTCTCAAAATATTTTAGAAATGAGGTCTTTATCAGATGCTATGTAAGGAAAATTGTTTTCCCAGTTTATTGATTCCCTTCTAATTTTGTGTGCATTATAAAACTTTTTGTTTTATATAAAAGCTTTTAAACTTAATATAATCAAAATTATCTATTTTGTAATCAATAATGATCTCTAGTCCTTCTTTGGTCACAAATTCCTTCCTCCTCCACAAATCTGAGAGGTAAACTATCCTATGTTCTTCTAATTTGTTCATAATATCATTCTTTATGTCTAGATCATGAACCCATTTTGACCTTATCTTGGTATATGGTGTTAGGTATAGGTCTATGCCTACTTCTGCCATACTAGTTTCCAATTTTCCCAGCAGTTTTTGTCAAATAGTGAATTCTTATCCCAAAAGCTGAGGCCTTTGGGTTTGTCAAATACTAGATTATTATAGTCATTGGCTATTTTGTTCTGTGAATTTACCTGTTCCACTGATCAACTTCTCTATTTCTTAGCCAGTACTAAATGGTATTGATGACCACTGCTTTATAATATAATTTTAGATCTGGTACAGCTAGGCCACCTTCATTTGCTTTTCTCTTCATCAATTCCTTTGAAATTTTGACCTTTTGTTCTTCCAGATAAATTTTGTTGTTATTTTTCCTAGTTAAATAAGATAGTTTTTTGGGAGTTTGATTGGTACAGCACTAAATAAATAGATTAGTTTAGGGAGTATTATCATCTTTATTATATTTGCTCAATCAATCCAAGAGCATTTGATATTTTTCCAATTGCTTAGATCTGACTTTATTTGTGTAGAAAGTGTTTTGTAGTTTTCTTATATAGTTCTTGACTTTCCCTTGGTAGATAGATTCCCAAATATTTTATACTATTGATAGTTATATTAAATAGAACGTCTCTCTGTATCTCTTGCTGTTGGATTTTGTAAGTGATATATAAGAATGCTGATGATTTATAACAATTTATTTTGTATCCTGCAACTTTGCTAAAGTTGTGGATTATTACTAGTAGCTTTTTAGTTGAGTCTTTGGGTTTCTATAAATATATCATCATATCATTGGCAAAGAGTGATAATTTGGTTTCCTCATTACCTACTCTAATTCCTTTAATCTCCTTTTCTTCTCTTATTGTCAAAGTTAGCATTTTTAATACAATATTGAATAGCAATGGTGACAGTGGGCATCCTTATTTCACCCCTGATCTTCCTGGGAATGGTTCTAGTTTATCCCTATTACATATGATGCTTACTGAAGGTTTTAAATAGATGCTACTGGCTATTTTAAGGAAAAGTCCATTTATTCCTATATACTCTAGTGTTTTTAACAGAAAGGGATGCTGGATTTTATCAAATGCATTTTCTGCATCTATTGAAATAATCATATGCTTTTTGTTAATTTGGTTATTGATATAATCAATCATGCTAATAGTTTTCCTAATATTAAACCAGCCCTGCATTCCTGGTATAAATCCTACTTGGACATATTGTATTATCCTGGGAATGATTTTCTGTAATCTCTTTGCTAATGTTTTATTAAAAATTTTTGCATCAATATTCCATAAGGGAGATTGGTCTATAATTTTCTCTCTCTGTTTTTGTCCTACCTGGTTTTGGTATCAGTACCCTGTCTGTATCACAAAAGGAATTTGGTAGGAGTCCTTCATTTCCTATTTTTTCAAATGGTTTACATAGTATTGGAATTAATACTTCTTGAACTGTTTGGTAGAATTCAAATGTAAATCCATCTGGTTCTGGGAATTTTTTCTTAGTAAGTTGATTGATATCTTGTTCTATTTCTTTTTTCTAAAATGGGACTATTTAAGTAATTTATTTCCTCTTCTGTTAATATGGGCAGTCTATAGTTTTATAGATATTCCTGCATTTCAGTTAGGTTATCAAATTTATTGGCATAAAGTTGGGTAAATTAACTACTGATAATTGCTCCAGGTTCCTCTCCATTAATAGATAGTTCTCCCTTTTTCTTTTTGAGACGTCATTGAGACTTCATTTTCTTTTTGAGACTAATTTCCTTTCTCTAATCAAATTAACTAAAGCTTCATTTATTTTGTTGGTTTTTTTCATAAAACCAAATCTTAGTTTATTTATTAATTGAATAGCTTTTTTTTTTAGTTTCAATTTTATTGATCTCTCCTTTTATTTTTAGAATTTCAAGTTTGGTATTTGCTTGGGGGTCTTAAATTTTTTTCCTAGCTATTTTAGTTGCAAGCCCAATTTATTGATCTTCTCTCTCTCTCTCTCTCTCTCTCTCTCTCTCTTTCTCTCTCTCTCTTTTTTGCAAGTAAGCATTTAGACATATACAATTTCCCCTTATTACTACTTTGGCTGCATCCCACAAATTTTGGTATGCATACTCGTTATTGTCATTTTCTTGGATGAAATTATTTATTTTGTCTATGATTTGCTATTTCACCCATTCAGTCTTTAGGATGAGCCTATTTGGTTTCCAGTTTCTTTTTGGTCTATTTTCCCCTGGCCCTTTATTGAATGTATTTTTTATAACATGGTGATCTGAAAAGGATGCATTTACTATTTCTGCCTTTTGCACTTGATTTTGAAGTCTTTATGTTCTAATATATGGTTAATTTTTATATAGTTTCCATGGACTGCCAAGAAGAAATTGTACTCCTTTCTGTCTCCATTCAATTTTCTCCAAATATCTATCATATCTTGTTTTTCTAATATTCTATTTACCCCTTTAACTTCTTTCTTGTTTATTTTGTGGTTTGATTTATTTAGTTCTGAGAGAGCAAGGTTGAGATCTGCTACTATTACAGTTTTGCTGTCTATTTCTTTTTGCAACTCTCTTAACTTCTTCTTTAGAAATTTAAATGCAACCCTTTGATCCAGCAGTGTTACTACTGGGCTTATATCCCAAAGAGATTATAAAGAAGGAAAGGACCTGTATGTGCACAATGTTTTGTGGCAGCCCTTTTTGGTGCTAGAAACTGGAAACTGAATGGATGTCCATCGGTTGGAGAATGGCTAGAATAAATTGTGGTATGTGAATATTATGGAATATTACTCTTCTGTAAGAAATGACCAACGGATGATTTCAGAAGGGCCTGGAGGACTTACAGAACTGATGCTGAGTAGAAAGGCAGGACCAGGAGATCATTAAATACTTCAACAACAATACTATAGATGACCAGTTCTAATGGACTGGCCATCCTCAACGGGAGATCAACCAAATCATTTCCAATGGAGCAGTAATGAACTGAACCAGCTACGCCCAGAAGAAAAACTCTGGGAATGACTAAAACCATTACATTGATTCCCAATCCCTATATTTATGCCCACCTGCATTTTTGATTTCCTTCACAAGCTAATTGTACAATATTTCAGAGTCTGATTCTTTTTGTACAGCAAAATAATGTTTTGGTCATGTATACTTATTGTGTATCTAATTTATATTTTAATGTATTTAACATCTACTGGTCATCATGCCATCTAGGGAAGGGGGTGGGGGTAAGAGGTGAAAAATTAAACAAGAGGTTTGGCAATTGTTAATGCTGTAAAGTTACCCATGCATATAACCTGTAAATAAAAGGCTATTAAATTAAAAAAAAAGAAGAAATTTAAATGCTATACCTCTTGGTGCATATATGTTTAATATTGATATTGCTCCATTATCTACAGTACCCTTTAGCAAGATATAGTTTCCTTCCTTATCTCTTTTAATTAGATCATTTTTGCTTTTTCTTGATCTAAGATCAAGATGGCTACCCCTGTTTTTTGTTTTGTTTTGTTTTGTTTTTACATAACCTGAACCATAATAGATTCTGTTCCAGCCTTTTACCTTTACTCAGTATGTGTCGGTCTGCTTTAAATGTGTTTCTTGAAAACAACATATTTCTGGGGGAGGGGGTGGAGGAAAGAGGGGTAAAATTGGAACAAGAGGTTTGGCAAATGTCAATGCTGTAAAGTCACCCATACATATAACTTGTAAATAAAAGGCTATTAAATTAAAAAAAGAAAAAAGAAAACAACATATTGTAGGATTCTGACTTTGAATCCAGTCTGCTACCTGCTTACATTTTATGGGAGAGTTCACCCCATTCACATTTACAGTTAAAACTACTAATTCTGTATTTCCTGCCATCTAATTTAACCCAAATTTACCTTTCTCTTTCCTTTTCTCCTTTCCCTCTTCCCCCGTATTTTACTTGAGTACTATTTGCCTCAAGCAGTTCTTCCTCTTTAGAGAATTTCCACCTTTCTTGTACCTTTCTTCTGTTATTTCTCTTATATTTAGCCTTCCCCTTCCCTTTTCCCCTTTCCCCTCCCAGTTTTTTTATAAGATGAGAGATGTTTCTCAATGAAACCAAATATAACTAATATTCTTTCTTTGGACAAAATGTGATGAGAATAAGATTCACACAATATTCATCACACCCCTTTCTTTCACTCATTTATAATAGGTTTTCTTTGCCTCTTCCTGAGATGTACCCTCATTTTACTTCCACTTTCCCATCCTTTTTTTCCGTTACAATCCCCTTTCTATCTCTAGTTTCTTTTTATATTATAACTGTAAAATGAGACTACACATATATTCTCTATGTATGCCCATAACAGAAATATAGTTCTTAAGAGTTTTTATCCTTTTTGCCTTTTTATGCTTCTTTTGACTTCAATATTTGAGGGTCATTTTTTTTTTAGCTCTGGTCTTTTCATTAAAAATAAATTGAATTCACCATTTTCATTGAATGTCCATATATTTCCCTGAAAGAAATGTTCAGTTTAGCAGGGTAATTTATTCTTGGCTGCATTCCAAGTTCCTTCACCTTTCAGAATATCAAATTTCAGGCCCTTCAATCCTTTAATGTGGAAGCTGCTAAGTCCTGAGTAATCCTTATTTTGGTTCCTTGGTATTTGAATTGTTTCTTTCTGACTGCTTGTAATAATTTTTTTTCGATATTCCTTGGGATTTTAATTTTGGGGTCTCTTTCAGGAGGTGTTTGGTGAATTCTTTCAATGGTTATTTTACCTTTTGATTCTATGAAATCTGGGCAGTTTTCATTGATGATTTCCTGAGAAATAGTGTCTAGGCTTTTTTTTTTCCCATCATGTATTTCAGGGAGTCCAATAATCCTTAGATTATCTCTCCTAGATTTATTTTCCTGGTTAGTTTTTTTTTTCCCCAATTAGGTATGTTATTTATTTATTTTTGGTTTTGCTTCACTGATTTTTGTTGTCTCATTGAATCATTCATTTCCATTTGTTCAGTTCTCAATTTTAATAAATTATTTTCTTCATTTACTTTTTTTTTATATTTGTCCAATTGAGTTTTTAAATGAGTTGCTTTGTTCTATCATTTTTTTTTCCATTTCACAAATTCTGGTTTTTAAGGAATTATTTTTTCTCCATTTAACAAATTCTTGTTTTTAAGAGTTATATATTTTTTTCTGTTTCACAAATTCTGTTTTTCTTGGAGTTGTTTTCTTTTTCCATTTTATTAAGTCTATCTTTTAATGAGTTTTATAGGCCTTTTCCAAACCCTGTTGCAAAGTTTTCATTTCTTTTCCCCATTTTCTTGCAATCCTTTTTAAAGATCCTTTTAAATTTTTTCTACGATAACTTTGTGTAATAGGGAGCAGTTATATCACCTTTTAGGGCTTCATTTGAAGACAATCTGCCTTTAGTTTCTTCAGGGTTTGATATTCTTTTTCTAAAAACTGTCTATAGTCAGAGTTTTCTTTACTTTTTTACTCTTTTGTTAAAAAAAAAAGTCTGCTTTTATGGGAGGGAATATTTTCTAAGCTTCCTCTACAAGCAGCAGCTTCTTCTAAAAGTTGTGTGGTTGAGCTGGATCTGTGCTAATTTACTCCTGGTGCTGATTGGGCATTGCCATATCCTGTGAGATTCTGGTGTTTTGGGGTTCACTATTTACCTTTTGTGTTTGTGTTGGATATTTTCTAACTTCTATGCTGACCTACTGGTTTGCAACCAGGATACAGTGGCCAACACTCCTGTAGATTCCTCCCTGTACATTCTCCACCATGTGGAGTCTACACTGTTCTGAGGACTATGCACCACAATGGGACTGCGTTTGTGCTCATCTGCTTGTGCTTGGCTGCCTCCCTCCCATTTTCGATTGAAACAGATCTATTCTGGTCCGTTTGCTCCCCATAAATTCTCTGCCACTTGGATTCTGAACCTCCAAGTGGAGACTGCACAACTCTGTGCTATCTATGCTGGCTGCTTGTACCTGGCTGCCTCCCTCCCATTTCCAACTGAAACACACCTTTTCTGGTGATCTTTGAGATTATTTTCTTCTGATAATTTGTTGCATTCCCAATATTTGTGGGTTCTGCCAATCCAGAACTTATTCAGAGCCTGCATTTGCTAATTATTGTGAGGGCTGTAACAGAAGGTCAAAAAGAAAAGTGTGTTATCTCCTCCATCTTGGCTCTATCCCAGTGAAGAATGTCTTTTGCCCATATTTCAACATTCATTTGTATGAATATCACTTACATTTTGTCCATAAGTACACATATTTTGTATAAACATTGAGTTTCAGGTGTTAAACAGGAAGAAGAAAATAGGTTGGATTGCTTGTAGAAAACTGCAAAGTTCCTTGCAAAATCTAACTTATGTTGATATTATATAAAAATTCTGATGATGTATGTGGATTATTTTGTATTCTGTAATTTTGTTAATATTTAAATTGTTTCTGGTAGTTTTTAGTTGATTCTCTAGGATTCTCTAAGTATACCATGATATCATCTGCAACATGTGATAATTTGGTTTCCTCATTATCAACTCTAATATCTTTAATTTATTTTTCTTCTCTTATTGCCAAAACTAACATTTCTAATATAATATTGAATAATAATGGTGAGAAAGGGCAACCTTGTTCCACTCCTGATCTTACTGGGAATCATTCAAGTTTATCCCCACCATGTATGATGCTTGCTGATGGCTTTAAATAGATGCTATTGATCATTTTAAGGAACACTCCATTTATTTATCTATTTTTTAAAAAAATTATAGCTTTTTATTTACAAGTTATATGCATGAGTAATTTTATAGCATTGACAATTGCCAAACTTTTTGTTCCATTTTTTCCCCTCCTTCCCCCACCCCTTCCCACAGATGGCAGGTTGACCAATACATGTTAAATATATTAAAGTATAAATTAAATACAATATAAGTAAACATGTCCAAACTGTTATTTTGCTGTACAAAAACAATCAGATGTGAAGACCGTGTATTTTTAAATCAGCAGGAGTCAGAAATTCAGGCTAGAGGAAAATCGTCAGTCTTTATTCTCAGTGAAGAAGGATCAGAGGTGGAAGAGAATCGGCGATAGCAATGTGTGCAGCTTAGTCAAGAAGCTAGCTGGATCAGCAGCCACATGACCAGCAGCTAGGAGAAAGGACCCCAGGCCCAATCTCTCCCAGCTTCCCTTCCTGTCTCTCTCTCTCTGCCTCCACCCACCAAAATCATCATTTCTTCTACAACACATCAGGACTTGCACGGAGAGAGGGCAGGGACCATTCTTTATCCAATCATGTATATTAATAGAGTATAGCCCAATTACTATTTAGCCTCACCTACTTGAGACCTCAGTGCATCAACTCAAGCCTCAGCCCATTACATCTCCTGCTTTCTTTTGTTTTAGAACACAGGTGGTCATGCCATCCCTGACTCCTCAGGGAGGTCAGAGCCCCCAAGGGGAGGTGATCACAGCCTCCCTAACTTCTCAGGGAAGGAAGTGAAAGCATCGAAAGGAGGGATCACAGCCTCCGGACTTCTCAGGAAAGGCAGAAAGCACTAAAAAAGGAGATGATCACGCTCCCTGACATCTCAGGAAGGAGATGAAAAGCACCAAAGGGAAGTGGGGTTGTAGGGGTTTCTGGGCTGAAGGCTTTATGCCCAAACCCATCAGCATTGGAGATATTACTGAAGCAATAACGCAGGGCTATTAGGGTGACTCTCCCAAGTCAGTACAGGCTCGATGTGGTGTAACAAACATGAAATTGTACATGCAAGTAGTGGCATAGCAACAATATAAATCAACATGGTGTTTAAAGATCACCAGAAGTCCTAGAAGGAGGGTATGTAAACAACAGTCACACATACCCTTCTTCAGCAGCAAGAAGATAGTCCAAAATCAATCTATTGTCCATTGCTTCACATGTCAGGGAATCCAATGATCCCCCTGAGTTTTTGAAGTCCTGCAAAAGTCTTTTTATGTGTTAGGGAATCCAATGATTCCAGCAGATTTTGAAGTCCTGTCACAGTCTTATCATTTCTCAGAGAATCCAATGTTTCCTGAGAGTTTTCAAGTCCTATTTCTCAGAGAATCCAATGATTCCTGAGGGTTTCAGATCCTATGTCTCAGAGAATCCAATGATTCCTGAGGGGTTTGAAGTCCAACAATCTTTGATGTCCATGAGTCAAACGCCATAACTGCCACACTCTTTCAATGGTGAGCACAATCAGCAACAGAACCATCCGATATTTCTTGGGTCTTCTCCTTTGTTTCAAGGGTCTGCTCTGTCTCTCTGCAATGGACAAGGCAAATAGGCTCATTGGCACCCATCTGATTCCTTCTCCACCTGTAGAGATACAAACAAACCCTCTCCCCCAAACAGTTAGCCTATCTGGTCCTTTCCATTCACCACTTTCTGGGTCTCTCCACATCACCTGGCGATTATCTAATGATAGTGGAGCTGCTCGCACTGGATACTGACCTTCTGTGGTTATAAAACCTGTCTTCCGAGCCAGTGCATCTTTTGTCAAAAATCAAGAAGTTAATACTATAAAGGGTTAGATTTAGAAGTTCTCTAAGGTTACCTCTGGCTCCCCTTTCTTTTGTTTTGGGAGTGTCTTAATATCTCTGTTTTCCTCTCCACTATTGCCTATCCTTGAGGATTAAAAGGTATGCCTGTGGTGTGTAAAATTTATACTGTGCACAAAAGTGTCAAATGTTTCGAAGTATAAGCAGGACCATTGTCTGTTTTATTGCTTGTGGACACCCATAATGGCAAATGCTTGTGTGAGGAATTCAGTGACACTTGGACTGTCTCTTTTGCTGCTGGTATTGCAAAAGTAAATCCGAAAGGTGTCCTACCACAACGTGGATGAAAGACAGACGACCAAAAGATTTATAATGGGTCAATCAATTTGCCAGATTTATTGGGTCTCAAACCACAAGGGTTCTTCCCTGGAGGCAGGTAGAGCATGGAAAGGAAGGCAAGCCATACAGGCTTTTACTATGCTCCTGGCTTCCTCTCTTGTTATTCCAAATTGTAAATGTAAAGCTCGAGCAGCCTGTAGATATTTAAAATGAGATGCCTGGGCTTCTTGGAACAAAGGGATATTGACCAACATAGTTAGAAGGCTATCTGCCTTTGAATTGCCATCAAATATGGGACCTGGAATTCCAATATGAGATGGAATGTATTATAGATCTTACCTGGATGTTTTTCACTTGCTCTTGAAGTTTCTTAAAGAGCTGATATATATTAGAGGCTGCAAATTTTATTTGGGCTGTGGCAATTCTTTGTACCACTCTTACTGAATAGGCCGAATCAGATATTATATTTATGTCTCCTGGATAATAAGTAAGAGCTAGAATGATCCATACAATTCATTCTGCTGAGTGGACTGAAAAAGTTCTGACTACTCTTTTATAGTTAGATCATGAGAGTAACAGCACAAATATTATGTTTGTATGCATCCATAAGATAGTTGGTCCTTTAAGAGGAATTTAAAAACTTTTCTTGAAGTAACCATCACCAATTATGTAATAGTCAGTTATCTTTAATGGAGACCATGTAAAATTTGGAGCCAAGTAAAAATTTGCCACTTGGCAAACATTAATTGTGTATTGGTATAAAGGTGTATATCTTGTCAGGTCTTTTCCCAGATAATTGTACTCACTTAGTGGCCTTTAATAAAATTCTAGCCACAAGCACTGGTAGGGTGTAAGCCTTTGTTCTGGCTGTGCCGGGAGGTTCACCCACCTCTATCACACTGTCTCCTTGATGAAGGACTGCTGTGGGTGCCTCTTGTGTGGCAAAACTGATATTCCAAGGGTTTTGAGTGACCAGTTCAACTTCTCCAAGCCTTTGAGCTTCTTTGTAAGCTGGCGTGGTGAATTTAAAGCACTATCTCCTTAAATGTCATATAACGGTTGTAACTGATAGGTAGTCAAACCTAATACTGGTCGCATCCATTGGATATCTCCCATCAATTTTTGAAAATCATTCAATGTGTTTAGCTTTTCTGTTCTTAAGGACAGTTTTGAACTGTAAGCACCTTAGGGTAAACTTCATATCCTAAATATTGAAAGGAGCATGTCTTTGAATTTTTCTGGTGCTATGTATAATTTGTAATTCCTTAGTGTTTCTATGGTCTTTTGTAGACATGCTTCTAACATTTGTTCCTCAGGTGCACATCTCAATATGTCATCCATGTAATGTAATAGCATAACTTTTGGGAATGCTTTTCTTACTGGAGCAAGAGCAGCAGCAACATACATTTGACACATAGTAGGGCTGTTTTTCATTCCCTGTGGCAAAACTGTCCATTCATATCTTTTATAAGGCTCAGCTAAGTTAACGCTGGGCACTGAAAAGGCAAATCTTTTCATATCCTCCCTTATCCAGAGGATAGAATAGAAACAATCCTTAATATCTATGACCCAAAGAGGCCATTCTCTAGGCAACTGAATAGGAGATGGAAGTCCAGGCTGAAGAGTTCCCATAGTTTCCATCTGTTCATTCACTTTTCTTAAATATGTTAACATCCTCCATTTTCCAGATTTCTTTTTCACAACAAACACTGGGGAATTCCAAGGATTTAGAGAAGGTTTTAAGTGTCCTTGTTCAAGCTGCCCCTGTACTATATCTAATAAGGCCTGAATTTTATCGTTACTTAAGGGCCACTGTTCTATCCACACTGGTGTATCAGTTTTCCATTGGATAGGAGCACGTGAAAATGTTGGCAGGCCTTCAACAGCAGCCCTGCTTAAAATCCGAAGTACTCATTTTAACCTAATTGCTGTAAACGTCTCTTCCCCACAGATTGATGAATTTTTCAACTATAAAGAGTAAAACTCCTGTTTTGCCTTCAAAAGCCCATCTCATAGGGGCAGCACTAACTTCAGCTGATATTGATCCTCCTACGCCAGAAATGTAGGTGTCTGCTTTAATCTTTGGCCAGTGACTGGGCCAATTGGCACCTCTAATGACCATCCGATCTGCACCAGTGTCTACCACTCCTTCCAATGGAAGGCCATTTATATAGATCGTGAGCATAGGTCAGTCAGTTGTTACAGCTGCTGTCCAATATATTGCTGGATTTTGTGATCTGAAATCGGAATCTGGGTGAGTATCACCAAGCTGCTTATTAGGATTCTGTATGAGTAAATCTGATGCTACTATTTCTCTGGGGTGATAAGTCACAAATTGTCTGCCTGTATTGGTGACTGGGATATTATCTACACATTCCCCAGTTTCCCACATCAGTGTGTGGATGGACACTGTTTTGTACGTACTCTCAGGAGGTGAAATGATCAAGCCTACTGTGCCTGGAGGCAAGGGATCCATAGGCTGGCGAGGAACATATTTCACCTCTCCAGGGGTATCTCAGTTGTCTCAGCTGCATACAACTCTATTCTCCCTAATTGTAATCCTTTTCTCCCATCATATGGCTTCCTGGCTGATTGATCATGCCTGGGTATTGGACTTCTAGGCCCTCTCTGGGTCCACCATTGGCTGCCATCATGCCCCAAGTGTTTTTTGCCTGGGGCCCTGGGGCTGGGCCCTCATCCCGTTTCCCTGAACCTGTCTACATTCTGAGGCCCAATGGAAGCCTCTGTTGCATTTTTGGACATGGGTGCTGGGTCTTGTTCTCCCACCCTGCTTTCTCCTCTGCCTCTAACCAACATTGAGCTTTCAGATGCACTACTTTACCACACGAAAGCATTGACGTGTCTCTCTAGAGTCCCTTGCCAGAAGGACCCTGTCTACCATGTTGGGATCTTGGGAAGTCTGCATCATAAGTCTGGGTATAAAGGCATTTGTGCCCACTGGGGCACAGCGTCTTATGAACTCCTCTAAAGGAGCATCCTTGTGCAGTCCTAGTATAATCCTTCTGCACACCTCATTAGCATTCTCCTTAGCAAGTTGCCTTATTAAAACATCTGTTGATGAATTTTCCCCATTAGTTCTTGTGATAGCAGTCTGCAAACGTCCCACAAAGTCAGCAAACGGTTCATCTGGCCCTTGTTTTATTTTGTGAGGCCTCACCTTTGTCATTTTTATTGTGAATCGAAGTCCACGCTTTGATAGCATTAGCAGCATTGTCATATGCTGCTACTGAATTAATCTGTGCTGTGACATCTGCATATGGACCTATACCTGTTAGTAGGTCATAGGTGATCGCAGCATGAACAGCATTTTGACCATTTTGTTGGGCTTGTATCCTACAGAGCTCACGATTTTCAGAAAGACACATGTAATGTTGTCCAGGTTCTAGGCATACCCTTGCTATAGATTTCCAGTCATTAGGAGTCAAGATTTCAAAAGCCAAATTCTGTAATAGCATCTTAACATAAGCTGATGTAGCCCCATAAAGAGTGTAAGCCTTTTTCAGGCCTTTGATGATTTCTATGTTAAAAGGAGCGTATCTTCGCCTTTCTTGACCGGAGACATTAAACTGGGAAATTACAGGAAAGATATGTGGCTGGAGCTCCCTGATGTCCATGCCCTTTTCTTTGGCATTCATTAAGCCCTCTTGTAATCTACTCATAATTGGATACTAGGGATGCTGGGGGAGTGCTGGTGCTGTCATTGCCCCACCCCTGCCCCTCCTCCCATCCTGGAGGGTGGAGTTGATAGGAGATTCAATCACTTGCTCTGAGGTGGGGCTGAAGCTGCCTCCTGAGGTGAAAAGTCACCACACCCTTGCTCACTTAAGTCTCCATGCCCTGTGGGGATATGGTCATTAATCTCTTCATTGCCTTCCTCCTTAATATTAGGCCTCCCTCTTTGGCTACTCTGAGTGGGAGCAATGGGTTTTTCCTTTTCTAGGGATAGGGTTTCTTAATGCTAACTGAATTATATTGTATAAATAAAATACCTCGATGGAAATTGAATGAGGACTGTTTTCATTGTAATATGCAGACACTGTTGTCCAACCAGGGACCAGATCTCTCAAGAGATCTGCTCCTGCTCTACGAACCAAGGGGAGATGTGGTTTAATGTACCCAGAAGGCTAGCTACCTGTTCCCAAGTTATAAGTAGCCCTTGTCCTTCTATCAGCTTAAGCATGCTTTCTATAGCACCACTCATGGGTGGGGTTGAAGGGGTTGAAGTGGTCGGGGGCGGGGATGGAGAGTCTTTAGCTAGCATTTGTCTCATTTAGCCAAAAAAAAAAAAAAAAGATTACTGGTTTAGTTTTTAAGAAAATAAGTTCCCTGTTTGTCTATTAACAATACTCACCCAAGTTCCTGGTCACCAGGAGACTTCTTCAGTCCTTGGTTCCCACCGTTGGGCACCAAATGTGAAGACCATGTATTTTTAAATCAGCAGGAGTCAGGAATTCAGGTTAGGGGAAAATTGTCAGTCTTTATTCTCAGTGAAGAAGGATCAGAGGTGGAAGAGAATTGGCGATAACAATGTGTGCAGCTGAGTCAAGATGCTAGCTGGATCAGCAGCCACATGACCAGCAGCTAGGAGAAAGGACCCCAGGCCCAATCTCTCCCAGCTTCCCTTCCTGTCTCTCTCTCTCTGCCTCCACCCACCAAAATCGTCATTTCCTCTACAACACATCAGGACTTGCACAGAGAGTGGGCAGAGACCATTCTTTATCCAATCATGTATATTAACAGAGTATGGCCCAATTACTATTTAGCTTCACGTACTTGAGACCTCAGTGCATCAAATCAAACTTCAGCCCATTACAATCAGACTTTGAAATAGTGTACAATTAGCCTGTGTAGTGGTGCATTTTCATCTATCTCCCAGAGTTCTTTCAGTGGGTATAGCTGGTTCAATTCATTACTGCTCTATTTGAACTGATTTGGTTCATCTCATTGCTGAAGATGGCCATGTCCATCAGAATTGATCATCATATAGTATTGATATTGAAGTATATAATGATCTCTTGGGCCTGCCCATTTCACTCAGCATCAGTTCGTGTCTCTCCAGGCCTTTCTGAAATCATCCTGTTGGTCATTTCTTACAGAAGAGTAATATTCCATAATATTCATATACCACAGTTTATTCAGCCATTCTCCAACTGATGGGCATCCACTCAGTTTCCAGTTTCTGGCCAATACAAAGAGGGCTGCCACAAACATTCTTGCACATAGAGGTCTTTTTCCCTTCTTTAAAGTCTCTTTGGGATATAAACCCAGTAGTAACACTACTGGATCAAAAGGTATGCACAGGGAGGAAGAGAAGTGGGAAGGGCAGTGACACTATCAGCACCACCCATGCAGCAGCTTTGTCCAGCCCCATGACATGATTACAAAAGATACTAATTAAAGCTACATCTGATTTGAGAATAGAAACATACCCTGTGTTTAAAGAGTTTGACTCTTCAAGTCAAGAAAAAAGAAAATACACTCCTTTAATCTGGAAATTATCAAAGATATGTAAAAGGCTTATATTCTTTATGGGTGTACATCATTTTATGTTGAGATGTTATTGGTGAATTTGGCTTTTGAAATTTTAACCCCTAATCATTGGAAATCTATAGCAAGGACATGTTTAGAATCTGGACAAAACTTGTTGTGGCTTTCTGAATATAGTAAACGCTATAGAATACAAGACCAATGAAATAGGCAACCTGGAGTTAATACATCAGTCACCTTTGACCAACTAACAGGTGTAGGTCCTTATGCAGACACTTTAGCACAGATTAATTACACTTTGGTAGCATATGAGCAAATTGTTGTTGCTGCTATCAAAGCATGGGACACCCTCCCAGGAAAACAAGATAGAGAGGAAGCCTTCATGAAAATAGCACAAAGTCCAAATGAAAATTGCTGATTTTATGGGATGTCTGCACACAGCTGTCATACGAACTATTGGTAAAAAATATAGCAACAAAAATTATAAGAAAACTTGCTAAGGAACATGCTAATGAGGTCTGTAGAAGAATTATACTAGGACTACACAAGGATGATCCTTTAGCTGAGCTCATAAGACGCTGTACCACAGTGGGCACAAATACCTTTTATACCCAGGCTAGGATGCAGACTTTTCAAGTACTGAACATGGAAATTCCAGGGTCCCTTTTGGCAAGGATCTTCCAGAGAGACTTGTTAATGCTTTCAGTGTGGTAAAGTAGGGCATTTGAAATCTCAATGTTGACAAAAAGATAGAGTGAAAAAACAGGTTGGGAGAACAAGACCCAAAACTCCATGTCCAAAATGCAACAAAAGTTTCCATTGGGCATCAGAATGTAGATTGACTCAGCGAAACAGGAAGCGGGCCTCAGCTCCAGGCCCAGGCAAAAAAAAAAAAAAAAAAAACTTGGGGCATGGCGGCCTTTAAATGACTTTCAGAAATTGATAGGAGATGTCCAGTGTTAGGCTTAACTACTTATCAATTACAGCCATTGCATTTTAAGTAGAGATACTGCTTTAAACTCACCACATCAGCTTACAAAAGAAGCTCAAGAGGATTTGAGAGAGATTGCACTGGCTTTATTCAATTTAATTGAAAGAGTTACTCAAAAACCCTTGGAAATAACAGTTTTTGCTACAAAAGAGTCACCCTCAGCAGTCCTTCATCAAGGGCACAGTGTGATAAAGTGGATGAACCAGAACAAAGCCTTATTCCTTACACAATGCTTGTGACTAGAATTTTATTAAAGGGTATTAAATGAGTAGTACAATTATCTGGGATAAGACCTGACAAGATATATACCAATGCACAAATTAATGTATGCTATAAAACCACCCAGAATGGCATATTTTATTAGTTACAGATGCAAATTTTACACACAGGTCTCCATTAAAGATAACCCTACTATTACATAATTGGCAATGGATTTTTTTTTTTTTTTTTTATTTAATAGCCTTTTATTTACAGGATATATACATGGGTAACTTTACAGCATTAACAATTGCCAAACCTCTTGTTCCAATTTTTCACCTCTTACCCCCACCCCTCCCTAAATGGCAGGATGACCAGTAGATGTTAAATATATTAAAATATAACTTAGATACACAATAAGTATACATGACCAAAACATTATTTTGCTGTACAAAAGAATCAGACTCTGAATTATTGTACAATTAGCTTGTGAAGGAAATCAAAAATGCAGGTGTGCATAAATATAGGGATTAGGAATTCAATGTAATGGTTTTAGTCATCTCCCAGAGTTCTTTTCTGGGTATAGCTAGTTCAGTTCATTACTGCTCCATTAGAAATGATTTGGTTGATCTCGTTGCTGAGGATGGCCTGGTCCATCAGAACTGGTCATCATCTAGTATTTTGTTGAAGTATATAATGATCTCCTGGTCCTGCTCATTTCACTCCGCATCAGTTCGTGTAAGTCTCTCAGGCCTTTCTGAAATCATCCTGTTGGTCATTTCTTACAGAACAGTAATATTCCATAATTTTCATATACCACAATTTATTCAGCCATTCTCAACTGATGGACATCCATTCAGTTTCCAGTTTCTAACCACTACAAAAGGGCTGCCACAAACATTCGTGCACATACAGGTCCCTTTCCCTTCTTTATAATCTCTTTGGGATATAATCCCAGTAGTAACATTGCTGGATCAAAGGGTATGCACAGTTGGATAACTTTTTGAGCATAGTTCCAAACTACTCTCCAAAATGGTTGGATTTGTTTACAACTCCACCAACAATGAATCAATGTCCCAGTTTTCCCACATCCCTCCAACAATCATCATTATTTTTCCTGTCATCTTAGCCAATCTGACAGGTGTGTAGTGTATCTTAGAGTTGTCTTAATTTGCATTTCTCTGATTAATAATGACTTGGAGCATCTTTTCATATGACTAGAAATAGTTTCAATTTCTTCATCTGAGAATTGTCTGTTCATATCCTTTGACCATTTTCAATTGGAGAATGGCTTGATTTTTATAAATTAGAGTTAATTCTCTATATATTTTGGAAATGAGGCCTTTATCAGAACCTTTGACTGTAAAAATATTTTCCCAGTTTATTGCTTCCCTTCTAATCTTGTCTGCATTAGTTTTGTTTGTACAAAACTTTTCAGTTTGTATAATCGAAATTTTCTATTTTGTGATCAGTAATGATCTCTAGTTCTGCTTTGGTCATAAAGACCTTCCCCTTCCACAGGTCTGAGAGGTAAACTATCCTATGTTCCTCTAATTTATTAATAATTTCATTCTTTATGCCTAGGTCATGAACCCATTTTGACCTTATCTTGGTGTACG
The DNA here is from genome assembly GCF_902635505.1 of Sarcophilus harrisii. Taxonomy (NCBI): domain Eukaryota; kingdom Metazoa; phylum Chordata; class Mammalia; order Dasyuromorphia; family Dasyuridae; genus Sarcophilus; species Sarcophilus harrisii. The sequence continues at coordinate 200,570,306 of NC_045429.1, forward strand.
GCGTTAAGTATGGATCAATGCCTAGTTTCTGCCATATGGCAATGGATTTTTGAAGAAAAGGTTTCTAAGGTTCCTCTTAAAGAATCATCTGTCTCTACAGATGCATCCAAACATAACATTTATGCTGTATACTCTCATGACTTAACTATAAAGAGAGTAGTCAGAACTCCTTTTCAGTCCACTCAGCAGAATGAACTCTATGCGATCATTCTAGCTCTTACTTATTATCCAGGAGACATAAATATAATATCTGATTTGGCCTATTCAGTAGGTATGGTACAAAGAATTGCCACAGCAAATACAATACAATTACAAATAAAATTTGTAGTTTCTAATATATATATATATATCAGCTTTTTAAGGAACTTTAAAAGCAAGTGAGAAAACATCCAGGTAAGATTTATATTTTGCATGTCCACTCTCATAATGGACATCCAGGTCCTATTTTTTATGGAAATTCAAAGGCAGATAGCCTTCTCTCCATATTAGCCAATACTCTCCTATTTCAGGCAGCACAAGAATCTCATTCTAAATATGATTTCCTTTCCATGCTTCATGAGGCGAAGAACCCTCATGGTTTGAGACCCAATGAAATTTCACAAATGGATGAGACCCATTATAAATCTTTTGGTCTACTGTCTTTTATCCATGTTGTAGTAGACACCTTTTCAGGATTTACTTTTGCAGTACCAGCAGCAAAAGAGACTGCCTGAGTAGTTACTTAATTCCTTATACAAGCTTTTGCAATCATGGGTTTGTCAGAAGCAATATAAACAGATAATGGACCTGCATATACTAATAAACATTTTGCATATTTCTATGCACATTATCAGATTTTACACACCACTGGCATATCTTTTAATCCTCAAGGACAGGCAATAGTAGAGAGGAGAAACAGAGACATCAAGACACTCCTACAAAAACAAAATAATGGAGGAACCACAGGAAACTCTAAAGAACTTTTAAATTTAGCTCTTTATGCCATTAATTTTTTGATTTTTGATAAAGATGCACTGTCTCTGGCAGACAGATTTATAACCCATCTGGAAGTGTAGTGTCCAGTGCAAGCAGCTCCATTATCTTTAGATAATCATCAGGTGATGTGGAAATATCCAGAAAGTGATGAATGGAAGGGATCGGATATAAAGTATAGGCTAGCTCCTGGAGAGCTTCAGGGTCAGCCAAAATCAGGATAAATCAAAGACCTTGGTCTTTAGGGAGAGAAGAAAAGGAGGCAGGAAAGCTGCCACATGGCTTGCCAAAGATATATCCTGTATTCTGGAGTCCAGAGTCTCTAGCCTCTCTCCCCTTTATCTTGCTGCCAAGTGACTCTGGCTTCTCTCCTGTGAAGACCGCGTATTTTAAAATCAGCCGGAGTCAGGAATTCAGGCTGGGGAAAATCGTCAGTCTTTATTCTCAGTGAAGAAAGATCAGAGGTGGAAGAGAATGGGCAATAGCAATGTGTGTAGCTGAGTCAAGAAGCTAGCTAGACCAGCCGCCACACGACCAGCAGCTAGGAGTATGGAACCCAGGCCAATCTCTCCCAGCTTCTCTTCCTGTCTCTCTCTGCCTCTACCCACCAAAATTGTCATTTCCTCTACAACACATCAGGACTTGCACAGAGAGTGGGCAGGGGCCATTCTTTATCCAATCATGTATATTAATAGAATGTAGTCCAATTACTATTTAGCCTCATGTGCTTGGGACCTCAGTGCATCAACTCAAGCCTCAGCCCATTACATCTCCCACTTTCTTTTGTTTTAGAACACAGGTGGTCATGCCATCCCTGACTCCTCAGGGAGGTCAGAGCCCCAAGGGGAGGTGATCACAGCCTCCCGGACTTCTCAGGAAAGGCAGTGAAAGCACTAAAAAGGAGATGATCATGCCCTCCCTGACATCTCAGGAAGGGAGATGAAAAGCACCAAAGGGAAGTGGGGGTTGCTAGCGGGTTTCTGGGCTGAAGGGTCTTATTATGCCCAAACCCATCAGCATGGAAGATATTACACAAGCACATGGCAATAACGCAGAGGCTATTAGGGATGACTCGCCCCACAGTCAGTACAGGCTTGATGTGGTGTAACAAAAATGAATTGTACACACAAGTAGTGGAATAACAAACAACATGGTGTTATAAACGATCACCAGAAGTCCTAGAAGGAGGGTATGTAAACAACAGTCACACATATGCCTTCTTCAGCAGCCAAGAGATAGTCCAAAACCAATTTATTGTCCATTGCTTCACATGTCAGGGAATCCAATGATCCCTTTGAGTTTTTGAAGTCCTGCAAAAGTCTTTTTATGTGTTAGGGAATCCAATGATTCCAGCAGATTTTGAAGTCCTGTAACTGTCTTACCATTTCTCAGAGAATCCAATGATTCTTGAGAGTTTTCAAGTCCTATGTCTCAGAGAATCCAATGATTCCTGAGGGTTTTCAACTCCTATGTCTCAGAGAATCCAATGATTCCTGAGGGTTTTCAAGTCCTATGTCTCAGAGAATCCAATGATTCCTGAGGGGTTTGAACTCCAACAATCTTTGATGTCCATGAGTCAAATGCCATAACTGCCACAATCTTTCAATGGTGAGCACAATCAGCAACAGAACCACCCGATATTTCTTGGGTCTTCTCCTTTGTTTCAAGGGTCTGCTCTGTCTCTCTGCAATGGACAAGGCAAATACGGCTCATTGGCACCCATCTGATTCCTTCTCCACCTGTAGAGATACAAACAAACCCTCTCCCCCAAACAGTTAGCCTATCTGGTCCTTTCCATTCACCACTTTCTGGGTCTCTCCACATCACCTGGCGATTATCTAATGATAGTGGAGCTGCTCGCACTGGATACTGACCTTCTGGTGGGTTATAAAACCTGTCTTCCGGAGCCAGTGCATCTTTGTCAAAAATCAAGAAGTTAATACTATAATGGGTTAGATTTAGAAGTTCTCTAGGGTTACCTGTGGCTCCCCCTTTCTTTTGTTTTTGGAGGAGTGTCTTAATATCTCTGTTTCTCCTCTCCACTATTGCCTATCCTTGAGGATTAAAATGTGTGCCTGTAGTGTGTAAAATCTTATACTGTGCACAAAAGTGTGCAAAATGTTTCGAAGTATAAGCAGGACCATTGTCTGTTTTTATTGCTTGTGGCACACCCATAATGGCAAATGCTTGTGTGAGGAATTCAGTGACCACTCAGGCTGTCTCTTTTGCTGCTAGTATTGCAAAAATGAATCCCGAAAAGGTGTCTACCACAACATGGATGAAAGACAGACAATCAAAAGATTTATAATGGGTCACATCCATTTGCCAGATTTCATTGGATCTCAAACCACAAGGGTTCTTCCATGGAGGCAGTGTAGGAGCATGGAAAGGAAGGCAAGCTGTACAGGCTTTTACTATGCTCCTAGCTTCCTCTCTTGTTATTCCAAATTGTAAATGTAAAGCTCGAGCAGTCTGATGATATTTAGAATGAGATACCTGAGCTTCTTGGAACAAAGGGGTATTGACCAACATAGTTAGAAGGCTATCTGCCTTTGAATTGCCATCAAAAATGGGACCTGGAAGTTCACTATGAGAATGGACATGTAATATATAGATCTTACCTGGATTCTTTCTCACTTGCTCTTGTAGTTTCTTAAAGAGCTGATATATATTAGAGGCTGCAAATTTTATTTGGGCTATGGCAATTCTTTGTACCACACCTACTGAATAGGCTGAATCACCCTTGGTTCCCACCATTGGGCGCCAAATGTGAAGACCATGTATTTGAAAATCAGCAGGAGTCAGAAATTCAGGTTAGGGGAAAATTGTCAGTCTTTATTCTCAGTGGAGAAAGATCAGAGGTGGAAGAGAATGGGCAATAGCAATGTGTGTAGCTGAGTCAAGAAGCTAGCTAGACCAGCAGCCACACAACCAGCAGCTAGGAGTATGGAACCCAGGCCAATCTCTCCCAGCTTCTCTTCTTGTCTCTCTCTGCCTCCACCCACCAAAATCGTCATTTCCTCTACAACACATCAGGACTGGCACAGAGAGTGGGTGGGGGCCATTCTTTATCCAATCATGTATATTTATAGAGTGTAGTCCAATTACTATTTAGCCTCGTGTGCTTGGGACCTCAGTGCATCAACTCAAGCCTCAGCCCATTACACTCTCCCCCCACCCTACAATCCTTGCCTACAATTATCTCAACACCAAATATTCAGCAAGCACCAATGGTGAAGAGAGCCATCGCATCACTATCTCATCTAAATATGTGTATAGAGTCATGGTCTCACATAGAATAAGTAATTAGTTCCAGTTGTCGGATTCACATATACTTTTTGGAATTTCAGCCCTCAACAACCAGATAAGTTAACTGTTTGGGAAAGAGGGTTGGTTTGTATCTCTACAGTTAGAGAAGGAATCAGATGGGTGCCAATGAGCCATATGCACTCTGTCCATCAGAGAGAGATGGAGAAAATCCTTGAAACAAATGAGAAGACCCAAGAAACATCGGGTGGCTCCATCACTGACTGTGCCCACCACTGAAAGAGCATGGCAGTTATGGCAATTAACTCATGGACATCAAAAATTGTTAATGAGACTGATGCAAGACTTCAAAAACCTCAGAAATCATTGGATTCCCTGAGACATGATAAACTACTACAGGAAGTCAAAACTTGCAAGAATCATTCAATTCCCTGACAAATGAAATAATGGACAATTGATTGGGTTTGGACTATTTCTTGGCTCCTGAAAGAAGTGTATGTATGATTGTTCTTTATATAACCTCCTTCTAGGACTTATGGACATGCCTTGTTTGTTATATCACTATCTTTATTCATGTTGTTTGTTACATCATTACTAGCTGTGTTATATTACTATGTGCTTGTATAATACCTCCCATGCTGATAGATTTATGTATACCTGTTTCAAGTAAGACCCTTCAGCTCAGAGGAAACCTGGTAACAATATCTGGTTTAACTCCCTATTTCCCTTTGGTGTTCTCACCTCTCTTCCTGAGAAGTCAGAGAGGGCATGATCACCTTCTTTTGGGGGTTCTCACCTCCTTCCTGAGAAGTCAGGGAGGGCATGAATACCTGTGTTCTAAAACAAAAGAAGACATAGAGGGCCAGAACTCTGAAAAAGTATATTTGAATCAAGGATAGCATGATGTTTATAGTACACCTACTCATTTTGTGAGATAATGGTTCTCTAAACATATACTTAATGTGATTTGGTTATATAATGGTTGAACATGCTCAGTGTGTTGTAGTAATGTAATCATACTGGAGTATTTAAGGACTGGGAAGACTGGGAATGAGCCTCTCAGCCACAGACACAGAGAAGACTCGAGACTCCAGATTCCAGATTCCAGACTCCATCTTTGTCCAGCCTCATGGTGGCCCTCCTCTCTCCTTTACTCCTCCCCTAAGACCAAGGACTCGGGCTAATTCAGAGGTCCTCCAGAGAGGTATTCTGGACATTGCATCCATGGGTACAGTGGAATTAAGTAAAAGTAAGATAAGTTAAAGGGCAGAATTAAAGGAGAAGAGTTATCAGGAATAGTAATGAAGAAATATCCACAAACACTACAATAAGAATCAGAAGTAGAATTTATTAGAAAGAAATAGTATGGCTAGCAATCATTGATCTTAGACAAGTTAAACTTAAAGAATCAATAAAGAGAAATCTTCATTATATGGAAGCCATACTAACATTGTTTTAGATGCATGTTTACATGTGGGTAAATGTGTATCTAAGTATATGTAGATATGTATTCATGCTGCTCTGTGTATATGTAGACATGTATAAGTAAGTCAGTGAGTACATATGAATGTGTGTGTGTGTGTATGTGTGTGTGTGTGTCTAACCATTGTCTGTTTAGGAGAAGTGGGGGGATAAAAGTAGGAAAAAAGGATAAAGAAAAATGCCCAGCAGAAAAAAATGAGCAATTTACAAGTAATCAAAGATAGACAATCATGAATATACTTTCTTTTACTATTATATATCTTTTCAAGAAAATTAACTGATAATTTATTGTTCTATATTTTGAATCTTCCCCTGATTATCTGCTAGGAAATTAATAATGTTTTGTTTTGTTTTCCTTTTATGATTTTCTTTTTTAGTTCTGCTTTTTAATAAAAATTAATTTTTAAAAGAGAAAATACAGTTTGGTTAGCTCAACCTATTCTTGTTTGTTTTCAGTGAATTTTTTGTTTGAGTTTGAGATTTGTTTTGTTTTGTTTTGTTTTGTTCTCACAGGAAAAAGAGGGCCTTTATCTCTCCGTCATCCTCATTCAAATTTATTTTCCTCCACTAACACACTTCACTGCCAGTTTTGACAATGACACCACTTACCAGTAGATCTAATTTATGTTTGGAATGACAAATGTCATATTAATACCATATCAACTGGTAGTACAGGAAGCCAAAATCAGAATTGAGGCAAATGACTTGTCATAGATGATAGTAAATTGTCTGCCTGTCATTTAAATAGGCAAAATCATTCCTGGCAGTTTTGGTCTCTGACACTTTTCAAGTAATTAAACACATTCTTTAGCTTTCCAATAGTATGTAGTCTTCATTCTGGTGTGAATGTGACTGTGCTGGTGCTTATATAGAAGCAATATCCCAGAACGAATATGGTACTGCAATTGCAAATCTATATTGTCTATGCAAATTTAATACTCAAAGTAGATTCTTGTTGTCAACTCATATCATTCCTGGAAGACACAAAAAAGCCTTTTTCATCCCCTTTCTTCATAAATTTCCATTAAAAAGTAGAGTGGAGCAGTAGAAAGAGTAAGTTTAGTTCCTTGACTTTTGACCATATGACTTTGAACCAATACTTGATCTCTCTGAGCTCAACATTCCTCAACTTTTAAAATCAAAATCAATGTAGCTCAGTGGGTATTTTTGAAACCAGGGGGGAAAAATTGGTTCAAGTGCCACTTCTAATATATATTTGCCTTATGACTCCAAGAAGCCACATTCTCTCTTAGTACTTGAAATAATATTTTAAAACTGTAAATGAAAAAAAAAAGTTACTGATCTTCATTGGTAGAAAAATTCTACTCACCCAGAAGTTCCCTACAGCAAAAAGTGGCAATCTATTCCCTATCACACTATCCATTCATATAGCTAAATGAAGTATGGCTATAGAAACCCAGAGGAATCTTGACAATATAGGAAAAAAAAGGGAAAAATAATTCTATTAAATAAACATTTATTAAATGCTGACTCTTCCAGACTGTGCTAAACTTGTCTATACCATCAACTGTTATCACTAAGTCTATGAAGGCTCTGATACAAAGGCATTTTTGTAAATTTATATTTGCCAGTAGTTGGCATTGGTATTCACTGTATTGGTTTTGCTTACTAGGAAGGATCATGCACTTGAGGGTATCAGAATTACCAACTGTATAGCCATTTTTAGGCAGAAGTACTGAGGAAACATATTGCTGCTTGTTTCTCTGTGGTTCTTACCCAGTGGACAAACTTTATTACATCAGGCTCATATCCCTCCATGACAAAAGATATCATCTATAGCTCAGGAGACATTTCATTCCAAGACAACCTAAATTCACACATCCTTGAATTCATCTTGTGGGCCTGACCAACAATGCTCTTTTTCTATCTCACTGATAACTCAAATTAGATTTTGCCAATAAAATTTAAAACATAATATTGCTTATATTTAGGTTTTTTTCAAATGTAAGTAGCAAGTTTTCTACATGAAAAACTAACTGTAAAATAATAGATATTGGGATTTTAAAAATTTATTCTGCAACAACTTATTATTTAGAACTGAAGTTTTCTTGAGGTTTATCATCATACCTTATTTCAATAATTGCATTTCAATAGAAGAGAAAGCTATATGATTCAGTGGACAAAGCACTGGCTCTGGAGTCTAAAAGACCTAAGTTAAAATCTGCCCATAGATAATCACTAACTATGGGACCCTAAGCAAGTCACTTACCCTCTATTTGCATTACTCCACTAGAGAAAGTAATAGTATGTGATGACTGCGTTTAGCACTCAGAGTATTTTAAAATCAGCCATAAGGGAACATCCTTCTTCTTTATTCTTTGTGGAAGTGAAGGGGAATGGCAATATGAAGTGAGAGCAATCACAACAGGAATCTGGCCAGCAGTGCCTCTGTTTCTCATACTCCACCCACCAAATACTCTACTCAGTTTCCTATACAACACATCTAACTTGCACAGAGAATGGGCGGGGCCATTCTTTCTCTAAGCATATATTAATAGAGTATTGTCCAATTGCTAATTAGCCTCAAGTGCTCAGGACCTCAGTGCATCTGCTCAGAGATTCAGCCCATTACAATGGCAAACCACTCCAGTATTTTTGCCAAGAAAATGCCATGTGGGTTCAGAAGAATCAGATATTATTAAACAACTGAACAGCAAGCTGTTATGTATTAACAATATATTTTTATTCTGATAAAGAATCCATAATTTTCAACAGGCTATAAATGGGATCATACTCCACCCAAAAAGATTTAAAACCACTTATGTGAAGTGGGTTATTGTAGATTTACTCACTTAAGCATGCACCACACTGTTTTTTGATTTACATTATTTCAAAACTCTAGATTTGTAATCTTGATATATTTGAATCAATTGCTGATAAAAAAATTAAAATTTTTGTTAATATTGCACTGTATTTTGTCATGAAATCAAATAAATAAAACATAATAATAATAAAATAATATATAATTGAATGTCCAAAGTTTGACTGTAACTTATCTACAACTTGTGCTGTCACTTAACAATATATTGGCCTTTGTGGATTTGAGAGGTCTAGGAAATGCTATTTTTATTTGGCTTTGGGCTCATGGTCACTCTCTTCTAGAAGGCAAATGAATCTAGACACTTCATCAGAGCTAACAACTGATAGTCAACTCACACACTCAGCAAAGTCAATTATCAGTTGAACATTCAGGTATAGTACAGGACCTGCCCCAGGATCCAATGGCAAGTTAAACTTTAAAATGTTTTGCTTTTGGTATCCTGAGCAAATACTTTTGAGTAATTCTTGCCCCAACTACCTGTTCATTGACAATAAAACTCCAAATTTCCCATATCTTTAGTATCAACATTTTACAAGTCAACCTTAAGTGCAGAATTCGATTTGTTTAGAATATAGATGCCTTCCACTATGCCCTTTCCCCATCTCTTTTCCCACTATTTTTTTTTTCACATATTACTATATCTCTATACCTGGAATACTTAACTTTGTCACCTGAACTTTTATTTATTTTTATTTTTATTTTCTTTTGTATATTGGCAAAAATATCAACAGTTACAATTGTAACTATACAGTACGTTAATTTACTTTGTAAATATATGCATTTTATTTTGTACATTTAAAAGCATTATTTTGAGGAGGCAGAGCCAAGATGGCAGAAAGGACACACAATTTCTTCTAACCTTCTTCCATGACCCTCAGAATAATTAGCAAATCAAGCCTCTGAATTAGTTCTGGACTGGCAGAATCCACATCTCACAAAGAGGCAAAGAAAATTTATTATAATTGAGGGAAAGAAGGGAGGTGTGAATCTTATTCTCATCAGATTTGGCTTAAAGAGAGAATGTTAGACATATTTGGTTACATAAACAAACTTCTCACATATTGTAGAGAGTTGGGAGGAAAAAGACAAAAAGGGAAGGAACAGGTTAATAGCGAAAACAAATAGTAGGGGAAAATGTAAGAAAGGGAGAGGAACTCTAAAAGGGTTTGGCTGCTTGAGGTAAATGGTACTCATAAGCAAAATACTGGGGAGGAGGGAAAGGGGAAAAGGAAAGAGAAAAGTTTAATTTGGGGTAAATAAGATAGTGAGAAATAGAGAATTTGTAGTTTTAATCATCAATATGAATGGGGTGAACTCTCCAATAAAGCACAAGCAGATAGCAGACTGAATTAAAAACCAGAATATTGCAATAAGTTGTTTACAAGAAACACATTTAAAGCAGAGTGACAATGCAGAATAAAGGTAAAAGGCTGGAGCAGAATCTATTATATTTCTGTTAAAGTAAAAAAAAAAAAAAATCAGGGATAGCCAAACTGATATCAGATCAAGCAAAAGCAAAAATAGATCTAATTAAAAGAGATAAGGAAAGAAACTATATCTTGCTAAAGAGCACAATACATAATGAAGCAATATCAGTACTAAACATATATATACCATATATATACATATATATAACATATATATACCATATATATACCAAGCGGTATAGCATCTACATTCCTAAATGAGAATTTAAGAGAGATGCAAGAAGAAATAGATATAAAAGTTGGAGATCTCAAACTTGCACTCTAAGAAATAGATAAATCAAATCACAAAATGAATAAGAAAGAAGTTAAGGGATTAAATAGAATACTAAAAAAACTTAGGTATGATAGATCTTTGGAGAAAATTGAATGGATACAGAAAGGAGTTCACTTTCTCCTTGGCAGTTCATGGAACCTATACAAAAACTGACTATATATTAGGTCATGAAGATCTCAAAATCAAACGCAGAAAGACAAAAATAGGAAATGTATTTTTTTTAAAGATCACGAGGCAATAAAAATTGCATTCAATATAAGGCCAAGAGAAAATAGACATAAAATAATTTGAAACACAATAATCTTTTCCTAAAGAAAGAAAATCTAGACATAATAATTCAATGCAAGAGACTGACAATAATGAAACAGCATACCAAAATTTGTGGGATGCAACCCAAATGGTAATAAGAGGAAATTTCATATCTCTAGATCAGTGGTTCTTAAAGTATGGTCTAGAGAATCCTGGGAATCTCTGAAACCCTTTTAGAGGGCCTACAAATTCAAAAATAGTTTTTGTTTCCAATATGGTAAATGTCTATAAATATAATCCAGATAAGCAAAAACTCTTTGGAGAGATTGTCAATAATTTTTAATAGGATAAAGATACTGAAAACAAAAGTTTGGGAGCCACTGTTCTAGATGCTTACTTGCATAAAATAGAGAAAAAGAAAATCAATGATTTGACCTTACAACTAAAAAAGATGGAAAAAGAACAAATTAAAACCCTCAATCAAATACCAAACTTGAAATTCTAAATAAAAGGAGAGATCAATATAATTGAAACTAAAAAACAAAAAAAAAAAACAAAAAAAAAACTAATTGAATTCAACTATTGAAGAATTGGTTTGATGAAAACAAATAAATAATCCTTTAATTAATTTGATTAGAAAAAGGAAAGAGGAAAATCAAATTGTTAGTCTCAAAAATGAAAAGGGAGAACTATCCACCAATGAAGAGGAAACTAGAGCAATTATCAGGAGTTACTTTGCCAAACTTTATGCCAATAAATTTGAAGTGAAATGGAGGAATACCTACAAAAATATAGATTACCCAGATTAACAGAAGAGGAAATAAATTACTTAGCCCCATTTTAGAAAAGGAAGTAGAACAAGTTATTAATCAACTCCCTAAGAAAAAATCCCCAGGACCAGATGGAATTACTATCCAATTGAATGGTACCAAACATTTCTACCAAACATTTAAAAAATAATTAACTCAAATGCTATATAAACTATTTGAAAAAATAGGGAAAGAAGAGCTCCTATCAAACTAATTTTATGACACAAACATGGTATTGATATCTAAAGCAGCTAGGATGAAAAAAGAGAAAGAAAATTATAGACCAATTTCCCAAATGAATATTGATACAAAAAAGTTGAGTAAAATATTGCCAAAGAGATTACATAAAGTCATCCACAGGATAATACAACCTGATCAAGTAGGATTTATACCAGGGGTGCAGGGTTGGTTCAATATTAGGAAAACTATTAGCAAAATTAACTATATCAATAACCAAACTAACAAAAAAAAAGTATAATCATTCAATAGATGCAGAAAAAGCATTTGAAAAAATCCAACACTGATTCCTATTAAAAAGAGAATATAGGAATAAATGGACTTTTCTTTAAAATAATCAGTAGGATTTCTTTAAAACCATCAGCAAGTATCATATGTAATGGGGATAAACTGGAACCATTTCCAATAAGATCAGAGAATGCGAGGTTGCCCACTATCACCATTACTATTCAATATTGTATTAGAAATGCTAGCCCTGGAAATGAGAAGAAAAAAACTGTTAAAGTAATTAGAGTAGGTAATGAGGGAACCAAATTATCAATCTTTGCAGATGATATGATGGATACTCAGAGAACCCTAGAGAATCAACTAAAAAACTATTAGAAATAATCCACAACTTTAGCAAACTTGTAGGATACAAAACAAATCCACATAAATCATCACCAATTTTATACATCACTACCAAAATCCAACAGCAAGAGATACATTGAGAAATTCCATTTAAAATAATTGTCTATAGTGTAAATATTTGCAAATCTATCTGCTGAAAGTCAAGAACTACATGACCACAACTACAAAACACTTTCCACACAAATAAATTCCGATCTAAAAAACTGAAAAAAAATGTAAAGTTCTCTTGGATAGGTCAAGTGAATATAATAAAGAATTAGAGTACTACCTAAACTAATCTATTTACTTAGTGCTATAAAACAATCAAACTCCCAAGAAACTATTTTATCGACTTAGAAAAAAATTTAAAAATTCCTCTGGAAGAAAAAAAAAAGTCAAGAATTTCAAGGGAATTAATGAAAAAAAGTCAATGAAGGTGGCCTAGCTGTACCAGATCTAAAACTATACTATAAAGCAGTGGTCATCAAAAGTATTTGGTATTAAGAAATAGAACAGTTGATCAGTGGAATAGGTTAGATTCACAGGACAAAATAGTCAATGACTATAGCAGTCTACTGTTTCACAAACTGAAAGACCCTAGCTTTTGAGACAAGAACTCTCTATTTGACAATATCTTGGAAAATTGGAAATTAGTATGGAAGAAAGAAGGCACTAACCCACACCTAAAACTATATACCAAGATAAGATTGAAATGGGCTCATGATCTAGACATAAAGAATGATATAAACAAAGTAGAAGAACATTGGATAGTTTACCTCTCAGATCTGTGAAGAAGGCAGGAATTTGTGACCAAAGAACTGGAGATAACAAAATGGATAATTTTGATTATATTAATTTTAAAAGGTTTTGTACAAACAAAACTAATGCAGACAAGATTAGAAGGGAAGCAATAAAGTGGGAAAACATTTTTTACATTCAAAGATTCTGATAAAGGTCTCATTTCTCTGAGCAGAACCAGGAGATCATTATATGCTTCAATAAGAATACTGTATGAGGATATATTCTGATGAAAGTGGATTACTTTGACAAAGAGAAGACATAACTTAGTTTCAATTGATCAATGATGGACAGAAGCAGCTACACTCAAAGAAAAAACTGGGAAATGAATGTAAATTGTTTGCATTTTTTTCTTCCTGGGTTACTTTTACCTTCTGAATCCAATTCTTCTTGTGCAACTAAAGAACTGTTTGGTTCTGCACACATATATTGTATCTAAGATATACTGTGACATATTTAACATGTATAGGACTGCTTGCCATTGGAGGAGGGAGTAGAAGGAGGGAGGGGAAAAGTCAGAACAGAAGTAAGTGCAAGGGATAATGTTGTAAAAAATTACCCAGGCATGGGTTTTGTCAATAAAAAAGTTTTAATTATTTAAAAAAAAAGTCTCATTTCTAAAATACATAGAGAACTGACTCAAATTCATAAGAATTCAAGCCATTTTCCAATTGTTAAATGGTCAAAGGATATGAATAGACAGCTTTTAGATGAAAATTTGAAACTATTTCTAGTCATATAAAAAGGTGCTCTAAATCACTATTGATCAGAGAAATGCAAATTAAGAATACTCTGGGATACCACTACACACCTCTCAGATTGTCTAAGATGATAGGAAAAGATAATGATGAATGTTGGAGAGGATGTGGGAAAACTGGGACAATAAAAGATTGTTGATGGAACTATGAATGGATCCATCCCTTCTGGAGAACAATTTGGAACTATGCTCAAAAATTTATCAAACTGATGTAATTAGGTGGCACATGGATAGAGCACCAGCCCTGAAGCCAGAAGGACCTGAGTTTAAATGTGGCCTCAGGCACTTAACACTTCTTAGCTGTGTGACCCTAGACAAGTCAATTAACCCCAATTGCCATAGGAAAAAAAATGTTATCAAACTGTGCATATCCTTTGATCCAGTAGTATTGCATAACCTTTGACCCAGAAGTGCTACTATTGGGCTTCTATCCCAAAGAGATCTTAAAGAAGGGAAAGGGACCCACATGTACAAAAATGTTTGTGGCAGCTGTTTTTGTGGTGTCAAGAAACTGGAAACTGAATGGATGCCCATCAATTGGAGAATGACTGAATAAATCGTGGCATATGAATGTTATGGAATATTATTGTTCTGTAAGAAATAATCAGGAGGATGGTTTTAGAGAGCCCTGGAGAGACTTATATGAACTGATGCTAAGAAAAATGAGCATAAGCAGATCATTATAAAAAGCAACAAGAAGACCATACAATGATCAATTCTGGTGGACATGGGTCTCTTCAACAATGAGATGATTCAAACCAATTCCAATTGTTCAGTGATGAAAAGAGAAAGGACTATGGGAACTGTGATTCATAACATAGCATTTTCACTCTTTTTGTTGTTGCTTGGTTGCATTTTCTTTTGCTTTTTTTTTCCTTGTGAAGCATGATAATTTATAAATATATATGCATATATTAGATTTAACATATATTTCTATCATGTTTATCAAATATTGGACTACTTGCCATCTAGGGGAAGGTATGGTTGAAGGGGGGAGGGGAGATTGGAACACAGGGTTTTGCAAGGGCTAATGTGGAAGAATTGCCCATGAATATGTTTTGAAAATTAAAAAGCTTTAATATTTAAAAAAAACATTATTTTGAGTGGTACTTCATATACCATTAGATTAGCCAATGGACCTATGAAACAGATAAAGTTTACAAACCCTGTTCTATACCATATAATCATTTAACACATTCTTACATCTCACAGAAAATTCAACTCAGATACATCAATATGTGATCAGTTCAAAATCCAAGATCCTGGTATTTTCTGACATTTCATTTAGATATCATTCAGTGCTTAAATTCCTGTTTTCATTTCTTTTCTCTTTAATTCATATAAAATGAGATTCCAAGTTCACCATCTTCTACCTTTTAGATTACTTTTAAAATCCATTTTTATTATATCTTTATTTTCATGCTTTCAATATTTCCACATTTTCCCATTGTCTTGTCTCACTTGCAAATTTTCCATTCTTCAAAAACATAACACCAAGATCATCTGTTTTCATTCTCTCTATGATCTCATTCTACTCAAATGACTTCAGTAGAATTTCACTGTTTCTAAATTACACTTAAATGTATCATCCTTTATTTCAAAGACTACTTATGTACACTGACACTCTCCTATTTACTCCAGTCTCTCCACACAATCCTTTCTCATTATTAACTCTATCCTTACCTGCAAGAGTAAAACGAATCTTCTGTGATATGGGTGAATGCCTATATGTAGATGAATATATTTGTATGTGGATATGTATATTGTATATACATATTTATGACAGAAGATTTGCATAGAAATCAATCTATCTATACAAATGTATAGTTACCATTATAAATGTGTGCATAGTATGTATATGTGTATTTAAACAAGCACAAATATTTTATATATATGCATATAGCATATGCATGTGATATGTGTATCCATGTATAAGTTTGTGATTATATACATATATAGTTTTATACCCTCGCCATAGTAATTATCTATTCTTTAAATTTCTTTTCAAGACCTATTTCTTAATTTGATAACTCTCTTGGGTTATAGCTAAACTTTCCCTGATATTAACATTAGATCAATAAATCTATTTAAAATTTAGTTAATTTGAATAATTGATAACAAATAATAAAGCATTGGTTTATTGACTCAAATATTTCACTTTCATGTATTTGTATAAACTTTCTTTCTGCTTTCAACACCCTCCATTCTTCATATTGGTTCTTTCTCAGTAGTATAACTCCAAGAAAAAGTGCATTTCATGAATTTCTAATTACCCACATATACAAACCATATACTGATATTTATTTAGTCTACTTTTGTTTAAAAGTCATAAATTGTTTAAAACTATTTTTATATTTGTACAGATGTGATCTTATCAGGGTAGGAAACCCATAACATGGGGGGGAAAATCTTTCTATGGCATTATATTTATAGAGACAGAAATATGAAGTTGTCTATGGCACTGAGAGCAACAACAGCAACAATGACAATCACTAACTTTGTATAGTACTTAGAATATGCCAGGAATACAATACTAAACATTTCACAATTATTATCTTATTTGATCTCACAACCCTGCAAGATAGATTCTAATTCTCACAATTAGGGAAAATGAGATAAGCAAAATTTAAGTGATTTCCCCAATCCCACACAGCTAGTAATTCTCTAAGGTTGAATTCAACTCAGTTCTTTCTGAATCTACTCCTACTACAATATTAACTGGGCAATATAACTGCCCATGATCATACAACTTGTCAATGTTGTAGGCAGATCTTAAATCCATGCTTTCCTGACTGCTATACTGATTCTATCCATCATACTATGCTGTCTTAAATATTATGTTTAATATATTTCCATTGGATAAAATGTCATTTCATTTGTATATTATTGCATGTAAACCTTGTTAAATAGGTCTATATCTGTTGATAGTATCTTTTATTATTATTATTATTATAACTTTTTATTGACAGAACCCATGCCAGGGTAATTTTTTTACAACATTATCCCTTGCACTCACTTCTGCTCCAATTTTTCCCCACTCTCCCTCCACCCCCTCCCCTAGATGGCAAGCAGTCCTATATATGTTGAATATGTCGCAGTATATCCTAGATACAATATATGTGTGCAGAACCAAACAGCTCTCTTTTTGCAAAGGGAGAATTGCATTCAGAAGGTAAAAATAACCCAGGAAGAAAACAAAAATGCAAACAGTTTACATTCATTTCCCAGTGTTCTTTATTTGGATGCAGCTACTTCTTTCCATCATTGATCAATTGAAACTGAATTAGGTCTCTTTGTCAAAGAAATCCACTTCCATAAGAATACATCTTCATACAGTGATGTTGTTGAAGTATATAATGATCTCCTGGATCTGCTCATTTTACTTAGCATCAGTTCATGTAAGTCTCTCCAAGCCTCTCTGTATTCATCTTGCTGGTCATTTCTTACAGAACAATAATATTCCATAACATTCACATACCACAATTTACCCAATCATTCTCCAATTGATGGGCATCCATTCATTTTCCAGTTTCTAGCCACTACAAACAGGGCTGCCACAAATATTTTGGCACATACAGGTCCCTTTCCGTTCTTTAGTATCTCCTTGGGATATAAGCCCAATAGTAGCACTGCTGGGTCAAAGGTTATGCGCAGTTTGATAACTTTTTGGGCATAATTCCAGATTGCTCTCCAGAATGGTTGTATTTGTTAACAACTCCACTAACAATGCTTGTTAGTATCTTTTTGTGGCTAATATATATGAAATGGAAAAAGTAGGAATAATGGAAAACTAATGGCACAATTTAACTCCACTCTGTTAAATTCTACTCTAATTTAATATGTTCCTTCAATGTGGTCAGTTTATTCACTTCCCAGATATAATAAAATCCTCACTTAAATCTTTGTAATTTCCCTTCCAACAGCTCTGTTTACATGCATTTAATTCTATTCTCCCATATATCTCATGCCAAATAATGTTAAGGAAATAAAAAAAAAAAGCATTGTTTATCTTCTTTATACTCATGTTGAACAATTACACCTATTCAAGTAAACCTGAGTTTTGATTCCTAATTAGCATAATGAAATATTTGCAAAGCTAATGTTAGCAGGATATGTATGGTATACAAGCAAGCATTTATATAGTACTTACTGTGTGCCAAGCACACAGTTAATGGTTTTAAAAGTATAATATTCTTAACAAGCCCTATCTTGATATATATATATATATATATATATATATATACAATATATATGTATATATGTATATATATATATCTACAATATATATGTGTGTATATATATATATATATATATATATATATATATATACTAAAACAAGCACTTTAGAAAGTGCTATTCTTATCTCTAATTTACATTTGAGGAAACTAGCCAAACAGTGATAAAAAAATGACTTGCCAATGAACAGATAGCTACTAAGTGATCTCAGGCCATCTATGACTCCAGATCCTGACTTCTATCCACTAAATTGCATAGATAGAAATGCAAAGTACAGAAGCAAGTAACTTCTATAGAGAAATGTTTGTTTCTCTGGGAGATTCTCTCATAAAAACATGTAATCAATGAAAGTCATGCTCTCAATGTACATTAGGATCCATCAACAATCCATTTCATATCCATGGTGCTAGAAAAAAAAGCAAACAAATAAAACAAATAAACAAATTGAAAAACCTACTCTTCTTCAGTTCCCATTATTCACTTCCCAACTAATTGTAATCTAGTTTTTATGAACTCTAATCAACTTAAATTCTTCTCTCAAATGTTGTCAATAATCACTTGTCAGTTAACAATTATTTACAAAGCAAATGTTATGGTCCAAGAAATGTGCTAAGTCATACAATGAAAGGTAAAAACAATCTTTGCCTCATGATCTCAAAAAGTATGCAATCTAATAAGTGAGACATGGAAATAACTAAGTAGTATAGTGTTGGTACAGAGTAAGTATAATCTCATAAAGAAACATGTTAGCAGGTAGGGGAATTGGAAAAAAAAAAAAAAGCAATTTGTTAATGATATGACTTAAGCTGTGCCTTGAAGAAACTCAGAGTGGAAGGGGAAGCAAAGAAGGGTTGGAAGATAAGGGAGAGATCCAAGGCTCCAAGGCAGGGGTGGGGGAGAGGGGGAGAGAGGTTAAGTAATAGCAATGTAAGTAAAGGAGCAGAATTAAAGCAAAGAGTTAGTAGGGATAGGAAATATATGTATGTGGGGGGGTAAATATATGTCTATATGTATATCTTTATATGTATAACTAAATATATCTTTGCTTAACTATAACTTACTTGGGGGGGAGATGAGGGCCATGAAAGAGGTAAAAATAATAAAGTAAAAAAGTGCGCAGCAAAGAACAAAAGAACCACCTACAAGAAAGTAAAGACATTTATTTTACTATTATATGCCCTTTCTTGAACTGATAATTTATTGTTGTATATTTTGAATCCTCCTTGATGTTCTGCTGAGCACATAATAGTGTTTTGTTTTGTTTTCCTTTTCTGCTTTATTTTTATTGTTTTTTAAATAAAAATTTAAAAAAATGATAAGATGTTCTCAGAAAAATGTAGATTTTCATGAGCTCATTCAGATTGAAATGTGTAAGTGTCTGAAGAGGAACCTAGCATGGCACAACAAGGAAGTAAAAAGGCCTTAGTCCCTGAGGCACCAGATGTGACTTCTGTAGCTAGCAGGAACTGCCATGAGTGCAGAAACTCTGGCTACATTGAGGATGCATCATTAATGGGACATGTCTCCTCTTACTGGCTGTGTGTGTGACCTCATAGACCCAATATAAGGGGAATATAATTCCTGGGACTAGTAAATGGGGTAGTGCAGGATGTAATCGCATAAATAAAGACTTGTGCTCACAAGCTTCTGTGTCCAGGTGCTCTGTTGAACAAAGAACTACTGCTCAAAGAGGCAGTGACTAGAGATATCCAAAGACCTGAGATAAGGTAAAACTGTTGACCAGTGACCTGGGTGGTCACAGAAATGCATTGTATACAAATTAATGGCAATATTATATGATGACTAGCTATGAATGACTTTACTATTCTCAGAAATACAATGATCCAACAACAACTATGAAGGATTTATGATGAAAAATTCTATCCACACCCAAAGAAAGAACTGGTTATATCTGAATACAGATTGAAGCATATTTTTTTTTATTTTTTTTTTGGTGGGGGGAATATATGTTTCCTTCACAACAAGACTTATGAAAATGATTCACATAACTTTATATATGCCTTCTCAATGAGGGGGCAGTAAAGAGGGAGGAAGAAAAAATGTAGAATTCAAAGTTTTAAAAGCATATGTTAATTTTTTTACATGTAATTGAGGAAAAATAATTTTTAAAAGAAAATATTGTCAATTTCAGTAAACAGCACTCTTCCCTCAAAGATGACATTGCATTGTTTACAAAACCTACAATAATGGAATCCAGGCTACATGGACTTCCCCATTGATATTGTGAATGGACTGAAATTACAATGACCTAGAAGAACTTACCAAGAAAGGGTCAATTAAAGTTCTTCTTATAACCAGACTCTAGTGCAACTTTTCTTTTCACATTCCATGTAATAAAGCCATTTTATGTTCAAATTTCTTAGTAGTAGTCCCAGTTAATTATAAAAGCAGCATTTAAAAAGAGCTAAAATAAAATAGCAGTCTAATGGTCCTGGAAAAACTCTGTGAGACCAAATATAAGTTATAAAAAATAGTTATTGAATAGCCTCCAAGATATGACTGTACTTCTGAGTTCACTGCTTTTAACCATAGTAAATACAAATTTTTTGGTTACAAAGACAGAGAATATTACTATCTGGAGGCTTGAACTATTAGCCTTAGAAAAAGCTAAATAGCAGTTTATCATTGCCATTATTTCAGTCTCTCACATTCAAAACCAGGGGAATTCTTCATCTTTTCAATTTTGCCCATTTCTTCCCCACCTCATCTTCAGGATCCAGTCCTGAAGTCAGCAGTCAAGTCTTCTCAAGTGCTTCCACTGTATAGTTTCAATCTATCTTTAAATTATTATTTGAATCACTTTGTCTGAGGATTATTTTTTCTCTCCTCTTCAATGAATCTTCTTACAATCATTAATCAGCCTTTTCCCCCCACAGCTAAATGAGATTCTAAGATCAAATTTTATTTTCAGTCATTAAAAAAAAATTACTCTTACATTCAAAATTAGAAAAAAATGTCATGTACCCAGTATACCCTAAGAGAGGATTCAATATAAAGCAATAAGTTTCCATTTCAAGGAAAATTATATAATTTATATAATAAATATTATACATTGTTTTCAAAGCTGTTCTTTTTGTTTCTTTGTTGTTTTTGTTGTTCCATGCTGTGTTTTTACTTTATGTTTTCCCTTTCTGCTCCTTCCCACTCTAAAGAAATTTTCAGCTGAGTGTGGATACACACACACACACACACACACACACACACACACACACACACACACATTGTACTATGCTTATTTCCTTCTATTATCTCTTTCTCTGATCCAAGTTTTTCCTTTTATCCCCCTCCTAAATCAACCAGCTCATCATTTTCTACACTACAACAACATTTATTTCTGGATTAAAGAAGCATTTTCCTTCATAGGGTCTTTGAGATCAATTTGGGTCTTTATAATAATCAAAATTATTCAGCTCAAAGTTGTCTTAAAATAATACTGCTATTATTGTATTCAACATTCTCTTGGTTCTGTTCATTCCACTATTATTGTCTGAAACTCTCTACATGCTTTTCTAAAAATCATTGAGCTCATCATTTTTTATATCAGAGTAATATTCCATCAAGAATATATAACATAATTTGTTTAGTCTATCCCCAAATGAAAAACATATCTGCAGTTTCCAATTCTTTGCCACCATAAGGGGAGCACTATAGAAATTTTAGAGCATGTAGATTCTTTTTTATTTTCGCTAATCATCTTGGAAAATAATAATCGTTTCCTGGGTCAAAGGGGATAGACAGATCAATAATTCTTTGAACATAATGCCAAATGCCAAATCTCTCTCCAAAATGGTTGAATCAGGTCACAGATGCCAACAAAGTCCCAATTTTTCCACATTCCCTCCAACATATGTCACTTTCTTCTATCATTTTAGCCAATTTGATAGGTATAAAATGATCTCTCAATGTGGTTTTAATTTTCCTTTCTCTAATCAACAATAATTTGGATTATTCTTTCATATATGTATATGTGTATATATATATATATATATACATATATATATACACACACATATATAAATTGCTTTGATTTCTTCATTTAAAAAAAAACTTCCTGTTAACACATTTTGACCATTTATTGATTGAGAATAACTCACATTCTTACAGATTTGACAACATTCCTTATGAATTTGAGATATGAGAACCTTATTTGAAAAAGTATCTATAAAAACATTTTTTTTCCTTCTCACTTTTTTGGCTTTCCTTCTGATCTTGGCTACACTTGTTTTTTGTACAAAACCTTTACAATGTAATGTAATCAAAATTATCCACTTTACATCTTGCCATACTATCTTTTATTTTTCATAAATGATTTACCTATCAATAAGTCTGATAGGTAATATGTTCTATATTCTTCAGATGTTCTTGTAATATCTCCCTTTATATCTGTCATGTATCCATTTTGATATTTTATGGTAAATAATATAAGATATTTGCCTATTCCCAAATTTTTTCATACTGCTTGCTACCTTTTCAACAAATTTTACCAAATAATATAATCTTATCCCCAAAACTTGTCTTTATACTCATCAAACATAGAGTAATTATATCTGTTTGCTGATGTAAATTCAGTGTCTATTTTGTTTCACTGATCGACCTGTTAGTCTTAAAACACAGGTAAAATCATGTCACTCCCTGACTCAAGAGGCTTCAGTCATTTATCATTAACTATGATAAAATAATTTTTCTGGGTCCTTTTATTAAAACTATTCACCATTTCAGTCTAACCTTTTTTGAGATACCTCTCATGGCACAGTGGAACAAGAGTAGTGATTTTGGAGTCAGACGACCTTTGATTCAAATGGTAACTCTTACGTTTATCACCTTTGTGACTTTGATCAAAACACCTAACTTCAATAGGGATAAACTAGAAGCATTCCCAATAAGATCAGGAATGAAACCAGGTTTCACACTATCAATGTTACTATTCAGTATTTATTAGAATACTATTCAGTATTGTTTTAGAAATGTTATCTTTAGAAATAAGAGAAGAAAATTAAATTGAAGGAATTAGAGTAAACAATGAGAAAACAAAATTATCACTCTTTGCAGATATGGTAGTATACTTAGAAAATTTTAGAGAATCAACTAAAAAACTACTAGAAACAATTAGAAACTTTAGCAAAGTTGCAGGATATAAAATAAGTCCACATAAATCATTTGCACTTCTATATGTTGCCAACAAAGTCCAGTAACAAGGTATACAAAAAAAAACCTATTTAAAATAAATATAGATAATATAAAATATTTGGGAATCTATCTGCCAAGACAAAGCCAGGAACTATCTGAATACAAATACAAAACACTAGCCACACAAATAAAGTCAGATCTAATCAACTGGAAAAATATCAAGTATTCATGCATAGGCCAAGTTAATATAATAAAAATGGCAATTCTACCTAAATTAATCTATTTATTCAGTACCTTACCAATCAAATGTCAAGAAATTGATTCATAGAACTAGAAAAATAATAACAAAATTCATCTGGAAGAACAAAAGTTCAAGAATTTCAAGGGAATTCATCAAAAAAATGCAAATGAAGGTGGCCTTGCTGTATCATCTAAAGTTATAGTATAAAACAATGGCCATCAAAACCATTTGGTACTGGCTAAGAAATAGAGTAGCTGATCAGTGGAATAGATTAGGATCACACAATACTATCACAACTAGACCCTCATTGTTTCTAGGGAATCCTACTTATCTCCCTTAACCGTGCCACTCACTATACCATTTCTTCCATATTTTTTTCATCCCCTTCTCAAACCATGCTTGACCCCTTCTTCCCCACTCTCACATATGAGAATTTTGCCTCATATTTAAAAAAAAAAAAAAAAAGAATCATTTCCCATGAACTCCCTCTTTTTTATGCCATATCACCTACATGCTTTCTTCTATTATCTCTTCCTTCACCCCGGTCTCATATGAAAAGATGGACTTATTCTTTATCAAACCTAGCTTATTTACCTTTATAAGCAATGCAATTCAATTCTCATCTCCTCCAACAGATAGCTTCCTTTATCATGCCTGCTTTATCACTTATCTCCAATCTCTCTCTTCTAGTGACTTCTACTATTCTCCCACTAGATATCATCTCATATCTCTTCAGGCTTTTGTAGCTGCACTCCTAAAATGTACTGTCAATAATAGGCCTCTCTACTATCTTTCTTCTCAATTTCTTCTTGCCCCTAGTAATCTAGCCTTCAAACTCATCATTTAATGAAAATTCTTTCTCCAAAATGACCATTAATCTCTTAATTGTCAAACCAATATCTTTTTTCAATCCTCAATCTCCTTGGCCTCTGGGCACACTTTGACACATTCTATTGGACTGCTCCCTACTACTTTTTTTTCTTTAGTTTTTGGGATACCAATTTCTCTTGGTTCTATTTCTACCTATCAGACACCTCATTCTCCTTTGTTGGATTCTCATCTAAATTGTGCCTTCTAACTGTAGATGTTCAACAGAGCTCTGTTCTGGGCTCTCTTCTCTTCTCTTTATTACTACATTTAATGGTTTCATTATCTCCTATAGATTTAATTAAAATCTTGATGCTGATGATTTTAAAATCTATTTTGCCCCAACTTCTTTGATGTGGTCTCACATCTCCAATTACCTTTCACACATTTAGAACTATCTATCCAGTAGACACCTTAAATTCATCATATCCAAAATGGAACTGGCAAAGACCTACCAAATTCCCCTTTGTGACACCTTTTGAATATGCTCCCTGACACTGCCACCATTCTGGTGCAAGCCTTCATCACTCTATACCTGGACTGTTGCAATAGTCTGCTAGTGGATATATCTTCTTCAAGTCTCTCTCTACTGCAATCTATTCTCTATTCAGTTAACAATGTAATTTTCCTAGAGAACAGGTCAAATCATTTCATTCCCTTACTCAATAAATTTCAGTGACTCATTATCTCCAGAATCAAATAAAAAATATTCTGTTAAGTATTCAAAGAACTTCATAATCTAAAACCCTTCTTCCTTTCTAGTATTTTTACCCCTTACTCTTTTCTTATATCCAGTGACACTGGCTTTCTTTCTGTTCCAAGAAAAAGATTCTCTTTCAGCTCCAGGTATTTTCTCTGCTTGCCTCCCATCCTGGGAATTCTCTCTTCATTTGTGCCTACAGGCTTCTCTGGTTTCCTTAAAATCCCAAATAAGATCCCATCTTTTCTAGGAAGACCTTTCTAATCCCTTTTAATTTAAGAGCCTTTCTACTTTTAAATTACTCTCCACTAGATAGCTTGTTTATGCATATTTGTTTACTTGTTATCTCTCTCAATAGATTGTGAGCCCTTTGAGGGCAAATATTTTTTTTTTTTTGTCCCCAGGGATTTCTAGAGGGGTGGTTAGGTTTTAGTAAATATCTTTGGCAGACTAAATCACTGTTAAAACCCATTGGAAGTTAATTTAATATTTCTCTTTGTTTACTCTCTCTCTCTCTCCCTAGGGTCTAGGGTCTAAATTTCTAGATAAGAGTGAAACAGATTCTACTTATAAACAAAGTAAATTATTTATGCAATATAGTGGAAAGAATGCTGAATTTTTTTTTAAATCTATAAAATTGACTGTTCTCTTCACTATCTGAATGCTATGATTCACGTACTTCATCTCTGTTGTCCTCAGTTCCTTCATCTGAAAAAATGGGGACTTTGACTACATGACTTCTAGGTTTGCTTATAATTAAATTTATGATGCTAAAGAGATAATTTTGAAATACAGAAAAGATCACTTTATTTTCTAAATTAGTTTGATTATGTGAATTAAAGAAAAGAGACAATAAAACATTCAATATTAAACAATTAACAATCATTATTAAGCACCCATGTGATAGGAATCATATAGACACTGGTAAAGCAAAGACAAAATGTAACAGTCATTTCCTGAAAAAAAAAAATATAAAATGTATGTTTAGTGGAAAATAGTACCTGCACATGTAAATATGTAATATGAAAGCAACTAAGTGGCACATTGAATAGAGTGCTAGGTTTGCAGTCAGCAAGATATTAGATGAATTCCAAACTCTGATTAACTTTAACAGTCACTTAACTTTGGCCTACTTTTGTTTCTTTATTGTCCTCATCAGTAAAAATGGTGACAAAAATAATATCTATCTCCTAGAATATTGTGGACATAAAATGACATGACATTTGTAAAGTGTTTTACAAATCTTAAAGCACTTTGTGCATGTTAGTTACTATTAGGTTTTATAGGTTGTTATAACCATTTTGCATAGTGTCCAACTATTTATGACCCCTTTTGTGGTTTTCTTAGAAAATATACTAGAATGATTTGTGATATCGTTCTTTAGCTCATTTTACAGATGAGGACCCCGAGACAAACAGGCTTAACTGACAAAGCCAACAAGTATCTGAGACCAGATTTCAATTTAGATATTCCTGGCTCCAAGCCTGGAACTTTATCCACTGTGCCATCTAGCTGCTCATTATTAAGTACAATAAGAATCACTGCAATGTACGGTAGTGGGGCACTAATAGCTGGGAGAGAGCATCATTTTTGGTCCAACTTTTCATAAAAATATTTGAAATCAGGGTTCTCATAAAGGCCTCATTTCTAATATACATGGAGAATTGATTGAGTTTATAAAAATTCAAGCCATTCCCAATGGATAAATGGTCAAAGGATATTGAATGAAGTGAACTGTGAAAGCTGTCTCACAAGATGTAGAAGGTGTTCTAAAGACTGAGTGGAGGTCTGTTGTGCCCCAGAACCAGTTTTCTTTCTCTAGAAATCATGTGGTTTACAAGGAGGGGGACCTTTTCTTTGTGAGAATAATTTGGGGCAACTTTGGAATTGAAACTCCTCTATAAGGTAATTTATTAATCCTAAAGATGTGGTTGGGTTGAAAGATTTTCCTCATTTCTGACATAGAATGTGAGGTCATTTCTCCTGGCTAATCAGAGCAAAGATCCAGCCTATAGGGAGTGTTAGGCTAGATCCCTATATAATTCTTGTTTGTTAACTGGGCCTTGCCTCTCCATGATTAACTGCTAATGGAGAGGGAGAAGCCCTTTCTCTCAAGCTCATGATAAGATTCCTTTCTGTTTTTGCCTTGAGAAATCTCCTTAATTTATTTGAGCTGGTGGTCTTACTCCACATAATATGTACACACAATTTTCTGATGAAGAAATTAAAACCATTTCTAGTTATATGAAAAGGTGCTCTAAATCACTATTGATCAGAGCAATGCAAATTAAGTCAATGCTAAGGTAGCACTATGTACTTCTCAGATTGGCTAAAATGACAGGAAAAGATAGTGATGCATTGTGGAAGTGATGTGGGAAAACTGAGACATTAATACATTGCTGGTGGAGTTGTGAACTGATCCAAATATTCTGGAAAGCACTATGCAACAATGCCCAAAGGACTATCAAACTGTGTATATCCTTTGATCCAGCAGTGTCTCTACTAGACCTATATCCCAAAGAGATCATAAAAAAGTGAAAAAGGACATAACATGGTGCAAAAATGTTTCTAGCAGCTCTTTTTGTAAAAGCAAGGAACTGGAAACTGAATGGATGCCCATTAGTTGGGGATTAGTTAAATGTTATAGAATATTAATGTAATGGAATATTCTATAGCTTACATGAACTGATGCTAAGTAAAGTGAATAGAATCAAGAGTATATTGTACATAGCAACAAGATTATTTGATGATCAGCTCTGATGGATGTGGCTCTTTTCAACAGTGTGGTAATTCAGGCCAGTTCTAGGAGACTTATGATGAAAAGAGTCATCAGCATCCAAAGAGATGACTGTGGGGACTAAATGTGGATCACAACATCATATTTTCATCTTTTTTGCTCTTGTTTCTTTGCATTTTTTGCTTTCTCATTTTTTTTCCTTTTTGATCTCATTTTTCTTGTGTAGCATGTTAAATATGGAAATATGTTTACAAGAATTGTGCATCCTTAATATGTAATGGATTACTTGATGTCTAGGTGAGGGAATGTGGTGATGGGAGGGAGTAAAATCTGGAACACAAGTTTTAGCATTGGTGAATATTCGAAAAGGTTATAGAAATAGAAAAATTAGAAGGTTTATAAAAGAATTAAAAGGTTATATAAATAGAAAAAAGTTTCTGTTTGCATGTATTTTGAAAACAAAAAGCTATTTTTGAAAAAATTATAATAAAAATTAAAATTCGTACACGCAAAAAAATCTAACCTCTCTGAGCATCAGTCTCTTATCTGTAAATTGCCTCTTTTTTTTGCATTTTATCGAAAATTATATCTCTATGCTTCTTTGTCAGGATAATTATATATTACTTCCAGTCATTCAATCTAGAATCCTACCAAATTTAACTACTTTCTGGTCTCAATATAGTACATTTTATTTCTTGCTTCAGTGCCTTAGTCATGGGTCAGTTACCAAACACAAAAAGCTTCTCCTGATTCCTGGAGTTATTAGCATTACCTTGCATTTATTTTATTTATATGCTGAGTACCCTCAAATAAAATGTAAGAATTTTGAAGGCAGGGATAATTTAGTTTTTTCACCACATTTGCACAAACTGCTTAGTACACAGTAAATTGTTAATAAGAAACATGATATATAATAAATAATAAATAAATTGTTAATAAAACCTTGCTAAATTTTAATCAAACTTTTTACTTTATAAAATGCATTTAACTGAAGGGTACAAATGTATATGCATTCATATAAATATATACAATTTTGAACTACAATAATTCACACATCTTGAAATTATGAGATTTCAGAGATAATTTGGTCAATCCCATACTTGAACAAAAACCTCTCCTTTATACTGTCAATAATCTTTGCTTGGAAACATCCAGGGAGGTGCATTTCTTATGTATGATAGCAGCTAGTACAATTCTCTATGAGATGTAATTATTAGATGCTTTTCCTTTTAGAAATGGCAAAAATCTAATCTTCAAAAATCATGAGTAATAAAAATGAATATACCCTGAAAGTTGCATTTAATTTCTATAAAAAATAATTCTTGAAACAAAAGACTGAAAGTTGAATAAAACACACACACACACACACACACACACACACACAAGCATGTATCCACAATTTAAGATATCAATGATCTGACATTTCATCAGTATAAGCACTCCTTCCACTGATTAAGATCATAACACCTCTTTGCCTTATTGGAGTATTTCATGAATTGAAAAGGTCAAAATAAATTTGTCACCTGGAGGCCAATCACCTAGTAATGAATCTCTTCACCTTTAGTGGGACTGGTCCTTCAGACAACAGACATACACTCATTTCAATATTTATACTTGAAATCTTTTCCAGCTTGACATGAAGTGGTAAAATTTTAATCCTACTGACATACGCCATGAATCAAGAGAAATGTTATCATAACATGATGAAGGCATCAAAGGAGGAATTCAGTGAAAAGGAAGATAGGATGTGACAATAAAGAAAATTAACCAAATCTACCTAATTTCAAGTGTGTCATATTGTAAGATTCCCTTTAAAAACTTTATAGTCCTAAAAAAAAACAGCACAAAACTTTGAAAGTGATGTAAAATAAAGGTCAACATTCACTATTCTTGTCATCAACATTATCTTTTTTTTTTCCTAACTATTTTGATGGCTAGTTCAATTCACCATTTTGGGAGATGTAAAAATTGCTATTTTATGTACGACTCTGTATTTTCACATATTTGCTATAGTTTTCCGATTAGTCCTGTCTGTTCAAACCTCTTTCTAGCCAATTCAGATTTTTAAAAAAAGTTTGAAGTAAAAAAGAATCCATTTAGGAAGATGTTTGCTGACAAGTGATTTTATTATTTTTTTTGTACACAATCAACTTTTAATACAATAGAGGTAGAGTCTATGGAGTAATCTGAAAATAAAGGTTAGATTGATCATTTTTTTCAAATTTTCAAATAATAACCAATATTTCCATGAAATTTTAAGTTATCTAAATCATTTTATTCATAATTCCAATTGTACAAGTGTTATTATTCTCATTTTTCATAAGGGCAAACTAAGATATTGAGAGTTTAAGTCTATTGTTCAAGATTATAGAGTTTGTCAGTTTTGATGAATTCTAAATTGTCAGAAAGGAAGTAATTTGTAACAAGTGTGGAAAGGTAGATTGGGATCATGAAGTAAAAGGTCTTAAAAGCCAAAGGTGTTTATATTTGAACTTTGAGGCAATAAAGTTTCATTGAAGTTCACAATAAAATGACTTATTCAGACCCATGCTTTAGAAGAATTGAATCACTGTGAATGATGTATATGGCAATTGTATTGCAATAGAGAAAGTCAGGGAGTCAATTCCATATTGTCATAGTCCAAATGAGCTCTAAAGAGGAACTAAACTAGGATAATAACCATGTAAATGAAGAGTTTACATAACATGTAAGACATGTTATGAAACTAAGAGGAAAAAATGACACATGTCATTTCACTTATGAGTGGTAAGGGAAATTGAATGATTAATTCAAAACCAAGAGGAAATAGTTACTGTCTTCATAATATAATGTTACCATCTCTCTTTTCAATCCAAATTATTTTCATTTATTTCTGCCTTCTCCTTTCTAACTTATCCATTCCTGCAATGTCTAGACCTCACCAAAGACTTGTAAAACTTATTGTTACTATCAACATGATAATAAGAACTCACTATCTAAGAGAAAGATTATTTAGTATTGAGAAATCATTGGAGATTGAGGAGGCCTACTTCAACTGATTTTACATGTTCCTTCAGAGACAGCCATCAAAACTACCAAATTGGTTAGAGTTGTGCTCTACTAGTTTTCTGTAATCCTAAATAATTCTCTTAAGATCCTTTATTCTCAATCATCATAGTCCATCAGATGGGCAGCTAACATATATTAAATACTTACTATGTGTCAAGCTTATTCTGCTAGGTTCTTGGAATACAAAGAAAGGGAAAAATATGTCCTTCCCTAAGTTCACGATCCAATGAGGGAGACAACATAACTATGTACAATTGAGCTATATGCAATATACATTGAAGATAGTTTTAGGAAAAAGTTACTAAAATTGAGGAAATCTTAGCAAAATGCTAGAAGATGAACTCTTAACTGGAAATGGGAATGCCAGACAGATGAAGAGGGAGACTATTTCAGGCATAGATAACAGTCAGTGAAATCCCTGAGATCAGGAAATAAATTGACATTTTCAAGGAACATCAAAAGAGGTAAGTCATAAAGTAGATCATAAGTTGGAAGAAGCTAAGATGATGTCAGCCTATGAAGGACTTTAAAAATCAAACAAATCTGGAATTAATAGGAAAACAATGAAGTTTATTGAATAGAGAGGTGACATGATCAAATGTATTTTTTGGAAGTCTACAATGTCCAGTGACTTGATAATTGTTACATTAAGTACTAGGTCTGAGTCACAATTTGAACCCAATGCCTCTCATTTCAAATTCAGCATTTTTGTTTTCCCTGTACCAGTTGGACAGTTAAGTGAAGGATGGACTGAAGCAGGCTATTGCAACAGATGAAGTGAAAGGGGTCTGCACTAGTGTGATAGCTGTATCAAGAGTATAGAAAGAAATGCATATTGGATGTTCTGAAGGCAGAAATCATGAAATTTGACAACTGATTGGATAATGAGAGGATAGAGTAAGAAGGAGTAGTCACGGAGGATACTTGGGTTGTGAGTCTAGGTGACTTAGAGGATTGTGGTACCTTTGACATTAAAAAGCAAATTAGAAACTGGGAAGCCCTTCAGTAAAAGGGAATATAATGAATTCAGTTTGACACCTTTGTTTTGTTTTGTTTTGTTTTAAAGACTTGGAATAGGAGGTAAGGAAAAAACTTTAACTAACTGAACAAAATATAATCCTTAAAGCCTGAGAATTGTGAAATGTTATGAATGACAAATTATTATAGATTTAAAGTTAGAAGAGGCTTCAGAGGTCAGCTGGTCACACAATTAAAGAATGACAATGTACTTTATTCCAACTCATACATGAAAAACATCCCCAGTATAATAAGACAAGGTCATTTTACAGACAAACACATTAAATTCTAAATGGATTAAATAATGTACCCAAGGTCACAGATGTAATAAGTGGAAAAGAAGAGATCTAATCCAAATCCTATGATTTCATATCTATCACTCTTTTATGGCAGCATCATAATTAAGGTTTCATTTAAAATCCTTTCAAATACAGATAAGTAACCTAAAAAGTAAAGTTGATTAAGTATCCTTATGTCTCATTTTTAAAGAATGAAGTAAAATCCTTAAAATAATCAATTTGTTGAAAATTCTGCTTTTGGCATACATTGCTACATATAGTCAATGAATTAACAAATACTTATAAACTAGCATATGCAGGTAAATGCTTAACAACCATTTCTCCAGAAGAAAAAAAAAGAGCCCTTGAAAAATTTTTTAAAGTCAATTTATATTATTAACATATTATGTCTCACTTTCTTATATCTGGGCAATCAACAAAACAATAAATAAAGTCCAGATTTTCAATGATTTCTGAAGTATCAATGTTCACAATGAAAATTTAGCAATCAGCTTTTATGAGTCCACTTGATTTGGTACTGGAATGCCACTGTTTATAAAGTTATTGAATATTAATATATTTTTGTAAGGAATTATCTTCTCTTACTAATCCAGTCTCCTGTGAATGAAAAAAAAATCAAATTTGCAATTATGTCAATGCTTTTTTATTGAGAAAAATTAAATATTGCTGCTACAGTGCTTACTTAGTTGGAAAGAAATCACAGTTTCCAAGACAAAACTAAAAGGGATCCATTCCATACGTCTTCATTTTGTAGTTCAGAAAACTAATGCCCAAAATGTTCAGTGACTTGATAATTGCTACACAGATATTATGTCTTAAGTCACAATTTGATCCTGCTGCTTCTGATCTCAAATTCAGCACTTTTGTTGTTGTTGTTGTTGTTTTCTCTAAATCATACTATTTCCTTAGAAAGGTATCACTAAATGGACAAAGAATGTGATGAGACAATTTTCAAAGACATTAAAGTCATTTCTAGTCATATGAAAAATTATCTAAATCACTATTGATTAAAAAAATGAAAATTAAATCTACTATGTGATACCATTACCTACCTCTCAGATTGGTTAAGATGACAGGAAAAGATAATGAATGTTGGAGGTGATGCGGCAAAACTGAGAAATTAATATATTGCTGGTGGAGTTGTAAATTGATCCAACCATTTTGGAGAACAATTTCAAACTGTGACCAAAGGGATATCAAATTGTGCAAACTCTTTGATCCATCAGTGAACTCTATTGGGCCTATATTCCAAAGAGATCATTAAAATAAGGTTAAAGGTCCCACATGTGCAGAAATGCTTGTAGCAGCTCTTTTTGCACTGGCAAGGAAATGGAAACTGAGTGGAAGCCTATCATTTGGAAAATGGCTGAATAAGTTATGGTATAGGAAGGTAATGGAACATTATTGTTCTATAAGACGCCATCAGTAGGATGACTTCAGAAAGGCCTGGAGAGACTTAGGTGAACTAATGCTAAATGAAGTGAGTAAAAACAAGACATAGTACATAGCATGACTGTGTGATGATCAATTGTGGTGGACTTAGCTTTTTTCAGTACTGCAGGCCAATTTCAGTGGATTTGTGATCGAGAGAGCCATCTTCATCCAGAGAGAGTACTATGGTGACTGAATGTCAATCACAACATAATATTTTCACATTTTTTGCAGTTGTCTTCTTGCTTTTTTTTCCCCTTTTCTCTTTTTGATCTTATTTATCTTGTGCAGCAGGGAGGCGAGTGGGGGGTAAGAGAGAAAAAAATTTGGAACACAAGTTTTGGAAGGATGAGTGTTGAATATTATCTTTGCATATATTTTGAAAATAAAAAGCTATTATTAATTTATTTCTTAAGTATCATTATTCAGAACATTTGAAAAGAAAGGGGATGGGAGAAGCAACTAAGATGGATTGAGCCAGAGCCTCCACAATGGTATTTAAATATCTACAGCAACCCATTAATCCAAGTGCCATGTTTTTTTAAGAGTAAAAGTGTTCACTGATATGGTAGGAAAACATACACAAAAAGAATACATAAATCCTGCCATGTCCTTTATTCCTACATACCTGAAGGTTGTCTAATGTTCTATTTTAAAATGATAAAAAGAAAAATAATGTACTATCTGGCAACCAAGAGGAATGATTCTCAAAGCTTAGTCCAGTGAAGATTGCAACCAAATCATTTAAAATAATTTCCATGGATTTTTTTTTAATAGAGAAGCTTGAATGTTTATTACTTTTCCAGTTATGTATCTCATTTTGCTCTGGCAGAATGCAAACACTTGATAAGTATGTGAATGAAAATAGTGAGTCAATAAGAATAGGACTATTTTCCCCTCAATTTGTTCACACAATGCCCAAGTAAACAAAAAAGGTTGGTCTTAAATCTCCCCAACAGCAGACTCCTTCATACAGTGAAATTTGAAAGAAAGATGTGCTGAATGATCCAGTGATAACCCAGATTACTAAGAAAACAGGTCAGCTGTAGCAGAGTTCACTCCCCATAGGTATTCTGAAAAAGTTTAAGTGAAACACACATTGCCAAGATGTTCGTATGAGGCATTTCTGGTGTAAAGAAAATATATTTCCTTATAAATTCAAGTTTTAAAAATATCTAATCCTAAATAACATTGCAAATCAAATAGAACTTTATCTGACACTATTAGTAGAGAGAATATATTTATTTTAGGGGGCAAAAGGAATTTTTAAAAATATGATGCTTCCACCAAATTCATTTTCTTTTCTTTTTTTTTGGTAAAGTGAAGAGTTATTCTCAGTTAAAAATCAATATGGTTATTATGGAATTATGCTTGACTGAATGCTTTACATATAACAAATATAATCAGATTGCAGCTCTAGAGCTCGACAAGGTGGTACATGTTTTTCATGTTACAGAGAAAGAATATTATGCTCTAGAAGGTTAAGGGAGCATGCCCAAGGTCACATCATAGGTTTTAAGTGTCAGAAAGACTTTAATCTAGGTCTTCTAATATCACTTAGCATTCTTATCACTTTACTATAATGTTAAAGCATCCGTTTTTCTTTTGTTTTATATTTAAACATAATCATATTATAGTCTTGATTTCATTCATCTTCATCACTGTGAACACGTTGAAGATACAAAATTTTCATAATGTCATATGCTAATGGCAACCTAATGTTCTAACCATATCCATTTCATGTTTAACATTTTTTTAATGAATTTAATATGTTCATAGCACCTAGACACTGGAGAATAGATAGAAAAATAAACACATGTTGAGAGATACACACACACACACACACACACACACACAGAAAAACAGACACAGAGAGAGGAAGACAGACAGAATGAAACAGAGACAGAGAGGCAGAGAGAGATAGAGATTGCTAACTAGTTGCAGAGGTAAACCACCACTCAAGGGAAAATTAAATGATGAACTAAAAAATGTTAGCAAGTTTATCTTAAAAGTTCACTTTGGTTTCATCATCTTGGTTAAATCTTAATCCTAAGAAAATCTTTTTTATTCTGTTTAAATTCATTTTTTTCATTCATCTCTATTAATTAGTAACTAGAATTTTTATTCATTTCTAAGGGAAATTTTTCCAGATTACCATTTTAAACATTTTGGAAACATAACATGTAATGAAAAAAAAATTAGTAATCACTGTGTTCCCATTCTTCAAATGAAGCTTTGGTATAAACTATATAAATTCTAGTGAAGATAAAAGAAGCTTTCTAAGCTGAAGGGCACAATTAGTATACTAAGAGAATCACTAAACATTTTGACTTTCTACTTCTTTTCATTTTTATTTTCCAGGAAAAAACTCCTAGATATAAAGACATAGTTCTATCCCTTTCTTTCAATCTCTGGATAAAGGCTGGTAAATCTTGTTTTGACTCATTTGTGAGAGTCTCTGGTAAATCTCACACCTTTTTGCCCAAAGCAACAGATCAGGACACCTCTCCCTCCCTCCTTATCTTTCCCTCTCCCTCTCCTTCCATCCCTTGCCCCCCCCCTTTCTTCCCTTT
This sequence comes from Sarcophilus harrisii, assembly GCF_902635505.1. Lineage (NCBI taxonomy): Eukaryota > Metazoa > Chordata > Mammalia > Dasyuromorphia > Dasyuridae > Sarcophilus > Sarcophilus harrisii. Next base: position 200,606,386 of record NC_045429.1, read on the forward strand.
TGATTTCATTCTTATAGTATTCTCTTTATATCCTTCCTGTCTCATATCTAACCCTTCTTTCTCACTGCTCAGAGCATTTGGTGGAATTGTGACTTCAGTTATTATTAAACAAATTTAATAAAAAGAGGTCTCCTAACGCTATTTTTTTATAAAAGTGTTTATTTCCATACCATTGGAAATATTTTCATTAATTATTTACCAAAGTCATTTTTGATAGATTTGCATGTTTTTATTCAACCAGAAAATTCCCTGAAGATAAAGTTGACTGTTAAATTTTATTAAATATGTGTCTTGGGGGAAAAAAAAAGACTGTTTTATTGACTTAGATTTAACCTTCCATAATACTTAGTGTTCATTACTTTTACAAATCTCCTTTTGGCTGTGAGTAAAAATTAATAACAATCTAAAATTTCTTCATGGGATATTTTTATAAGGATAAGAAATGGGGCAGAGAGAATTGACCATTAAAGGTAAGGGTGAGAAAATGCTGCAAGATAGAAGTTCAGATAAATGAAAGCAACTTGACTGAGACTTAGTGTCTATAGGAGTCTATTAATAGTAGTTAAAGAGCATTTGCCAAGAACTAAAACACTGTCTTCTGAAAAGAAAGCAGAAAGCAATAAGACTTTTATAAGTTTTTTTAAAAGACTTCTAAGAAATATCATATGATATAAGTGGAGATGGTGAAGGAAAAGAAAAAAGAATAAAAAGAGAAAATTATCTAGGCAGCCAAATGAGTCCATCACACTGAGGCCAGTATAAATACCTCTGGAAACTATGGTATCAACCTTCTCAAAACAATTCAAAGCATTATGTAGTAGACCCAGAGTCAGGATAATCTGGTTTCCAATATAGTCTCAAACAATTATTGGTATAGTGAGATTAAGCAGGTCATTTACCTCTCCTGGGCCTTCAACTGTAAAAATGAGATTTCTTTATCTATAAAATGAGATATTTGGATTTCATGGCTTCTATTTTCTAGTTCTAATTTTTTATCTTATGATTCTATAAAATGGACTAGATCATAAATCTCCAAACTTGAGGGTTCTACAACTTCCTCATACTGAGGGAAAAACTAAGATAAGCAAATTGGGAGTGGAAAGGCATAAAACCACAGATGATATCAGGAACCCAAGAAATGATGTTATTCAGACCATTAAGGTAAAAGGACTCCAGACCTTCAGAATCAGTGTCAGTATAACAACTGACTTGAAATAATAGAAAGAAAAGAGAAACAGATAGGAGAAGGGGACATCTTTACAGAATAGACAATGGATTGAACAGAAAAGATCATATCAAAAAAAAAATACCCAAAAATGTGTATTCTATGTACAACAGAGTCTTGGATATTAGAAGAAAAGAAAGGTTGGCATCAGTGTTTGTTCATTCTGAGGCACAAAGTTGTTATATTTGTTGGGGAAATCTGAAGAGCTTGAAATTTCCCAACCTACTCTGCCACCTTCCCAGAATCCTTTCTCTTTAGCCCTACATCTTAAGCTTTAAATTATTTTAGAAACACTTACCTTGAGACTGTGCTTGTGGTTTTGATGATTGTGGGCAAGAGATGGTAGGGGAAGGAATGAGCAGTTCTTTCCCTGGTTTTGCCAACATTTACTAGGTGACTTAGAAGTTTGCTTTACAACCAGGGTCCTAACTTTTCTTAGCCAGAAACTGACAGATTGTAATGAGTGATCTTCAAAATTCCTTCTAATGCTAGCATTTTATTTTTCTACTATTCTTAGAATGAGAATGTTAGAGGAATTCCTTCTAGATTTCCTCATGAATAAATCAACCATATATACTCTATTTCTCTGTTTTTGTTCTTCTTTTTCTTCCTGCATGATCCAGATAATCCAATTATGTGGTTGGATATATTTAACTCAACTTTTCTCATTCTGTGTTTGAAAAGTCATTTGGCAACCATTTATTAATTATTAAACTCCTTTTTATAACATACATTACATGGAGTTTTCTTCAAGACCTTAGCAAATAGGTACCAGATCTTATAATTTCTATTTTTAGGAAACTAAGGCTCAGAGAATTTATTGGGTTTAGGTTTGTTTGTTGTTTGTGTTATTTTGTTTTATTTAGAAATTGCAGTTAGTATTTGAAATCTATTATGATAAAAGTCTAACTTTAATGTCTTATGTTTCTATTCTGTTTCATGAAAACCTTCATAATAATAATAATATTTACATAATTGTGCCTTAAACTAAGGTCAGGATGGAAAATATTTACATGTATACATATATGTTTCCATGTATGTATAAGTATTTAAGTATATATATATATATATATATATATATATATATATATACCAAAATGAAATAATTTCCATTACTTTCTTTGAATAACCCTCTTATAAGCCAAACAAGTCAGTAACAACCAGAACAATCAACTATCTAAATAGAAAAAAATTATTTACAATAAAATACTAGTTATAGACATGTAAAAATGTGCACACGTAAAAAAAAAACATTTCATTTCTTATCTATAATTTATATTCTTACCAAAATCAGATTTTAGAGCAATTTTAAGCTTTAATGATTTAAAATTGTACACACAATTTTCTAAGTATGATGCATACATAGCTAAATATTTATATTATGCTAAATATAATATATGCATAATAATCATTACATAATATATGCACACATATTTTAGCTTACAATATATTATAGAATTGCAATCAAATATGCCATGATCTATATATTCATCAATAGAACAATAAAGTACCACCATAAACAACAACAACAACAACAACAGCAACCACAAAAACTGCGAATCAAGTTTGTTGGTGAAGTTCTATTGTAAAGGTCTTGTGTTATAGTCAAGCTGATCTAAAATGAATACCTAGCATGCTCACTGAAGGCTAATATGTAATTTTAGAAATGCTTTGGTCAAATTCCAAAAAACTTAAAATGAGTCATGTATTCCCTAAATCAAGAAAAAGTCACTTCTCAAAGAAATAATTTTCACTGTAAATTTGATTAATAGTCATGTAGCTTAATGTTTAATTCTAAATTTTAAGAACATTCTTAATGTTTAAATGGCATGTTTCCATGTATATGAAGATATTGGAACCTAGAAGAAGGCATTTTACCTATAACCTTGAGAATTTTGAATATTCTGACAAGTTTAAAATGAGTTTCATATTTACTATTTTAGAATTTATTTTTAAAGTTTGTTTGTTTGTTTGTTTGTTTTTAAGGGAAAAGAGCACTTAACAATTTTCAAAAGTCAAAACGTATTTCTTACATCATAGTCACTATGCCAGGACTGAATACTATCTGTTAAGATGGAAGCAAATGTGAAGCATATTTAAAGCACTATACTAGCAAGAGTTCAGGATATTTCCATCTTTATGGAAGTGACCATTTCACAGTGCATAAGGAAGAATAAATTGAACAATGGCCTGAAGAATCATGCTTAATTAGATAGATAAATGGATAGATAGATAGATAGATAGATGAATAAATCATCATGTTAAGCATTTTTTAAGATTATAGTTCCAAATCCTTTCTCTTCCCTTTCCTGGGATGGCAAGCAATTTGATATAATTTATACATGTGTAAATACACAAAATATATTTCCATTTTAGTCCTATTGCAAAATAAGAAACAAGAATCATTAAAAAGTAATGTGAAAAATATACATGCTTAGTCTCACATGCAAATTCCATCAGTACTTTTTCTGAATGTGCAAAGTATTTTTCATTGGGAGTACTCCAGAATTATCTTGGATCATTATATTGTTGAGAATTGCTAAGTCTTTAACAATTCATCACCAGAGAAAACTTCTGTTATTGTGTACAATGTTCTCTAGATTCTGCTTACTTTATTTTGCATCAATTCATATAACACTTTCTAAGTGTTTCTGAAATCATTGCTGCCATCATTTCTTTTTTTTTAATTAAAGCTTTTTATTTATAAAAAAAAAAATTCATGGGTAATTTTTAAACATTGACCCTTGCAAAACCTTTTGCTCCATATTATCCTCTCCTTCCCCCTCCTGCCCTTCCCCTAGTGCAATACATGTTAAATATGTTAAAATGTATGTTAAATCCAATATGTGCATATATATTTATACAGTTATTTTGCTGCATAAGAAAAATCAAATCAAGAAGGAAAAAAATGGGAAAAAAATAAATGCAAGCAAACAACAATAGAAAGAGTGAGAATGCTATGTTCTGGTTCATACTCAGTTCCCAGGGTCATCTCTTTGGGTGTAGATGGCTGTCTTCCTCACTAAACAATTGGAACTGCTTTGAATCATCTCATTGTTGGAGAGAACCATGTCCATCAGAATTGATCATCACATAGTCTTGTTGTTGCCATGTATAGTGATCTCCTGGTCTACTCATTCCACTCAGCATCAGTTCATGTAAATCTCTCCAGGCTTCTCTAAAATCATCCTGCTGGTCATTTCTTACAGAACAATAATATTCCATAATATTCATATATCATAATTTATTCAGCTCTTCTCCAATTGATGGGTATCCATTCAATTTCCAGTTTCTTGCCATTACAAAAAGGACTGCCACTAACAGTTTTGCATTTGTGGGTCCCTTTCTCTCCTTTAAAATCTCTTTGGGATATAAATCCAGTAGAAACACTGCTTGATTAAAGGGTATGCACAGTTGGATAACTTTTTGAGCATAGTTTCAAATTGCTCTCCAGAATGGTTGGATCCATTCACAGTTCCATTGATAATGTATCAGTGTCCCAGTTTTCCCACATCCCCTCCAAGATTCATTATTATCTTTTCTTGTCATCTTAGCCAATGTGAGAAGTGTGTTATGGTATCTCAAAGTTGTATTAATTTGCATTTCTCTGATCAATAATGATTTGGAGCACCTTTTCAAATGACTACAAATAGTTTCAGTTTCTTCATCTGAAAATTGTCTGATCATATTATTTGACCATTTATCAATTGGAGATTTAGTGAAATGAGAAAAGCATATAACTTTTTATAAAATAGATTTGATGGAATGGAAAAAGAAAACAATTCTTTGACAAACACAGTTTGTGAAATGGAAAAAAAAATAATGAACAAAACAACTCATTTAAAAGTTTTTTCTTACTGCAAGAAGATACTGCAAGCAGGCAGTAAGAAAAAATTCAAATTAAAAATAGGATCATCAATCAGGATTATTCAGAGCTAGCAGCTTTAATTTTAATGGATCAAAAGGCCTACAGCATGAAAAAGTTCGACATAAAGAGTAAATATAAAAGACTAGAACAGAATCTATTATACTTCAGCTGAAGTAAAAAAAAAAAATCAGGGGTATTGATCATGATCAAGCAAAAGAAAAAATTGATCTAATTAAAATAGAAAAGGAAGGAAATTATAATTTCCATACAAAATGAAGCAATAATAATACAAAAGTTATATGCACTAATTGGTATAGCATCCAAATTCCTATAGGAGAATTTAAGAGAGATGCAAGAATTAGATAACAAAACTATGCTAATGGGGGTTCTCAACCTTGTTCTATGAGAACTTGGTAAATTAAATGACAAAATAAATAAGAACATAAGAAGGTAAACACAACTTTAGAAAAGTTAAGCTTGGCTGATTTTGGGGGAAAAGAGAATGGAGACAGAAAGGAACATACTTCTTTCCTAGTTGTACATGAAATCTACAGAAAAATTGACGATGTGTTAAGGCATTAAAACCTCAAAATCAGATACAGAAAGCAGAAATAGTAAAGGTATCTTTTTCTTACCATGATGAAATAAAAATTACATGTAATAAAAGTCCAGGGAAAATAGATCAAAAGTTAATTGTAAAATAAATAATCTAATCCTAAAAAATGTGGGGGTACAGCAATAAATCATAGACAAAATCAATAATTTCATCCAAGAGAATGACAATAATAAGACACCATATAAAAATTTACAGGATACAGCCAAAACAGTTCTAGGGGAAGCTTTATATCTCTAAATAGTTACATGAATAAAATAGAGAAAGAGAAGATCAATGAATTGGACATACAACTAAAAAAAAAAAAAACACTAGAAAAAGAACAAATTTAAACCCTCAATTAAATACCAAATTTGCAATTCTGAAAATTAAAGGGGATTAATAAAACTGAAAGTAAGAAAACTATTGAACTAATAACACTGAGTTGGTTTTATGACAAAAACCAACAAAATGGATAAACATTTAGTTAATTTGATTAGAAAAAGAAAAGAAGGAAATTAAATTGATAGTATCAAAAATTAAAAAGGTGAACTTTCCACCAATAAAAAGGAAATTCGAGCAACAAATAGGAACAATTTTGCCCACCCTTATGCCAATAAATCTGATAATCTAAATGAAATAGATGAATACTTACAAAAATATAGATTTCCTATATTAACAGAAAAGGAAACAAAGTACTTAAATAGTCCCATTTTAGAAAAAAAGAAATTGAACAAGCTATTACTCAATTCTCCAAGAAAAAAAAATTTCCAGAGTCAGATGGATTTACATGTAAATTTTCCCAAACATTTAAAAAGCAATTAATTGCAATAGTATGTAAACAATTTGCAAAATAGAAAAAGAAGGAGTGTTACATATACCAAAACTTATTCAGCCATTCCTTCCACAATATCCTATTCTTTGTCACCACTAAAGGAATTATTAGAAATATTTTTGTATAAAACAGGTCCTCCACCCTTTTTATTTTTTATTTCTTTGGTATCATAATCATATTGTTGCATTAAAAGGCACAAACAGTTTTATAAGCCTTTCGGCATGCTTCCAATTTGTTTTCCAGAATGCACTTCTTAAAAAAAATACTTAAAAGAGGAAAAGAAAAAGAAGAATGAAAGAATAAAAAATATAAACCCTACTATGTGCACATCAGAACATAAGAAAATTCAAAATATGCATCAATAAATTTCCATTTCAAAAACGCACATATAATAAATGCTGTATAATATATTTAAAATTGTCCATTTTTTCTTTCTTACAAATTTTTTTGTTCTCTGTTGTGCACTCTTTTTTTTCACCTTGTATCTTCTTCTCCACCTTCTCCAAGAAGGCTACAATTAAGCATAAATATATTTATATATACGTACACAAGCACACGTACATGGATGTATATATATATATATATATATATATATATATATATATACATACATACATACACACATGTACATATATTATATGCATATACAAATATATACATGTAGACATATATCTGTAATTATACACATATACATTCCTCTATATAAAATTGTACTGTTTGTACTGTTTCTCTGAAGATCAATAACAACTTGCAAATTTTTCCATAGTTTTTTAAATCTAACAACTCCTCATGTCCTACACTACAGCAACATTTCAGTTATGTATTATCTAGTTATTTTAGAGTCTAAAACAATACTGATTAATGGATCTGACATATAATGTAATTATCCTATTTTCTCCTATTTTACGTTTAACTTTGTCTGAAATCAATGATGATTATTCCTTATTTCTCAAATAAATTCTATTCCTGATCATTATTATTGTTTTTATTTATCTTTTATTTTCTATCCCTGCTGACTTTTCCACTTTACTTCTACCTGCTACCTTGACTTACTATTTTTTAATTTACTCCACATCCAAGGATACCTCCCTTGTCCTCACTTTCCTCAATTTTAAAATCCCATTTCCATTTACCTATATACCCTGTCCCATTCTTCTTAATATACATAGCTTTCTATATACCCCTCATTTCTTTATAAATTTGAAAAACCTTTATATCCTTGTATATATATATATATATATATATATATATATATATATATATAGTTTCCCTTTAACCCATTTCAATGTGAATAGGATTTCAGAACTACCAGTCCTCTTTTCATATCTAAATTCTCTGTGTCAGTTCTTGCTTTCCTGCCTCATTTCCTAACCAACCCTAAAGCACTTATCTTTTTTTCCAATGAAACATTCCACATTTTTGCCTATTTTTTCATTCTTTTGATTTTCTTTTGTCATTTCTTGATGTTCCATGGAGTTATTAGCTTTCATTGACCCTTGGTAATTTTTTTTTTCTTCATTGAGCTTTTGTAACTCCTTTTTCATTTGTTCAATGGTGCTTTTTAAGGATTTCTTCTCTTCAGTGAATTTATGTGTCTTTCTTATCATTTGGCCTATTTTGTTTTCTACGATGTTATTTTCTTTATTTCTTTTGTGCCTCCTTCACAAAACTTTTGAGTCTTTTTCATGATTTTCATGCATCACTTATTTCTTTTTGCAATTATTCCTTTACCTATTTTATTTTGTTTTTAAAATCATTTTTGAGCTCTTCCTGGAATTATATTAGGGCCTGAAAGAAAGTTTTATTTTGTTTTGAGAATTTGGATGTAGTAGTTTTGATGCTGTTTCTTCTGAGCTTATGTACCACTGCAGCAACTTGATATGACAGTTCTTTTTTGTTGTTGTTGTTTGCCCATTTTTCTATTTTATTTTCTTTACTTTTAACTTAATATTAAAGTTGGATTCTGTTCCTATGGGGTGGGAAGTGCAGCTGATTTTAAAACTAATTTTGTGCATCTGTAAGTTTTCATTCTTCCATAGTGATGTGATCTAAGCAAGGATGTGTTTATTTACCTGTCTTGTATTCTTCTCTGTGAGTGATCACAAGCATTCATTTTTTGCCTTGGAATATCCAGGATCCTAACTCTCCTGAAGCTTCATGGTATGGTATGCTAGTTCATCTGCTTAACCTGGGACTGTGGTCCAGTACTATAATACATATCTTCATATGATCAAAGCTACAATTCTGTAGAAAGTACCAGCAAAAGGATTCCTGGTATCTCCTTCTGACCAATTGTATGAGCTCCTAATTATATGTGATCTTAGAGTTCCAGAAGCCCATACCACTTTATTTTTACCCAAAAATAAAGTCAGTTTACCCAAGCCAGCTACTTGCTTGCTAAGTCTTACCTAGGCACTGATGGGAACTATACTCCTCTTTTACCTCACTATGACAGACATTTTCTGATGATCTTTTTAGTTACTTAGGATTAAAAATTGTTTTATACCATCATTTTGTGGGTTTTCCCACTCAAGAATTCATTTTGAGATATAATTTTCTAAATGTTTGGAGGAGAATTTCAGAACTCAAATTAGGCCTTGCCTTTTTTGTCATCTTGGATCCACTCCCAGACTTGATATATTTTAAAGGCAGCCAAATTAAAGGTCTTACATATATGTTCATATCTCACCTTGGTCACTAACTATATATAATATAATATAAGACAATTTATTTCTACTCCTTATTTCCCTCATCTATAAAGTGGAAGAGTAGTATTAAAGTACCTCTAATACTCCAGCTATAAATCTGTGATCTAATAATCCTATTACTTTGAGAAAAGTATGATCTAGAAAATATCATTATTTATCAATCAATATGATTATTTTATTATTTATGAAAACACTTATAAAAATGATTTATACACTCATTAAGGACATCTTTAAAATAACTATGAAAAGGAAAACTGAAAAATCTTTTCAAATGGTTTCTTTCAGCAATTTATTCCCCTCCCCACATAGGCTTATGATTAACTCAAAAGAGTTTCACCTATGAATTCACATAGGAAAAGAAAAAGCCCTAAATAAATGAAAAATATCTACTTTCCAGACTATAACATTCAGTTTCAAGGCTAGCCAATTATACAGTAAATCAATACACACATCTGGGAAAGAAAATAAAAAGAGACAGTAAGTTGGGCCCAGAAATGAAAGAGAAGAAAAGAATCCTATGTGCTTTGATCTCATGTTACTCCTAGTAGAGAAATCCATTTTTTTAACACAAATATTTATTTTTCCCCTGGTGAAACTAAGTAGGAGGCTGCCTAAGGCAACGCTAGGTTAGAATACAAACTTTTCTATTAAATCTTTTGAAGCAATGCCAGGTGAGATCAGTATTATGCCTTAAAGGTGACAAAAGCAGTGGAGGACAAATCCACTATAAAGAAAGCTTGGCCAGATAAACTAGTAAGTTTATTCCCAGGACACCAAAAGATGAAAATAGAAAAGAAACTATGAAGAGAGGGAAAATGGAAAAGATTTGCAAAAATCATTTCAGCAAACCATTATTTTATTTTTCATCAAGAATAGTAAAGCTAATACTCTCAGATCACTATATCATTTCAGACCTGCTTATAGTAGTAGAGATAAAAACAATAAAACAAAAAAACTATAAAAACAAGTAGAAAAATAGACTTATTAGATCAAGTATATAGAGAAGGAATCTGTACCATAGATGATATAATCATGAAGGAGAAAAATCACAAATATACAACTTTTCTAAAGGAAGGGAAGATACCAATGGTGTGGGAAAACATTTGATTTTGTTAATACATAAAATCTCTTAAAGAAAATAAACAACTACAGACTTATAAGATTAAATTTCCATCTATAGAGAAGATTGATGAATTTCACCTCTTTGATATTTTAAGGAGTTATAAGTAGACACAAACTTTTAAAATGTAATTCAACAATGGACTCAGTTTTTTATTATTTTATAACTGATAGAAGAATGCATATAAGAAAGGGTTGTGTTTATCTAGTTTTAACCTTTAATGATAACATTATAATTTATGAGCAAAAATAATTCACCATTATTTGAATGACAAAACAACAGAAATAGTCTTATTCAATAATTGTTTGATGATATATATCAGGTAAGGCATAAACCAAGGAGAAACACGTATGCTCATCAGAATGATCTGCCACTATGATGGAAAAGATTCCAGAGCAGATCCCAGATTGGAAAAAAAAATTCTTTTTGGAATATATGATTCTTCAAATTCTATTTTCAGTTAATCCTTTGTTGAATGAATCAAACCTTAAAACACTGCAAACTTCCTTGGATGAAATATGTAATCACTCAAAGGAGTTTGGCCTTTCCACTCACCCAGGAAAGCCAAAATAAATGAAGAATGCATTGTTCTAGTTTCTACATGCATTTGATGGACACACAGTGGATCCTGTACAACAGATGCATCTAAGACAAATTGTATAATTAGTCTATAAATTGGATCCAGAGTTGAAAAAACAAGAACAAAGTAGGATGGATTGCTTTGAGGTAATTTGAAAACATTTTTATTAATGGCCAAACTTGCCAAAAGAGACACTTTTTTTCAAAATATTTTTTTATCAGTTTACAGTGTGGTAGAAGACATAAGACATCACTGCTGCTGAAGAATTAATGATTAATATCAAACAAAAGAGCATTGAAGATGCATGATGGGTGCGATCAGGCACTAATACATAATTAATAAAGAACTCCAAAAAATAAAAATAAATAATGTCTTCAGTGGTCTGCATGAAAGGTGGAGATGAGCTGTTCCCAAACAAAAGTAAGGGCCCGCAGATTGATAGGTAGAACAATTTGGTAAATCTATGATCAATAAACTAGATAGATTAGCTATTTAATGCATTGAATAATAACATATGGATAAACTCGAGCTTTCCATGAAAAACTAGAAAATGGTCTTCAAAATAATTAATAGGATGATGTAAAATATGTAAATGTAAAAAAATGTAATAATATAAAAAAGGATGATACAAAGAAAAAACCCACAAAGAAAGGCAAGTTGTTCCTCAACTGAACTTTGAATTAATGAAGGGAATTTCCATGATGATAAGATCATGTATTGAAATAATAGAAATATTGAAATAAAATTTGCATGTAGTCCCTTAAGATTTGAATTTGTGTATTCCCCCATTTGCTAATATAATGTCTTCTTGACCCTTTCATCAAACAAATTTTTACTAGACATATAGACTATATTCAATACAAAACAGTGTGATACTTTATCTATTGTTTTAAAACACTAATTAAAAATGGAATATTTCATGTGAAGAGAAATTGGTTCATTCCTATAAAAATACTAGAGAGTATTGGAATAAATGACTTTTCCTCAAGATGATCAGTAGCATTCATTTAAAACCAACAGCAAGCATCATATGTAATGAGTACAAACTAGAACCATTCCCAGTTAAGATCATGGGTGAAACAAGGTTGCCCATTATCATCATTACTATTCACTATTGTACTACAAATGTTAGCTTTGGCAATAAGAGAAGAAAAAGATATTAGAGGAATTAGAGCAGGTAATGAGGAAACAAAATTATCACTCTTTGCAGATGATATGATGGTATTCTTACAGAACTCTATAGAATCAATTAAAAAACTACAGAAACAACTCACAACATTAGCAAAGTTGCAGTATACAAAATAAATCCACACAAATCATCAGAATTTTTATATATTACCAACAAATTTCATCAGCAGAAGATTAAAAAAGAGAAATTCCATTTAAAATAACTGTCAATAGTATAAAATATTTCAGAATCTATATTCCAAGGTAAAGTTTGGAACTACATGAACACAACTACAAAATATTTTCCACGTAAATAAAGTCAGAGCTAATCAGTTGGAGAAATATCAAGTACTCATGAGTGGGCAAAGTGAATATAATAAAGATAACAGTACTACGTATATGAATCTATTTATTTAGTGTCATACCAATCAAACTCCCAAGAAATTCTTTTTTACAGCTATAGAAAAAAATAATAACAAAGTTCATGTGGAAGAAAAAAGGACAAGAATTTGAAGGAAATTAATAAAAAAAATTGCAAATGAAGGTAGCCTAGCTGTGCCAGACTTAAAACTATATTATGAAGCAATGGTCATCAAAACCATTTAGTACGAGTTAAGAAATAGAGTAGTCAATCAGTGGAATAGGTTGGGTTCAGAGGATAAAATTGTCAATGACTCTAGTAATCTAGTGTTTGACAAACCCAAAGACCCCAGCTTATGGCATAACTCACTATTTAACACAACCTACTAGGTAAAATGGGAGCTCATTATTGAACACCAAATAAATAATTTTGATTATATTAAGTTAAAGAGTTTTTATACAAATAAAACTAATGCAGACAAGATTAGAAGGAAAGCAATAAAATGGGAAAACATTTTTACATTCATGGATAAAGGGCTCATTTCTAAAATATATAGATAATTGACTCAAATTTATAAGATTTTCAGGCATTCTCCAGTTGATAAATGTTCAAAGGATATAAACAGGCAACTTTTAGATGAAGAAATTGAAACCATTTCTAGTTATATGAAAAGGTACTTTAAATCACTATTGATCAGAGAAATGCAAATTAAGACAACTCTAAGGTAACACTATATACCTCTCAGATTGGCTATGATGATTGGAAAAGGTAATGACAAATGTTGGAGAGAATATGGGAAATTTGGGACACTTATACATTGTTGGTGGAATTGTGAACTGATTTAACCATTCTGGAGAGCACTTTGGGATTGTGTCCAAAGAGTTATTAAACTGTGCAAACCCTTTTATCCAGCAGTATTTCTACAGAGCGTATATCCCAAAGAGATCTTAAAGGAAGGGAAGGGACCCACATGTGCAAGAATGTTTGTCATAGCCTTTTTTTATAATGAAATGAAACTGGAAACTGAATGGATGCCCATCAGTTGGACAATGTCTGAATAAGTTCCATTACTATGCAATGTTGTATTAGAAATGATAGCTTTGGCAGTAAGAGTTGAGAAAGAGATTAAAGGAATTAGAGTAGGTAATGAGAAAACCAAATTATCACTCTTTGCTGATGATATGATGGTATAGTTAGAGAACCCAGAATTTCTAAAGCTAATGAAATAATACCTTACAAAGGGGATAAAAATAAACCCACATAAGTCATCAAACCATTCTAATATATCACTAAAAAAATCCAACGAGTTACAAAAGAAAAATCCATTTAAAGTAATTACTGATAGTATAAAAAAATTATCTGCCAAGGAAAAACAAAACTAATAAACAAACACAAAACACTTTCCACAAAATAAAATAAACCTAACCAATTGGAAAAATATTAAATGTTTGAATAGGGTGAGCAAATATAATAAAGATGACAATACTAAAACTTATCTATTTATTTAGTCTTAAAACTCCCAAAAAACTATTTTAATGACCTGAAAAAATAACAGCAATGTTCATATGGAAAAACAAAAGTCAAAAATTTGAAGTAATTTAAAAAAAAAAAATCAAATGAAAGGTGGCCTAGCCCAGATCTTAAATTATATTTAAAAGCAGGGGTTATAAAAACATTTGGTATTGGCTAAAAAAAGACTAGTTGATCGTGGAATAGATTGGTTCAAAGGACAAAAGCAGCCATCTTTAATTATCTAGTGTTTGAAAACCAAAGATCCCACGAGATAGGAACTCACTGTTTGACAAAATTGGGAAAATTAGAAATTATGAAGCGAAACTGGGTTTGACCCACTTAACAACATACACCAAGATAAGGTAAAAATGGGTTCATGACCTAGGCATCATAATGAGATTTAAATAAATTAGAAGAACATAGGATAGCCCACCCTCTCAGACTTGTGGAAGAGGGAAGGAATTTATGACAAAAAGACTAGAGATCATTATTGATACAAAATGAAAATTTGATTATATCAAATTGAAAAGTTTTTGCAAACAAAACTAATGCAGAAAGTTTGGAAGCAAAAACTGGGAAAACATTTTTTTCAAAGGTTCTAAAAGGCCTCTTTAAAATATAGAGAAAATTTAATTTATGAAATCAAACCATTTCAATTGACAAATGGTCAAAAGATATGAACAGACCATTCTCAGATGAAGAATTGAAATATTTCTAATATGAAAAGATGCTCCAAGTCTTATTAATCAGAATACAAATTAAAAGCAACTCTGAGATACCACTACATACCTTGATTGGCTAGAATGACAGGGAAAGATAATCACAATGTTGGAGGGGATATGGGAAAACATGGACACGAACATTGTTGGTGGAATGTGAATACACCACCATTCTGGAGAAACAATTTGGAACTATGCTCAAAAATTATCAAACTGTAACACTTTTGATCTAGCAGTGTTACTACTTGGCTTATATCCCAAAGAGATTTTAAAGAAGGGAAAAGGACCTGTCTGTGCAAGAATGTTTGTGGCAGTCCCCTCTTTGGGTTCCAGAACAACTGATTATGCCCCACAAGTGAGGAATGGTAAAAATTGTGGTATAGAATGTTATGGAAATTATTGTTTCGTAAGAAATGACCACAGGATGATTTCCAGAAAGGCTTGGAGAGACTTAATGAACTGATGCTGGTAAATGAAAATGAAGATCATTATATACTTCAACAAAATGCTATACGATGACAATTTGATGGACGGACCCTCTTCAACAATGGGGATAACCAAATGTTCCAATCGGTAATGAACTGAACCACTCATCCTCAAAAAGAAATCTAAAATGACTAATGAAACACTAATAGAATTCCCAATCCCTTTTATTTTTGTCCATGCATTTTTGTTTTTACAGTCTAATTAACTATTTAAAGTCGATTTTTTTGTCAACAAAATAACTGTTTGGACATGTATACATATTATTGTATTTAACTTATACTTTAATATATTTAATATGTATTGGTCAACCTGACATCTGGAAAAACGGGTGGGGGGAAGGAATGGAAAAGTTGAAATAAAAGGTTTTGCAATTGTCAATGCTGAAAAATTACCCATGCATATAAAAAGCTATAATAATATATATATTAGCTCAGCTTACCCAGAACAATTAATATTTCTCCACTTGTTTAAATCTGTCTTTATTCCTGTATTTTATTTGCTTTCATAAGTTTCCTAGATTATCTTGGAGGAAATGTCTAGTTATCTGAAAAGGAATTTCTCTATCTCTTCCAGCTAGGTTTTTAATGTTAATATGAAGAAGTGCTTATGATTAATTGTGGGTTTAATTTAGATGCTACAAGTTTGTTGAAGCTGTTAATTGTTTCAACAAGTTTTTTTTCTTCCTTTTTTTAGTTGATTTCCAATGGTTTTCTATTTATATCATCATATCTTTTAAGAGTGATAGTTTTATTTCCTCATTGTCTATTGTTGCTCTTGCTAGCAATTTTATGTGCAATAGTGAATAACAGTAATAATAATCGACATTTTCCTTTCACCACTGATCTTACTGAGAAGCTTTTGACCTTATTGCCACTATAGATAAAGCTTGCTAGTACTTTAGAGACAAACTCCTCATGTTAGGAAAGATGCACTTATTCTTATGTTTTCTTCCATTTTAAATAGGAAAGTGTTGTATTTGTTAAAAAGCCTTTTCTGTATCTATTGAAATAATCATATGATTTTTAGTGTTTTTTTAAAATCAATATAGTCTATTATGCTTATTGTTTTCCTAATATTGAATTGTCCCTGAATTTTTGGTAAGAATCCCCTCATCATAGTGTGTTTACTCATGATAATTTTCTGTAATATCTTTGTTAATATTTTATTAAAATATTTGCATCAGTATGCATTAGAGAAATTGATCTATAATTTTCTTTCTCTGTTTTTTCTGTTTTTTTGTCATAAAAGAAATTTGATAGGACTCCTGCTTCATTTACTTCCCAAATAATTTATATCATACTAAAATTAATTATTCTTTAAATATATGGTAAAATTCATTTGTAAATCCCTCTGATCTTGAAAATATATATTTTCTAATTATGGAGTTCATTGATGGCTTCTTAAATGTTTTTTTTTTTTTTCAAAATGGAGTTAAGTATTTTATTTCCTCTTCTGATAATCTAGGTATTTTATATTTTTATAAATATTCCATACTTTATTCATATTGCCAGGTTTCTTGTTATATAGTTGGACATACCTTCTAAGTACTGATTTAGCTTCTTTTTTATTGATGGTGAATTCATTATTTTTTTGCTATAATAATTTGTTTTTCTTCTTTTTAATAAATGTAATCAAGTTCACTTTTTTACTTTTTTCATAAAACTCTTCATTTTATTTATTAGTTCAATAGTTTTCTTATTTTAAAATTTATTATTCTTACATTTGATTTTCAGAATTTCAAATTTGATATTTAATTGGGGGGTTTTAATTTGTTCTTTTTTGTAGTTTTTGTTGTTGTGGTTGTTGTTGCATGTCCATTACATTTATCTTTCTCTATTCATGTAAGTATTTAGAGATAGAAATATTTCCCTAAGAACTATTTTGGGTGCATTCCCTAAGTTTTCATGTATAGTTTCATTATTGTTATTCTCTCAGATAAATTTTATTCTTTTAGTATTTTAATCCCCTCAGTGATATGTAAAATAGTTTTAACATTTATTTTTCAAATTTTGAGGTCCAGATTCTCTCCTTCCCTCCTTATTCCCTCTCAGTGAGAATTCAAGCAATTTGACATAGGATATACATGCGTAGTCATTCAAAACATCCCCATAATATTCATGTCATGAAAGAACCCATAGACCAAAAAAATTTAAGAAGAATAAAATCTGCATTTCTCTAATCAATAGTGAGTTAGAGAATTTTGGGGGGCATGGCTATATGAATCTATGATTACTTAATGTGAAAACTTCATATCTAGCTCTCATTTTTGATCATGACATTCAAGTAGTCCAGTGCTTATTTTAAACTTAACAAGTTGTTCATTTTTTTTCTTTGTAAGCATCATACTAATGCAACATAATTTAACATTGTAGTCATAGTTTAATTGCATTGAAATTTTTATCCTTATTTATTGGAGGTATACCCATGGTTCCTTGTCAGATATATTCACAATGGTAATATCTGAGCTGTATTGGTTAAGATTAACAATAAGAGATTTTAGTAATTTATTTTAATATATTTAATTATTACTTAACATTATATTTCCTCTCAGTTACATGTAAAATGATTTTTTCCCATATTGAGTCCCAGATTTTCTTCTTTTCTTCATTCTCACTACTCCCTCATTAAAAAGGCACAAATACAGTTATGCAAAACACTTCCATAAAAGTCATGCTGGAAAAGAAAGCTTGGTTTCCTCCCTTCCAAAAAAAATCTCAAGATAAATAAAGTTTAAACATATATTTTAGTCTATTTTCAGACAAAATCTATTCTTTTTCTTGAGTATAGATAGTATTTTTCCTCATAAAACCTTCAGAATTGTCTTGGATTATTGTACTATTGAAAATAGCAAAACCATTCACAGCTGATCATCTTATAATACTGCTGTTACTATGTAGAGGATAGTACTTAACTCATTTTGCATGAGCTTGTGGAAACCTTTCCTGTTTTATTTTTCCTAAACATACTGCTCATCATTTCTCATAGCACAATAGCACTCCATCATTATCATATATCAACATTTGTTTAGCCACTTCCCAATTGATAGATTTTTTTCTAATTTCCAATTATTTGTCCCCATAACAGAGTTGCTATAAACATTTTAGACATATTGTTTCTTTTCTTTTTAAAAAAAAAGAGATTATGGATACATGCCTAATTGTGGTGTTTTTTGGTTAAAAGTTTTGTATGGTTCTATATACCTTTGAGCACACTTCCAAATTGTTCTAGAAAATGAGTTAAAAATTATAACAACAATTCATTAGTCTCTTTTCCCCCACATTCCTTCAAACATTTGTCATTTTCTTGTTATTAGTCAACATAATATGTATGAACTACCAACTCAGAATTGTTCCATTTTGTATCCCTTCAATCTATAGTGAGTTATAGTGCTAATAGCCACTGACTGTATATGTTATTCCCTCCTTGAGTCAAATTTGAAAGATTTAAACAATTCTCACCCCCTCCCCTTTTTCCCATTATTATAATAGGTC
Source organism: Sarcophilus harrisii (assembly GCF_902635505.1). Classification (NCBI taxonomy): domain Eukaryota; kingdom Metazoa; phylum Chordata; class Mammalia; order Dasyuromorphia; family Dasyuridae; genus Sarcophilus; species Sarcophilus harrisii. The sequence continues at coordinate 200,625,050 of NC_045429.1, forward strand.
TTTTGTTTCTCTTCATGTGATGTAATCTCTTCTATTCTGTCTCCCCCTTCTTTTCTCCCAGTACAATTATTTATTTCATCACTTAATATTTTTATAACATCACATCAAAAATAACTTATAGCTACACCTTCTGTTGATATTCTTTAAAACTTCCCTAATGGAGATACAGTTCTTAAGAGTTACAATGATCATCTTCATGTGTAGGGACATAAACAATTTTGTCTTATTGAATAGAATGTTTTGTTTTGTTTTCCTTTCATGTTTATTTTATTTTGCTTATGTTGAAACTTGTTTTTGAAAATAAAACTTTCTGTTTTGCTCTAGTTGTTTCATGAGGAATATTTAAAAGTCCTTCATTTCATTGACTAATCATCTTTTCTCATGAAAGATTATGCTGAACTTTGCTTGGTAGTTTACTATTGCTCTTTGCCTTCAGGAATATCATATTCTAAGATATCTGTTCAATTAGTATAGAATCAGCTAAGTCCTATGTAATCCTGATTGTAGCTTCTTGATATTTAAATTGTTTCTTTTTGGCTGCTTGCAGTATTTTATCCTTGAACTGATAACTCTGTAATTTGGTCATGATCCTACTTGGAGCTTTCATTTTGGGATCTCTTTCAGGAGGCGATGTCAATTCTTTCAATTATTTTATTTAATACTGTTCTGTCAATATTCACTAGAGAAATTTATCTGTATATTTTTGCTTTACATGGTTATGGTTATGGCATCAGAGTCATATTTGTGTCAAAAAGAGAATTTGATTGACATATATATTGTTTCTTACAAATGTTTCTCTTTCATCTGGGGCTTTTGAAATTTGAAAATTATATCCTTATGTGGAAAATATTCCACAAAGAATCTCTTTGAGGAGTGATTGCTGTAATTTTTTCTTATTTCTACTATACTTAGGTCCTATTGTTGCCAGCATATTTCTTGCCTTTTAAGGACTATCTTCCTATACTATTTCTCATAATAATTGTTTTAGATTTTATCTGTATATGTGTATACACATATACACACATACATATTAAAAATAAACACTATTCAGTTTACTCAAAACGTAAATAAGAGAAGCCTTAAAGAAAAATAATTATATGCTCATTGTTATTCACATATAAATATGACACTATCAACTGTTCTGTTTTTTCTTTTCATTTCCTCTTTCCACTCCTCAGAGGTAGAGGGTTTTTAATGACCAGTTCTTATTCTCTTATTTTCTTTTCCCCATTTTTCTTAATTTTTCTGGTTATACATGTACATTATTTTTTAAATACACATTTCTTTATGAATCATGTTGAGAGAGAAAAATTAGAACAAAAGGGAAAAACCATGAAAGAGAAAAATAAGATGGAACAAAAGTGAACATAGCATGCATTGATTTACACTTATTCTCCATAGCTCTTTCTCTCGGTTCAGATGGTGTTTTCTGTTCAAGTTTATTGGGATTACCTTGGATCAATTCACTACTGAGAAGAACCAAGGCTTTCATAGTTATTTGTCTTAAATCTGGCTATTACTTTGTACAATGTATTCCTGGTTCTATTACTTATTCAGTAATGGAACAGGAATTCAGTAATAGTAGGCAACCTTGTTTCACTCCTGATCTTATTGGGAATGGTTCCAGTTTATCCCCATTGCATATGATACTTACTGATGGTTTTAAAAAGATGCTACTGATTATTTTAAGGAAAAGAACATTTATTTCTATACGCTAAAGTGTTTTTAATAGGAATGGATGTTTGATTTTATCAAATGCTTTTTCTGCATCTATTGAGATGAACATATGGTTTTTGTTAATTTGGTTATTAATATGGTCAATTATATTAAAGTTTTCCTAATATTGAACTAGCCCTGCTTTCCTGGTATACTTGATCATAGTGTATTATCCTGGGGATGATTTTCTGTAGTCTTTTTGCTAATATCTCATTTAATATTTTAGCATTAATGTTCATTAGTGAGATTGGTCTATAATTTTCTTTCTCTGTTTTCAGCCTACTTGGTTTAGGTATCACTACCATGTCTGCATCATAAAAGGAATTTGGTAAAAGTCCTTTCATTCCCTCTTTTTTCAAATAGTTTATATAAGCTGAGCTAATATAATAAAAGTAAAACAAATCTTCTTAGTTGCTTTATTTATTTAATGCCATAGCAATAAAATTACCAAAGCCAACTTTATAGAACTAGAAAGAATAGCATAACTACTTTAGAGGAATAAAAAAAAAATAAACAATAAAAACATGAAGAAAGGTCACCTAACAATAACAGATTTCCAACTATATTATAAAGTGGTAATCATGAAAATAATCTAGTGCTGAGTAAGAAATAGAGTGATGAATTATTGCAGTAAGTTAGGCATAAAGAGTATTAACTGACCATAGGATTAGTGTTTGATAAACACAAACATCCAAACTTTGGACACAAAAACTCATTATTTGACTAAAAAAAAACAGTTTGACAGAAACTAGGCATATATCAATAGCGTGTACTGTATTTTAAGAATAAAAATGGGTGAATGCTTTAGTCATAAAGTGTGATATCATAAATTAAGGGAGCATGGAAAAATGTACTTGTTATGTCTATGGAAAGGACAGTTTATCATCAAACAAGAGATAGAAAAGATTATGAGAAGGTAAATGGATATGTTTTATTATATGATATTTAATGTATTTACATAAATCCAAAATACACTGAAAATAAGAAGGAAAAGAGGAAACTCTGGGGAAAATATAGCAAGTTTCTCTGAAATAGGACTCATTTCTCAAATATATATAGGGAATAAAGCCAAATTTATTGAAAAAGAGCCATTTCCCAGCTGATAAAAGGTCAAAAGATATGAATGGGCTGTTATGAGAAGAAGAAATCACAGCTATCAATAGTCACATGGAAAAATACTTTAAATCATAATTAATTAGAAAAATACAAATTAAAAGAAGTCTGAATTGTCAGCTCATATACATCATATTGGGGAACATAACACAAAAGAACATGCTAAATGCTGGATGGGATTTGGAAAATTTGAACACTAATGCATTTTTGGTAGACTGAAAATTCTAATCATTCTGGAGAACAATTTGAAACTATACCCTAAGGACTGTACAAACTAGGACCAGATCTTGACTCAAAAATACCAGTAAGATGTCCATATCCCAAAGAAATAAAATTATAGGGGGAAAAAGAACGATTTTTGCAAAAATATTTATAGATTCTCTTTTAGTAGCAACAAAAACAAAAGAAAAGAAAAACAAATTGAGATTTATATCATTTGGACAACTGATGAACAAGTTCTGCTATGTAATTATCATGAAAGACTATTGAATTCAAGAAACTTGGACAGGCATACATGAAGTTATACTAGATGAAATCAGAAGACTCAGTACAATATTTCACATAAAAATAGCAATACTATGAGAATAATAAGCTGTGAAAGATATATCTATTCTGATCAAGACAATGATTTAAGACAATTTAAAAGGACCCATGATGAACTGCCATTCACTTCTAGAGAGACTTCTGATGAATTCTGAGTGCAAATTGAAGCACTGTTTTTTACTTTATGTTTCTTGCTCTTTTTGCAATATTTGTGATGTGAAAATATGTTTAGAATACCTTTACATGTATTAGTGATATGTTTCTTGGATTCTCAATGAATGGGGATGTGGTGGAAAAGAAAAATTTAAAGATTATTTTTTTCAAAGAATGCCAAAAATAAAAGTTAAATGTAAAATTGTATGTTCATTTAAAAGGATTTGGAGATATAAATATAACAGTCATGCTTTAGTGAAGACTGAGAATGAAAGAAGAAATTAAAGCCATCTATAGTCATGAAAAATATTCAAATAATTACTGACTGGAGAAATGCAAATTAAAGCTACTAATGTACCACTTCACATCTATCATATGTGCTAAGATGACAAAAAAAAAAGTGAGTGATGAATATTGGAAAACTGGAACACTAATGAATTGTTGTTGTGAACTTATCCAACTATCCTGCAGAGCAATTTGAAACTATGCCTAAAGGGCTATAAAACTGGGCATACTCTTTGATCCAGCAGTACCACTACTGGCTTTGATTCCAAAAGAAATTGTTAAAGATAGAAAAGGACCAATGTGTTCAAAAATGTTTATAGTAACTCTTGGTATAGTAGCAAAGAATTAGAAAATGATTAGATGCCCATCAATTGGAAAATAGCTAAATAAGTTACTAGATTATGAAAGTAGTGGAATATCATTGTTCAATAAAAATAATGAACAAGTTGATTTTTAAAAGCATGGAAACATTTATATGAACTGATGCTGAATGAAGCAAGCAGAACCACTAAACCACTGTATATCTAACAACAAGATTGTGTGATGATCAACTATGATAGATTTAATTCTCAGCAACATAGTGATCCAAGATAATCCTGACTCAGAAAGAGAACTATGGAGACTGAATGTGGATCAGTGCATACTATTTTCTCCTTGTTTTTCCTTTTGTTGTTTTTTTTGTCATGGTTTTTCCCTTTTGTTCTGATTTTTCTCTTTGGAAATATGTTAAAAATGAATGTGCATGTATAATCTAAAAAAATGAAAATTAAAATAAAAACGATTTCAAGTTCAGTTGAACAATGAGCTCCTTTATCCACTCAGACTTGGAAATGTCTAGTTAAGTAAGTGTTGAGGAACATATCAAATACAGAAAGCATGAAAAATTTCTATAAAAAGTGTTAGTAAAAACAATTATAAATTGAAAGATATAAAGGATAAAGTTCATTAACATCAGTAAAATTACTGGTAGTCAAAAAATCTCAAAAAGCAAGAGACTTTGTATATAATAATAACAAAATCTATGTCAAAATAGAAATACAATACTCTTATTCCAAAGAATTATAAAATTCAGAAAATGTCTGAGAAATCCATAAAACATACAAAATGCTTATATAGACTCAATTACAAAACATTCCTAAAGAAATAAAGAACAACTTAAATAGCTGACAAAATATTTGGTGCCATGCTAATATAATTTTTGAAATGTCATAACCATCAAAGATGAATTGAAAATTTAATGATATATTTATCACACTCTTAAAGGGATTAGACACCAATAAAATCATAACATAATTCATTAGGAGAAACTGAAGTTCTAGAATATCATTTGTGGGGGAAAAAGATATAGAGGAAAAAAAAAAGAATAGTACTTCTAGATCCCTATGTTTTAAAGGAGAAAACAGGCATAAAAACAATTTACTAATAATTTTAAAATAAGGAGTTAGGACAACAGGCTAGAGAAGGGAAAGTTAAAAAATAATAATGCAACACAAATCTTTGATGTTTACATTTACAATGAAAATAAATTCCACAAAAAAACTCCCCATTTTATTTTATTTTATTTTTTTTGGAAAACTGATAATCAATCATACAGAAAATAAATGCAGGTTAATTTCATTTGTCATAGTGCACAATAAATCAAACTGTAAATTTTATGACATTAGGTATCATACCCCACAAAAAGCAGATTGTATCTCTTTCCCAGATGTATGGAGAATCATTATTCTTAACTTGGCAAAAGATAGAGATCATTTCAAAGCACAAAATGGATAACTGATTATATGAAACTGAAAATTTTTTGCACAAATTTAATTCATTCAAAATAATAAGGGAATAAAAAAATCCAATTTTTGAAATGGGGAATAGGTGTCTAGGGAATAAAATAATTATCATGTGTATTTACGTATTTGTACATATATTCTATTCACATATATCTACACATGCTCACATATTCATATGTATGATTATGTCCTTTTATTATCTTTGGTATTTGCTGGATGCAAGTTAAAACTTCAAGGTTTTGTTTATTTACTGTTATGATATGTATTTCCCTCAGTGATTTATAATATTTTTCCACAAGTTTTGCAATTTTTTTGAAAACTGTTTATGTCACTTGAAAATAGCTCTACATAGGGCATTATATTTTGTTTTGTTTATGTATCTTCATGTTTGTACTTGTGTGCACAGCTGCATACTTGTTTTACTTATGCATTTATATATAAGCATAGTTGTCTTTTGTATACCCACACATATGCACATATATACATCTATTGTATACTCATATAGGCATTGCCCTGGGTCTTGTGTACATATAATATGTGTGATACATTTATGGATTTTGTTTTACACACACACAAACACATATCATTTGCATAGTTTATTATATTGTACAACCATTTTGCAAAGCAATTTAAAATGAAGCAATTGTTGACCAAAATATCTATAAACCTTGACCCAATTTCTACTTTTAAGCTAAAAGATTATTGAAAATGGGAAACTACCAATGTATAAAACATTTAAAGTAGCACATTTTGTGGTAGCAAAGAATTATAAACAATATGTATGCCTATCTACTTGGAAATAGCAAAATAAATTTAATAACATGAATGTAAAATTATTTCACTGGGCTATAAGAAATGACAAATGCAACAAACATAGGGAAATATTCCTCTTTTGAGACCTTACATATTTAGATGAACTAATGCAGAATTAAATGATCTGAATGAAAGAAATAATATGCACAATGAGTAAGAAGACATAATGGAAAGAAAAATCATAGCACATTAAATTTGACTCCATTAAATTCACAGAACAAGCATGGCTCCCTCACTTTATTTTTTAGCAAAGATAGGATGTCCATAAGTGTAATGCATTCAATATCTTAAAAGGTGTTTAATATGTTGATTTTTCTTTCTTTTTTATCTCTCCTTGATATAAATGTGTTATTTGCTATATGTGTTAGCTTGATTAGAAATGGATGGAACAGATATCATAAAAAAGCTTGGTGATATAAAACAAAACTAATATACATCAATAAAAATTTGTTAAAATTGAAGTGTTGCACCTTTATAAGTCTTTTTTTTTTGAATAAATGAAGTGATACATTAGAAAGACCACCATAATCCCCAACACTCATTTTTCAGATGTGAAAACTTGCTTTCAAAAGCTGAAGAATTGAAATGTTCCACTTTTCTTGTAATAATGGGCCAACACATAGACACTTTAACGTCAACTATGGTACTGTTATTCAGATGAATATGCCAATGTCACAGCCCATGGGAGAAGACTCACTGACTCCATCTCTTGATTGTAAATCACATACTTTAGTAATTAATTCATAATTAAAATACCTAAGCATAAAATGTCATCATTCACAAACTTTAAATAAATAAGGCAAAAAAGGGTAGGTTGAAGAATATATTTTCTAATAAATAATTCATTAAGGTAGCAAAAAACAGTGGCATGTTCTGTGACACAATTACATCTGCAAACTAGTCAGATAGTTTGTTTGAGTATCTAACCTAAACACATTCCAGTCTAATGAACTGACTTCACTCAATCCAATAAGGAGCTCTCAAAAGTTAAATGAAACAAGAGAATGAGTCAATGAGGTAGCAAGCCATAGTGAACAAAATATTGACCCTGGAATCATGAAGATGCTCATTTAAATCTTTCCTCAGATTCCTATTGCTATATGTATTGAAAAGAGAACTAGATTTAAAGTCAAGAGCAAGAGCATAATAAAGATTAATTTGGCAATCAATATCTGTGTGCAATTGGGCAAATTATTTTACCTAATTAGACTTTGGTTTGAACTTTCATCTGTAAAATGAGGAAGAAAGACTATATAGCCTCTGAGGTCCTTTTCAAAGTTAATGTCCTATTACAAAATTAAAAAATTGTTAATATTTATATAGTGCTTATATAGTGCTTTAATAGTTAAAATCACTTTTGCTATGTCATTCAATCTTATAACAACCATCCTATGAGAAGGAAAATATTACTTTTATCTCTATGTTAGAGATGAGAAAATAGACAGAAATTTCCCCCATCCTGATGCAAATACCAGGAAGATTAAAAAAGTTCTATATGATAAGTATTTGCAAACATTTTAGCACTATAGATATGACAATTATTGCCATTTGTTTTAGTTATTAAGATAACCTACTCATCTAACTATGATTGTTTTTTTTTTTTCTTTTCAACTACGTAGTTTTAAGTATAGTTTCAAACAGGGTTTTTTGCTTGTTTGTTTTTTAAATTTCCCTTATCATCATATTCTCACTGTTTTAGACTCAGACACATTCCCAAATCCTATTCTACTCACTGAATTATTTCATTCACTCATTGATCCATCCAACATAACTTTCATGCAAAACAAAACAAAAATAAATTTTTATGATAAATGCCATTTATTAATCCTTTGCAAAATAGAATAGATTATATTTACTATATCTTTGAAAATTTCATTCAATATTTGTATTTTTTCACTTGACTCGGCTATACTGTTTTACATAAATTTTTCTTTCATCAGTGATTTTGTATTTTGAGCAATTTTTATCACTTTCCCAATCACTTAAATTCAATAACTCTAGTATCCTAGAAGTAATCTGCTTTGGACTCTACTAGCTCTTATCTCTATTTAGATTAACTTGGTGTATTGGCCATAATCGTAAAAAGTATTTTTCTGCCTGAGTTTTAAATATAACATTAATATTTCACTTTATTCCCTTTTTTAAAAAAACAAAAAAATCTGATATTTATTTCTTTATTATATGTACTCTAAACACTTGAAAGGATATAACTATTTTTAAAAAATATATATCAAGTATTTCTTTTTTTTTGCCATCACAGTAGTTTTGTTAGATTTATAAAAATAAAAGGTGCCCTTCACAAAACATGTTGGCATTCATCTGTATTTCCATTTTACCATGTAGCTTGCACAACAAAAGATGTTCTCTTCATAGCTGTGGGCCTATGAGTGGCAACAGATGTACTAACATGTAATGAAGCCCAAGTCCCTGATCTGGTATTTCTAGGTAGGAAAGACTTCTTATAAGAGATGTCACTTTTGCACTCAACAGTCTCTTCTGCTAAATTAATCTTTAGTTGGCATTTATACTCACTTGAAACTAGCCTGACACTTCACCAACATGGCATGATAACAACTTAGCAGATGGCCACAGAGTAATGAATGCCAGCTCATCAGCAAGGGATCTATGTTTAAATATAAAGGGACATGTTTCCACTACTACCACTTTCCATGATAAAATAATAGAATTCATTTCAGATATCCTGTATTTCAAAACAATAATAAAAGTGTTACTATTTAGGACTTATCCCCTTCACATGCTTTAATTCATTTAAACTTATAAAAAAAATTACTAAATACAGGATTATTTCAGTTAAATTTATAGATAATTTCTACTAAATACAAGGTTAATCTACTAAATACAAGACCTAATAATAGGGATGCAATATAGTACAATAATGTAACATTAATTTTAACTTGGGAATTAGAAGATGTGTATGTGAATCCTGACTTTAACAATCATTACCTATGTCACTTCTTCAACAGAAAATAAGAGGGTTGGACTAGATGGCCATTTCTAAAAAAAAAAAAAAAAAAAAAAAACATGTAAGGATCATCTAGAATTTAGTTTTACATACTCCCCTTATTCTATCTATAGTATTTAAATCTTGAGGTTTCAGAAGCAAGAAATGAATAAAAGTCAGATCACATGAAATTGAGGAATGAACCAAGAAAGATATATCTACTTTATAAATAGGGTAACTATGGTCTAAAAATAAAAACTCTGAAAACAAAGTCATGAGAGAGTTGACTATAAAGGGTACAAATGCATTTATCTGACTCTCTGTGCAATCTTCTTTCCTCAATAATAAAAATTATTTTTATACAGGTGGTCTTAGACTATATTTGATTTAACAATCTCTTAGGGTTATAGTAAACCACAATTCATTGAAAGAAATCACCATTTTCCCAATACTGTGAACCGTAAGTATTAGATTTCTAGTAGTTGAACAATATAATAGACTTTAGTGCATTCCAATTAGAATTAAAGAGCCTGGTTCTAGTATTTCCTCTCACAACTCTGAATCATCACAAGTAACTCACTAACTTCTTTAGTCTTTAGCTATCTTTGCCATAAAATTTTGATCAATAAAAAGAGATAAAAGTTTATTCCTTCAGATAGCCTGAATAAAGTCTCATAAGCACACTTGCATGTGTACACATACACACACACACACACACACACACACACACACGAGCGTGTGCGTGCAGCTGGGTATATGATATAGATCCTAGTATAATTATCTATCTCTTAATTCTCTAAAGTAAAACTATATATTCATATATTTTATTAAAATGATTTTTCTGCCTACAAGAGACAAAAATCATGTATACTCCACATGAAATGAAGGTTCATTAGTTCTGCTGAATCAATCATATGAAACAGATGTATAAAGGTTATTCTTAATTCTATACTATTAAAACTAATTTTAATGAAAAGAAATATGAGTCTTTAGAATGCTGTATATTTTATTTTCATTCATATAATAGTCCTTCTCCCCTTCCCATACTCAATGTCCAGGAAAAGTTCCACTATTCATTTTCTTTCTCATCATACCTCTGTCTGTTTCCCTGCTCTCGTTCACATCATACTCTTATTTAAATGAATGTTTTTTATTCCCCATCTCTGCCTACTGAAAATCCTCTTTTTAGGGTCTGAATCAGTTGATACCTTCTCCATGAATGGAATTGAAACTCATTTTTCAAGCATTTACATTACACTAAACTCTGTATAGCTATTAAAAAAATAAAATCTATTCTTAAAGTTGGCAAGAATTGGGTACACCTTGGCCATAAGAGAGCATATGATAATTTTTTTTTTTTTTTTGTTTTGTTTTGTTTTGTTTTTTTGCTGAGGCAATTGGGGTTAAGTGATTTGCCAGGGTCTCACAGGTAAGAAGTGTTAAGTGTCTGAGGCCAGATTTGAAATCAAGTCCTCCTGACTCACCCTTCAGGGCTATCCACTAAGCCACCTAGTTGTCCCAGGTCTTACATCTTTTAAGAAAAATTGAAGTTATAGACTCCCTTTTCCTCAAAGAAGAATGAGTAGCCATTGTTAAAAATGGTAATGAATCTTGTGGCCCAAATCAAGGAGATCTCCTAGTTTTCCCTAGTTGAGGTGAGAATTTAGTGGTTAGCATCCAGATAAGCCTAGGAGAAAACTGACTTATAGCAAAGAAAGGTTCCCAGCACAGTCCACCCATTGCTTATGTCATGAAGTCTTTGCTCCATTCCTCAATTAAAAATGATTGTTCTTTGAAATTTCTCATGGTATTTTTCTGAACTTTTAATTTCCTGGGAAGTACATTTCCTGCAGTATAATTATTTGTATGTTACCATTATATGTATTACTATTTTTATCCTTTTCTATGATTTCACTTATGCAGGGGTATTCAATCCATAAAAGCACTTCAGTAATTTCCACAGTGTACAATCTTAGGGGCAAAAAAAAAAAAGTTGAAGGGACTTTCCTCGGGATATGTCTTCTTCCTATTGGATATTTTAAGTCTTAAAGGGATGACAGTGGAGCCCTTCTTCTGCTTGTATTTTTTATTCCCATGATTTAACATGGCATCTTAAATTTGTTTTCACTTAACAAATATTTATTAAATTGCTAAATCAGGATACTTGTTTATAATTATTTACTGTAATTCAAATATTGCAATTAAAAAAAATTCCCTATCCTTTCACTAAATATTTTGAGTTTCTCTTTTAAAAAAACAGGACCTCATTTTTGAAGTAATTTTGGTCTGTATTTGTCCTAAAGTAGTTTTGACATATCCAGGTATAGAACCAAAAGGCCAGAGCTTCTGTCTGACTAGAGTAAGAATGTAACATGAAATCATATATAAATCCTTATCAAAAGTCAATGAAAGGACTAAACCTTGATGGAAAAATGCATTAGTATGCAACAGAATTCTCTGCTTCTCTATGTCTGTTGTGTGTCTTCTATCTCCTACTGGGTTTAGCATGTCTCCTGAGGGAAGACAGCAAGGTACACAGCTAGGTGGTTCCCATTTTATACAAAGAGCTTTACCTATGGAGGGAGTCTACAACTTTTTGTTGCCACCTAATAACCAGACTCATTAAATTAAAGTAAGACCTAAAGGAACTTTAGGTTGAATGGGCTTTGCTGTTTGTCATCTCCCACTGGGTCCAGTGTGTCTCATCAGGGAAGGAGGGAAGGAGTCAGGCATCTTCTATCTGCAAAAAAATAGACTTCCTTGTGTTCCAGAATAAGCCAACTCCTGCCTCCTGCTGCCAGGTTCATCTCCTGGCCTGAATGTGGCAAGCCTCCAGTGAAAAGAAAATCAGCCTTCCTTTTGACATCAAGCTGTTTAAAGATTGTTTTCTGCCTAATTTTCACCCTTTCAAAAAGATTTATGAAGCTGAGCCTCTTATCTCATATTGTACTGACATTAACCCAATCTCCAACCTCCTTCATAAAGGCAATTGTTGTCCTCAATTCAATGTTAAATGTTCTCACACCTAGGAGGCACCAGTCATCCACCTGATTTATCAATTTTTTATTTTACTTTTTACAGAAATTTTTCCACACCTACTTATCTTTCCCCAAACCTCCTCCCTCATCCATCCTCACAGCTGAGAATTTTGACTCATATATTATGAAGAAAAAAAAAAAAAACTGAAGCCCTTCACCATAAACTCCCTCTTCTATTCTTTTCTTCACCTCATTTCATTCAGATGCCTTCTGCCCTTTGCTTCTTTACAACTATCTAATGTGAAGAGGCAGCTTTATTCCTTACCTTAACTCTTACCTGTACTGCCTCAAAACTGATTTTAAATAAAAGTCTGACAGATGTGCCTACTTTTGTCTTTCCCATTCTCTTCTTAATTCCTTAAAATCCAAGTTTTGATTTTATCATTCCACTAAAACTGCTTCTTCAAAAGTTGCTAGTGATCTCTCACTGAAAAATTAAAGAGCTTCCTCATTTTTCTTGCACTCTCTATTATGTAACAATGCTGTTCGCTCTTTTCTTTTTGATAAGCTCTTCTCTCTAGGTTTTTGAGACAACACCATCCCATTTCTCTTCCTATATCATTGCTCCATATCCTCTTTTGTTATATCCTCATTCACATCCTTAGCTCTAACCATAAGTCCTTCTCAGCATTCTATCCTGGGCTCTTTTATCTCTCTAAACTGCCTCACTTATTAACCTCATTAGGTCCCATTAATTTTAATACTGTCTCTATATTTATGATTTTACTAAACCTACCACCAACAATCTGCCAACATCTAATCTTGCTCCAAGGAGTCATCCTTGATGCCTCACTATTTCTCACCCTTTACATTTCTTTTCTTGAAAAGTTCTGTTGATTTCACCTTTACAATATTCCTTCTTTCCTTTGACATTCCAACCCATGTGATACAGATACTTATCACATCACACCTGAACTATTGAAATAATCTACTAGTAAATATGATTGATTCAACTCTCTGTACTCCAATTCTTCTTCAGTTAGTCACCAAAGTGATTTTTCCTAAAGTATTAAATTTAACCATGTCACCCACCTATTTAATAAACAACAAAGGCTCTCTAGTGCTAAAGGATCAAGTTTAAAAATCTCCATATGATATGGAAAGTCTTTCATCACCTAGCCCAAATCTGCACCTAGCCCAAATCTACTTTTCCAGGCTTGTGATACAATATTCTTTGTTATGTACCTTGTTGATATAATTACATTGACTTTCTTGCTGTTCCACAAAGCAGATACTTCATCTCTTGACTCTGAAATTTTTTTCTGGCTGCACCATTTGTCTGACTCTCAAATAAAATCTAACCATCTACAAGAAATCTTTCCCAATTCCTTTTAATTCTAATACCTTTTCTCTTTTAATCATTTCCTTTTTGTTCTGCATATAGTTTGTTTGTATATCTGTAGTTTGTTGGAATCTTTACAAACTGTTAAGCCAATAGAGTTGATAGAGATAATAATTATCTAATTTAACATGGTTCAATATGATTGATTTGCTTATTATCTCTCCCATTACAATGTGAATTTCTTGAGAGCAGTATTTTGCACAATATCTGGTCTGTGATAATTGCTTAATTAATATTTATTGGTTGATTGAATATATACATATATATATATATATATATATATATATATATATATTCAATCAGGGAAATAAAAAGAATATACCAAAAAGAGACTATAAGAAAATAACCTCATATAAAAAGAGAAAGTAAGCTAACATGAAGAAACCTAGTGAAATAAAACATAAACTGACCGTTTTAGATTGACTAATCACAGTGTTATTTAAATAATTCATGAAAGATAAAATTATACATAGAGAAAAGAAGTCATGCATTACTAGTTAACTAAATAATTCAAAGTAGACTTTTCTGGTTTCCTTTAGAGTTAAAATATTTTGTTTTAATCAACCAAGATTTTCTTTCCTACTCTCCCATCCCCCAAATACACACACACACACACACACAACATTACAAATATGAACAATTCTTCAAAATAAATATTACCTTTGGTCTCATTCTGTATTCTAAATTACTCTCCTTACCATTAGAAAATGTGTAATGTTTCATCATTAATCCTATGGAATCTTAGTTGGTCATTATTCTGATATTAATTATTCAGAAAAGCCTAGGAAGATTTATGCAAGATGGTATAAATAGAAGTTAATTAGAACTAGGAAAGTAATATATACAATAAATATAATAACAAATTAAAATAATGTAGAGGGCTGAAACTCCAAAAAGGTATACCTCAATCAGAGAATGGAGCACTTAAGGCTAATTACCTATTTGATGTGAGACAATGACTCTATTAGCATATGTTTGGATAAATGGCTCTTCTCACTGTTGGGTGCTTGCTGAATGTTTGGTGTTAAGATAATCATAGTCAAGGATTGGAGGGAGAGAGAGAGGGGAATATGAGAGTCACTTGGCTGCAGGACAAAGAGGAGAGAGGCTAGACTCAGGACATAAGGATCCAGGAGAGATCATTTAGCAAGCCTTATGGCACTTTGTCTGCCTCCTTCACTTCTCCTCCTAAAAACCAAGGACTTTAATTTATCCAGACTCTGACTGAACCTGAAGCCCTCCAAGAAGCCAGCCCATACCTTACAAAATAATATTGAAATGGAGCAAATTATTATATATTAGAGGGTGAAGGCAAGATGGTGGAGAGTAGACACATCTTTTTTCTGAGATGCTCCTAGTGTCCCTCAGATCAACACCAGATCAAGCCTCTGAACTGGTTTTGGAGTGCCAGAACCCACAAATATTTGGGGTATAACAAATTTCCAAAAGAAGATACTTTGAAAGAATTTCATAAAAGGTCAGTTTTAATTGGGTGGGAGTGGGGGGGGGGGTTAGACTGCTGAGAGCAGACAGCACAGGGACCCAGGGTCTTGGAGTCTCTTCACATCAGAGAATCTAATGGGACACATTTAGGTGATTCTGTCTTGGTTACAAGCCAGTGGTTTAGCAGATTAATTGTGAGACATCCAAAGAAAATACAAAAGGCAAATAGAGAGCATTTGAACCCCAGAAAAATGCAGGATCTGACCATACCTATCCAGCACCAGAAGTCAGTCAGAATCACTGGCCTCAGGGCAACCAAAAATGACTGTCATCTTTTGCCCTAAGACCAGACCTCAACCATTAAAATAAATTAAGCAAAGAAACAAAAAACCTCTGACCATAGATAACTTTTATGGAGAAAGAGAAGAATGGACCTCAAACCCTAAGGATCCTAAAGGCAAATCATGGCCAGATGAAGCCTCAAAAGGTGATATGATTTGGTTCCCATTTCACAAGGCTTTCTTGGAAGAATTCTAAATGGATCTTAAAAGAGAATTAGAAGAAAAAGGGGAAAGAAAATGAGAACATTACAAGAGAGTTTGGAAAAAGAAAAACAGAAATTATCTGAAGAAACTCCTTTAAAATTGATTTCATTAAATGGAAAAAAGCATATAACTCCTTACAAAATAAATATGAAAAAGAAACCAATTCATTGGAAAACAAAATTTGTGAAATGGAAAAAATGCAATGAGTAAAACAACCCTTTATTTAAAAATTCAATTGACTAAATGCAAAAGGGGAAAAAAAGCTAACTGAAGAAAATAATTCACTAAAAATTAGAATTGAACAAATGGAAGTGAATAACTTAATGGTATTTCAAGAATCAGTCAAACAAAACCAAAAAAAAAAAAAAAAAAAGAAAGAAAAAGAAAAGAAAAGAAAAAAAGAAAAAAGATAAAATAGAAGGAAATATAAAATACCTCATTGGAAAAAGAAGTGACCTGAAAAATAGCTCTAGGAGAGAAAATGTAAAAATTATTGGACTTCCTAAAAACTATGATGAAACAAAAAAGAACCTAGACACCATATTTCAGGAAATCATCAAGAAAAACTGCCCTAATGTCCTAGAACCAAGGAGTAAAGAAATTCATCCATCACCTAATGGAAGAGAACCCAAAATCAAAACTTTAAGAAACATTGTAGCTAAATTTAAGAATCATCAAATTATGGAGAAAATATTTCACCCAGTCAGAAAGAAACAATTCAAATGCCAGGATTATTCAGGACCTAGCAGCTTCCATTTTAAAGTAGTGAATGGCTTGGAAATTAATATTCCAAAAAGCAAAGAAATTTGGATTGCAGCCAAGAATCAACTACCCAGCAAAACTAAGCATTATCTTTCAGGGTAAAAGATGGACATTCAATGAAACAAGTGAATTTAGTTTATTTCTAATAAAAATACTGGAGCTGAATAGAACATTTTATCTTCAAAACAGAACTCAAGGGAAGCATAAAAATGTAAAAAAGGAAAGAAAAAATAACTTAAAAACATATCTCTATATAAGAAAATGATATATTTAATGCTTGAGAATTGTATTTCTGTGATGAGTAAACTGAGAGGGTATAGGAATAATTTGATTTTATTGTGATGATAGAAAAAAGAAACTAGAGGAGAAAAGGGAATTCCACTGGATGAGATAAAAAATGGATGAACAATGGGTTAAATTATATCTCATAACCAAAAAGACCTATTATAATTGAGGGAAAGAAGGGAAGGGAATAAACAATGTGTGAATCTTACTCACATCAGATCTGGCTTTAAAGAGATAATTTCAGACACATTTAGCTTTCAAGAGAAACTGGTATCACTCTATAGAGAAATAAGAAAGGAAAGAGGAAAGAATAGAAGGGAGAACAGAAGTAGAAGGCAAAAAGAAGGCAAAAGGCTGTTTGAGGGAGGAGGTGGTTAGAAACAAAATACTGGGAAGGAGGAAAAGAAGGAAAAGAAAGAAAAAAAGTATAACTGGGGGAAAACAAGATGGTCAGAAATACAGAGTTAGTAATTTTAACTAAGAAATATGAATGGGATGAACTCTCCCATAAAATGGAAGCAAATAGCAGATTGGATTAAAAGCCAGAATCCTACAATTTGTTATTTACAAGAAACACATTTAAAGCAGAGTGATACATTCAGAGTAAGGATAAAAAGCTGGAACAGAATCTATTATGCTTCACATAAAATAAAATAAAAAAGCAGGGAGAGCATCTTTTAATTAGATCTGTTTTTGCTTTTGTAAAAGCAAAAACAGATCTAATTAAAAGAGAAAAGGAAGGAAACTATATCTTGCTAAAAGGTACGATAGATAATAAAGTAAAATCAATACTAAAAATATATGCACCAAGTGGTATAGAATCCAAATTCCTAGAGGAGAAGTTAAAAGAGGTGCAAGAAGAAATAGGCAGCAAAACTATACTAGTGTGAATGTAAAGATTGTTCTCTTAGAACTAATCAATCAAATCACAAAATAAATAAGAAAGAAGTTAAGGAGATAAATAGAATTCTAGAAGATTAGGTATGATAGACTTTTGGGAAAACTGAATGGAGAAAAAGGAATATACCTTTTTTCTTGGCAGTGCATGAAATCTATAGAAAAATTTACCATATATTAGGGCATAAAACCCTCAAAAATGCAGAAATAGAAAGTGCATTTTTTTTCCAATTGTAATGCAATACAAATTACATGCAACAAAAGGCCAGAGGAAAATAGACCAAAATTTAATTGGAAACTAAATTCTCTAATCCTAAAGAATGACTGAAACAACAAATCATAAACAGAGTTGATAATTTCATCTGAGAGGATGATATAATGAGAAAGCATACCAGATTTTGTGGGATGCACCCAGAGCAGCTATTAAGGGTAGTTTTAAATTTCTAGATGCTTATTTGCATAAAATAGAGAAAGAGTACATCAATAAATTGGCCTTGCAACTAAAAAAAGATAGAAACAGAACAAATTAAAAATCCCCAGTTAAATTCCAAATTTGAAATTCTGAAAATAAAAAGGGAGATTAGTAAAATTGAAAGTAAGAAAACTAAGTAAACAAAACTAACAGTTTTATTTTTTAAAAAATCTAGAAAATAGATAAACCTTTATTTAATTTGATCAGAAAAAAAGGAAAGAAGAAAATCAAACAGTATCAAAAATGAAAAGGGAGAAATTTCCATAAATGAAGAAGAAATTAGAGCAATAATTAAGAGTGATTTTAACTAACAATATATCAACAAATTTGGCAACCTAAGTGAAATAGAGGAACATTTACAAAAATGTAGACTGCCCAGATTAACAGAAAAGAAATATATATTATTTAAACAGTCCCATTTTAGAAAAAGAAATTGAGCAAGTTATTAATCAACTCCCTAAGAAAATATCACCAGGGCCAGATGGATTTACATGTGAATTCTACCAAATAATTTAAGAATAATTAATTACAAAATTATGCAAACTATTTGAAAAAATAGGGAAAGGAGTCCTATCAAATTCCTTTTATGACACAGCTATGGTGTTGATAACTAAATCAGGCAAGGTCAAAACAGGGAAAGAAAATTATAGACCAATTCCTTTAATGAATATTGATGGGAAAATCTTAAATAAAATATTAGCAATGAGATTGCAAGAAGTCATCCAGAATAATACACCATGACCAAATAGAATTTATACCAGAAATGCAAGACTGGTTCATTATTAGGAAAACTATTAAGACAACTGACTATATCAATAACCAAACTAACAAAAATCATATGATTATCTCAATAGATGCAGAAAAAGCATTTGACAAAATCCAACACCCATTCATATGAAAAACACAACAGATAATGGGAATGAATGGAATTTTCCTTAAAATGATCAGTAGCATCTATTTAAAATTGTCAGCAAGAATCATATGTAATGGGACAAACTAGAACCATTCCCAATAAGATCAGGGGTGAAACAAGATTGCCTGCTATCAATATTACTATTCAGTAATTTTACCTTTGGCAATAAGAACAATAACTTGTTCTTACAAGTGATTAAAGGAATTAGAGTAGGTAATGAGGAAACCCAATTATCACACTATGCAGATGATATGATGGTCTTCTTAAAGAACCCTAGAGAATCAATTAAAAAACTACTAGAAAAAAATTCACAACTTTAGCAAAGTTGCAAGACACAAAATAAATCCACATAAATCATCAGAACTTTTATATATTACCAACAAAGTCCAGCAGCAAGAGATACAAAGAGAAATCCCATTTAAAATAATAGTTGATAGTATAAAATAAATGGGAGCCTATCTGCCAAGGAAAAGTCAGGAACTATATGAACACAAGTACAAAACACTTTCTATGCAAATAAAATTAGATCTAATCAGTTGGAGAAATATCAAGTGCTTATAGGTAAGCAGAATTAATACATTAATAATGACAATACTACTTAAATTAATATACTTATTTAGTGCCATAGCAATCAAATTCCCAAGAAATTATTTAACAGATCTAGAAAAAAATAATAGCAAAGTTCATCTGGAAGAACAGAAGGTGAAGAATTTCAAGGGAATTAATGAAAAAAATGAAACTGGCTATCTGTGCCAAACCTAAAACTATATTATGAAGTTGTGGTCATCAAAACCATTTGGTACTGATTAAGAAATAAAGTAGTTAATCAATGGAATAGGTCAGATTCACAGGACAAAATAGTCAATGATTATAGTAATCTAGTGTTTAACAAAACCAAAGACTCCAGTTCATAGAATAAGAAGTCACTATTTGACAAAACCTGCTAGGGGAAATGGAAAACTAGTATAGCAGAAACTAGGCATTGACCCACACCTAACACCATATACCAAGATCAGATCAAAATGGGTTCATTATTTAGATATAAAGAGTGATATTATAAGCAAATTTGAAGAATATGGGATAGTTTACCTCTCAGGTCTATAGAGAAGAAAGGAATTTGTGGCCAAAGAGCTGGAGTACATTTTTGAATAACAAATATGATAATTTTGATTACATTAATTTAAATACTTTTTGTACAAACAAGACTAAGGCAGAGAAAATTAGAAGGAAAGCAATAAATAGGGGAAACATTCAAGGATTCTGATAAAGGCCTCATTTCTAAAACATATAGAGAATTCCTCAAATTTATAAGAAATCAAACCATTTTCCAATGGATAAATGGTCAAAAGATAAGAACAATTTGAAGAAATTGAAAAAAGGTGCTCTAAATCACTATTGAACAGAGAAATGCATGTTAAGACAATTCTAATATACCACTACACACCTCACAGATTGGCTAAGATGACAGGAAAAGATTACAATGAATTTTAGGGGGAATATGGGGAAAATGAGACACTGACACATTGTTGGTGGAATTGTGAATGGATCCAACCATTCTGGAGAACAATTTGGAACTATGCCCAAAAGGTTATCAAAGTGTGCATACCCTTTGATCCAGCAGTGTTTCTACTGGGATTGTATCCTAAAGAGACCACAAAAGAGGGAAAAGGACCCACATGTGCAAACAATGTTTGCGGCAGCCCTTTTTATAAAAACTGGAAACTGAGTGAATGTCCATCAGTTGGAAAATGGCTATATAAGTGCTGGTATATGAAGGTTATACAATATTATTGAGAGAGGGGGAAGGAGAGAGAGGCAGGGAGGAGAGAGAGAGAGAGAGAGGGAGAGAGGGAGAGAGAGAGAGAGAAAAGAGAGAGAGAGAGAGAGAATGATTGTTGTTTTTTTGCCTTTCATTTTGTGTGTGTGTGTGTGTGTGTGTTTATTTCTTGGCCAATGCCTTTTATTTTTTTTAATTATAGCTTTTTATTTACAAGATATATACATAGATAATTTTTCAGCATTGACAGTTGCAAATCTTTTTGTTCCAACTTTTTCCCTCCTCCCTCCCCCACCATTTCCCCCAGATGGCAGGTTGACCAATACATGTTAAAAATGTTAAAGTATAAGTTAAATACAATATATGTATACTTGTCCAAACAGTTAATTTGCTATATAAAAAGAGTTGAACTTTGAAATAGTGTACAATTAGACTGTGAAGGAAATAAAAAATTCAGGCAGACAAAAATAGAGGGATTGGGAATTCTGTATAGTTGTTCATAGTCATTTCCCAGAGTTCTTTCCCTGGGTGTAGCTGGTTCAGTTCATTACTGCTCTATTGTTAAAGAGGGCTAAGTCCATCAGAATTGATCATCATGTAGTATTGTTTTTGAAGTATATAATGATCTTCTGGTCCTGCTCATTTCACTCAGGATCAGTTCATTTAAGTCTCTCCAGGCTGTTCTGAAATCATCCTCCTGGTCATTTCTTACAGAACAATAATATTCCATAATATTTGTATACCACAATTTATTTAGCCATTCTCCAATTGATATCGCCCTTCATTAGTCATCACAGGACAAATTGGATTTGTGTGAATTGGATTTAAGTGATGCAAAATGGCACAAAGTCATCACCTTCATTCTTCTAGTGTCAAGACAAAGGTCAGAACAATCAATGATGGCCCCAGAGACTGTAATTAACCATGGCATGTTAGAATCTCACCACGTTCTAAGCATTCTATGACACCTGCTTTATAACCATTGGAACAAATTATTCTCTTCTACCCATTCTATGATGGGAAAATTTCAAATTCTTGGGGGGTAGAAATCCTTTAATTTACTGATGGTTGATGATTTATTGGTTACCCTCAATCTTTTTTAACCTGTCAGCTGAGATGGTTTACTGTGGTGTAATAATTGAACATGCTACAGCTTTTTCTATCCACAAAGTGAGAGTTGGGTTCCAATCAATCATAAAAAAAAAAATGGATGAACAGTGCTGAAAAGTTCTTGATGTGTCCCCACAACAAACCCACCACACGTGCTAGTTTTCATGTGTGTGTGTGTGTGTGTGTATGTGTGTGTAGGTGTGTGTGTGTAGCTAACTCTTCACTCACCCATGTAAGTGCTTGTTTTCTCTTAAAAAGAGTGAGACTACCCAGATACTAGTGGAAAAGAGATAATATCTAAGAAAAATCTCTGGTTTTAGTACCAGAGAAAACATTTTCTCTAGCTCTAAAATTGCATATAAACCTTGAATCATAGAAAAATGATATGCATGCTCAAAAATCTTAACTATACCAAAATTTTGCATAAAAATAATTAATAATTAACCATCTACATACTTTATATAAGGTAGATATAGAGCTGGAAGATCCCATAGATGTCACTAAATAAAATCTCATTTTAAAAATAAGGAAACTGACATGTGAGTGTTTCATCATAAGCATCTGAGAAACTAATAAGCTGATCGGATGAGATTTAAACCTATATTTCCCCTCCCATCAATTCATCACTCAATAACTATTTGTTATCAAATGAAATCATACCTACTTTTTTCTATGCACTGAGCTTACAATGTTTCTTACACAGAAGATGCTTAATAATTGCTTTTCCCTTTTAGTCCCTTTTAGTGATGACTATGATCACTGTATTCTATATTTTAGATACAATGAAAAAAATGAAACATTGACTGCCCTCATAGAAACATGTACATATTTGTGTGTATATGCATGAATATATTTTAATAGACACTGAAAAACATTTTTAAATGATTCAAAGTACTATAAAGATAAGAAGAAAGAACTCTAGCATTTTGAGGGGATCATGAAAACTTTTATATGGCCTGAGCTTTAAAGACAATGAGGGGTTTCTTTGAGTTAGAGGAGCAAACAAATTCCAGCTAATGAAGCTGATGAATGAATGCAAAAACACAGGAATAGGCTCCATATGGAAATAACAAAAAGAGTGTCAGTTTCACTTGCGAGAAATAACATATGTAAACTCCAAATAGGAGTTTATACTTTATAATAAAGATGATAAGGAGGAACTAGATTTTATTATATCAAGAAGTGACAAGGTCAAATATGTGCTTAAGGAATCATTCAGAGAATGGATTAGAAGAGGATTAAGACAGAAATGGCTTGAGACACATACATATACATTTGCATATATATAATATATACATATGCACATATATAAATATTTATTTATATATATACATATGGGTGTGTATATATATATATATATATATATCTGTATCTGTGTGTATATATATATATATATATATATATATACACAGATACAGAGAGATATTCTTATTTATTCTAAAAATTTAATTGACAGAATTCCTATAATCTATTACCAGAGGTTTGAGAATTGGGATGTCTTAAATTCTCTATGAGAACATATGAATATAACTCAATTCTAGCTCTCTTCTAAAGATTTTCATTTTGCCAACAGGGTAACAATAGGTGGACCATAAAACAGATTTTTACTGAAATAAATATAAAAAGAATAATTGTACAAATCTCTAAAAGAGAACAATTATATAAACATACATATAACATGTACATACATACATATATATATATAACATGTATGTATATATATATATACATATAATATATATATATATGCATGCATACATACACATAAATACATACAAAAAGTACCACATTTTCATGGAACTGAGAAACTATCTGAGAAATTGTGTTAGTGTTTCTATAGTTGCTTCTTTTAGGATCTTGGATCAATTCTTTTTTCTCCAGTATGTGTGACTAATCTATACCATATGTTTTATCTTTCAATTCAACAGCTATCTGGGTAGTCTTAAAAATCAAATGCACTCTAATACAGTGACTTAGAAATTCAAAATGAAAAATGTTAAATATTGGCTAACTTATTACATATATAATTTATGTAAATATATGTTTCACTATTAATAGTAATATTTCAAAGCCTCAAGATAGAAAGATGAAAAATTTAGATTAAAAATGAAGAGATGATTGCTTTTCATTCATATATTAAAAAAACATACATCAAGTAATTGATGTCTGTTAGATACTATGAAAGGCATTGAACAGAAATGTAATGGTATTTGTCCTCCTTGAGGGAGTTCAGGTTTTTTTTTTTTCTATTTTTGAGGAACATTGAGCTTTTCTATTGGATTTGAACTTACATAGTAATGCATCCTTTTCCAAAGCCTTCTTTGATCAACTATAAGTTCTCCATTTAACAAATTAGTTCATAGTAAATAATTTCATAGTACCTAATCTCTTCACTCCAAAAAATGTGTTTTTGACTTTCAGCATCATTACTATATCACCAAGATTTAATGAAAGACAACCGAATGATAACAGATATAACTGCATTTGTCTTCCATGAACATATGCTCAAAACAGGTAGAAAAACTGATATAAAATGTGGGACAACTGGTGGCAGATCTTTGAGACTGAGAATCATTCTTTGAAAGTTTCATGAAGATGATATGCTTTATTCACACATTCAACATTCTAGAAAAAAATATTAAATTATCCAATATTTGCAAGAAATCATTGAAAGAACTGAAGAACATGGAAACATCAGTGATGTTCAGTTCTTGTCCCTAAGTAGTTTGTAATCTATAAAAAGATTTAAGGCAGTTGAGCAAATGATAATTCAAATTAGAAGTAAAATTAAAAGTGCAAAGTTTGAGGTAAGCTGAGGAGGTGAACATAATTCTTTCATCTTTGGGGAGGAGAAAAAGATTAGCAGAGAAATTCTTCTGTGAGTGGCAAATTTGATTCCAATAGTTACAGGGTACTGGAAAATATTTTAACATATACCTTTCTGAGGGAAAAAAGGCATACATACTACATACTTTTAAGTTTAATCTGCATTATTAACATTTTCTTCATGGCTTTCTTAATTTTAGACTAAAAATAAAGCAACAAATCAAGCCTTGAAGAAGAGTATTTCTGAAGTGTAAAAGCTCACATTGAAAATTTAACAGTAGATTGTTGTGAGCTGGTTTGAGCTGTCTGCACCACACCCTTATAAAAGATACTAGATGTAGAAAATGGTAGTCATTAATAAAAATGTATCTGCTTCCTACTGTATACCTAATTCTGTGCTAAGTGCTGAAGATGTAGAAAAACACAAATGAAAATTCCTACCTTCACAGAGCTTACAGTCTAATGGGTATAACAACAGACAAACAAATTAGTAAAAAAACAAACTATATAAAAAGAAAAGGAAGAATGTAACAAAGAGAAGTTATTAGAATTAAGAGAAATTTCCTCTGTAAAAGACAAGATATCAGTGAAGGCTTAAAAAAAAAAACCAGGAATAACAATAAGCATAGGGGAAAGAAAGTGAAAAAAAAAAAAAGAGATAAAAAACCTTTTTTGGGTAACAGTCATGAACATGTTTATAAATAATGAGAAAGCTGCTGATAAGACAAGAAAAGATTAGGGGAAAAAAACTGATAGAATGAGATAAGAAAGGGATTAATATCTTGAAAGAGAGAGGATTAAGTAGGCTATTTGAGGGAAAATTAGTACATGTGTTGAAGTTCCCTAGTATGAGATCAGAAGTTAAAGAGCAGAAAAAAAAATGCGAGCCAAATATTGAATTCATTGAGAAAGGAAGAGATGGGACCCAGATATCTCTAGAAAACAATAATTAAAATATTGATGAATAAAGGATATAAATTTCATGAACCTCAAAGTAGGAAAGGAAATTTAATGACTAAAATAGGAGAATCTAAAGGTAGCAATGAGGAGTAAGGTATATTTCCACTTCCCATCTTGTCCAGGGAATTACCATTAATGAGTAAAGATACACCTAGCACTGGAAATGCTAGTCAGCAACTGTCAGATAATACTGTGTTTAAGGAGGACCCAGGTCACCTTCCTCTTCAATTGATGGAAGGACTTGAAGACTACAAGTTTTAAGATAAAATTTGTTGCCTAGGCAATAGGCAATCCTCAGGGAACAGTAGAAGGTTTGAGTGGTGTTCCGTTGGATCTTTCACATGGGAAAGTTCAGGGGGTGGGAATAAGGAATCAGTTGTAAGAAGATGGTCATTGGGTTATGGATGATGACCTACAGAAGTTCAGAATCATTGAAGAATATAAGATATGAGAATGTTAGTGTCCAAGGTGAAACTTAATATTCACTATTGAGTGGAAAGCACCCCTTTCCCAAGAAGAGGCCACCAATCACACTGAAGATGAAAGAACATGAGATGAGAGGCAAATGATGATATAAGAGGTCTCATTTTTCTACTCCTCTTTGAAGAATAAATAACAGGCAGAAAACTGCACAGTAGGAAATAGAAGTCCCGCTCCTCACTAATTTCCTCTGACTCATTCTCAAGAAACAGACACAATAGAATGTGGAAGGTTATATATATAACCTAGTTAGGGGATTAGGAAGCCATCAAGATATGGAAGTTGACTCTGGCAAAACTGGAAATCTCTCCTGCCTCTAGTAGTTTTCCCTCAGGATACATATTTAGCAGAAGTAGGAAGACATAGGAAGGTGTTGCCCGTTTTCTCAAATAGTATAAGAAAAGACATGTTATTGAATGCTAATTTTATTGAATTGTAGAGTAGTATAAAGAGTGATACATCTAATTGGGACCTCACCAATAGATCATTATCCTCAGAGTACATATAGTATATTTGGCTTATTGTGAGTTCCTGTAGAGAGGCTTGGTGAGCCTTCTTCTTGGAAGTTTATGACATGTGTTGGGAATCTCCTGCTTTCTAAGCAGACAATAAGTGGGTATTTTTTCACCAACCCCTCAGGCTTAATCAAGCAGATAGTGGTCAAGCTAATAGACTAAATATTGATAAATGTCATCAGCTCAGGTTAAGTAAATATGTTTCTAGCTGGCCAAGGCTCAAGTAGATATGAGCCTGTACCTATTATATAGGTCCTAGGGGAAACACAAAAATAATAAAATACAGAAAAAGAATTCATACATTCCTGTAAGTTCTTCACTTTATCTCTCTATTTCCCACAATTCTCCCCTTCTAATATGTAAATGATTTTTATCATATTTCCGTGAAGAACATATGAAAAAGAATAGCTTTTAAAAAAGATTCTGAGGAAGAAGTGAGAGTAATTCAAAAGCACAAACTTTAAAAAAAAATTTTTTTTACATTTACCCCTACAAAACTCTGTGTTTGAATTTTTCCCAAGGGGAAGCAAAGGAGGGGAAAAACTCGAACACAGAGTTTTGTATATATAAATACATAAAGAGGAATTACACATTTAACATATATTGGGTTAAAACAATCCAATATATGTTAAATGTGTAATTCCTCTTTATATATTTCTACAAATATAATGCTGCACAAGAAAAATCAGATATATAAAAAAAAGAGAAACAAAACAAAATGCAAGTAAACTATAAAAAGAGTCAACATACTATGTTGTGGTACACTTTCAATTCTCATTGTCTTCTTTCTGAGTGCAGATGGCTTTCTTTATCACTAGACAATTGGAACCAATCTAAAACACCTCATTGTTGATGAGAGCCATGTCCATCAGAATTGATCATCATATATTCTTGCTGTTGGTGTGTATAATGATCTCTTGTTCTGCTCATTTAACTTAGAATCAGTTCATGTAAATCTCCTCAGGCCATCATCATGCTGATTATTTCTTATAGAACAATAATATTTTACAATATTCATATACCTTGACTTGTCCAGCCATTCTCAAATTGACGGGCATCCATTCAGTTTCCAGTTTCTTGCCAACACAAAAAATGCTGCCAAAAACATTTTTTGCACATGTGGGTCTTTTCCCCTCTTTTATGATCTCTTTAGGATACAAGCCTAGTAGAAACACTACTGGATCCAAAGATATGCACAGTTTGATAGTGCCCTTTGGACATAGTTGGAAATTGCTCTCCAGAAATGATTGGATCAATTCACAGCTCCACCAACAATGTATTAGTGTCCCAGTTTTCCCACATCCCCTCCAATATGTATCAATATCTTTTCCTGTCATTTTAGCCAATTTGAGAGGTGTGCAATGGTACCTCAGTTGTCTTAATTTGCATTTCTCTGATCAATAATTATTTAGAGCACCTTTTTATATAACTAGAAATAGTTTTAATTTCTTCATCTAAAAATTGCCTGTTGTATCTTTTGACCATTTATCCATTGGAGAATGGCTTTCTTATAAATTTGAATCAATTCTCTATATGTTTTAGAAATGAGGCCTTTATCAGAACCCTTAAATGTAAATTTTTTCCCAGTTTATTAAAACACAAACTTTTCAAGAATTTTCCTCTTTCCTTCCTGAATCTCCTAAAAAGTATTTGAAGGGGTAGTTGTCTACTTCACAAGAAACTCTTGCCCCATTCCTGTAATTGTGAAAGCCCAGTTACACATGAGAGGAAACTAAAAAATATAGTGTTTAACAAAATTGTTGCAAACCTCAAATCCCAGGCTATACAGTGTGGACTTTTTAAAGTAGATAATAGGAAGAAAAAGTTTTTGAGCAAAGAAACAAAGTAAACAGAATTTAAAAAGAATCAAAGTAATTTTATTTTATTATTTTAATACTATTTTAAAATCTATAGTAATAGAACCGTTTATACAAGGACATTGTAAACCAAAACAAATGCAAAAGGGGTTTTCCTGTCTATGGTCAGATCTCTTAACATAGAGGCACACCATGTGAGTGGAAGGATAATATCTTTTCTGCTGCATAGAGAGAGAAAATTACAGTTTACTCACATCCCAAACACCATGAACTGAACTTGTGAATGGAGATGAAGGGAATGTCTCCACAATCCTTTTTATTTTCTCTCTGAAAAAATGGAACTGGAGATATTTTTTATGCTTTATTTCATTTTTTCCTTGTGTGTCAGAAGTAAATAAAAAACTACTAGACTAGAGTTCAAGTCATGGTGACTTTGGGGATAGGATTCAAGGGTAGCATGTTGCAGCCAATGACCCCAGAAAGAAAACTCAAAAATTCTAGGATATCTGGAATTGGAGCCTGAGAGAGGTTATAAATTTAAAACTTGGTACTATATAATATAGAAACAGATCTAAAATGTTTGTGTTTTTGTTATTACACTTTTCAAGTAAATATGACTTTTTGAGAAAGCCAGTCTGACTAGTGGCTAAATGGAGTTGAGGTATCTCTTTAAGTGGTAATCTACATGGAACAGCAGTACAAAAAATCTTCACATACTTTTGAGAATATTATCAGCGGTGGACAGAGTCATCAACCTGACTGTTACAGAGGCTAGGGAACTCTAAACAAAACACTACACAACCATATCTCCCAAGAACCTATGAGAAAGAACACCAGAAATTATAAGGGAAAATTACCTGTAGTATCATAGAGTCAGAAAGCAAAGTAGAAATTGAAAGAATACACCAGGTCCTTCTTAAAAGAAAACTCAAACTGAAAATTCGGATACATTATAACCAAAATTCAGAGTTTTCACATAAAGGAAAAAAAAAAAAATACTGCGAGTAATCAGAAAACAAAGAATTCAAATTATATTGAGCCACAATCAGAATCATACAGGATTCAGAACTGACCAGTATAAAGAAGCAGACGGCTTATAATATTATATTCTGGAAGGTGAAAGAGCTAGGATTCTGAACAAAAATAACTTATCCCTCAAAAATGTATAAAATCTGATGGGGGCAAGAAATAAATCTTTAGTGAAATAGAGACCTTCCAAATATTCTTGATGAATAGTGCAGATCAGAAAATCTGACATTCAAAAATGAAACTCAAGAAAATTAGAAAAAGTTAAATATGAGTGAAAAATTATAAAGGATTTGACAAAGTTAAACAGTTACATTCCCAAATAGAAGAATGACATATGTAACTCCTAAGAACTTTATCATTATTAAGACAATTAAAAGGAATCTACTTAGAAGCCATGAAAGTGTGAATGTTGTGAAAATCTCAAAACAATGAAATGATGAGAATGAAGGATTCACTGGGATAACAGGAAAGGAAAAGAGAAGATTAGAAAAATTATCTTACATAAAAGGGGCATACAAGGAAAGGTTTTTATAATGGAGGAGAAATGAGGAAGGAGACAGATAATGTTTAAATCTCACTCTCATCTGAATTGGTTCAAGGGAAGAATATATGTACATATACATATACATACATGCATACACACATATATGTATACACAGTTGGATAGTTGAATATAGAAAAATAGAAAGAAAAAAACTAAGAGAAAGGAGGGGTTAATGAGAAGAGGGAGGGTAGATTAAGGGAGGTAGTGGTCAGAAGCAAAACAAACATTTGAAGATGAAAGAGGATGACTAGAAGACAATAGGATAAAAGAAAATAGATAGCAATCATAAATGAATATGAATGTAATAAATTCACCCATAAAGTGAAAGTGCATAACAGAATGGTTTAGAAATGAGAATTTGGCAATATATTGTTATATTGTTATATAAGTAACCAGAGAAACTGTTTTTCAAAAAGGTACTGTAATGCCGAAGAAACTGAGCAACACAGGAGATTAGAGACCAATTCAATAGTTTATTAAATGGAGGGAAATACTGGGACCAATGGATCCATGTTTGATCCCAGGGCTAAAAGAGACTATCATCTGAAAGAGTCCAGCCCCAAGTATTGGGACAGCAAGCTTTTTTATAGAGTAAAAAGAACAATGACATAATGGAGTTACCTAGGTGGGATTAACCTAATGGAGGGAGGTTACTGATATTCTAATGCCACCTAAATGGATAAACCTTTATTTTGTCATCAAACATTGAGAGGGAAAGGTTATAACCTGAGGCAGAATAACTAAATAGGAAAATTGGAGAAACTGGGTCACGGCATTAAAAAGGGAACTTTGGCACAACAGTACCATGGACAGTGAATTAATATCAATATTGAATATATATTTACCAAATGCCATAGCATCTGAATTTTTGAGTTACAAGAAAAAATTAACAATAAAACTTCATTAGTTAACAACCTCAATTAATCCCTCTCAAAGCTGGATAAGCATAACCATAAAATAAAAAGAAAGAACTTAAAGAGAAGAATAGAATTTTAGAAAAAAATGGATATAATACACTTCTATTGAATGTTGAATGGTAATAGAAAAGAATATATCTTTTCTCATTTGCACAAGGAAATTTCATAAAAATGATTTGTGAGAGATATTGTGGCAAGGGGACTCAAGAGTTGGAAGAGAATTTCGCTAAAGTGATTGTATGTTCAGTATAATGTTGTTAGATGTAGCACAGACATGGGAACTTTATGATTCTTTATCAGCAAGATCAAAATTGATTTTAGATTTTTAATGGAAAATTCATATTATGAAACTACACTTTCTTGAAATTGCTTCAAAAACACAGTACTATCAAGCTGAGAACATATTTTACCAATGAGTAGAGGGACTTAAATTATAAGTTTGCAAGGGTAGTTATATCAATACATTCTAGTTAGGAAAATTCTAATTGTGAGGCTCCTCTAGGAAGCTGAGATAAATTTTTTTAACTAAAGTTGCTAAAAATGATTTGGAAGAAAGATTATGCCAAGGAACATTCAACTCTCCAAATGCCACTAACCTCTTTAAGATAGGGAAGCACCAGGGTAATAGAATTAAATTATAGATGATCTCACATAGTCAATTAAATCCAAAACAAAAGTTGCAGGATGATACAATGAGAACAATATAAATTAAAGTACTTAGGGAGAATTAAAAAAAAAAAAGTAAGCTGTGTTTCCTAGGTTAAAAAAATAGGGACTCAGCTATGTCACTATGTTACAACCTAAGAAAACAAAACCATGCACACACACACACACACACACACATTCAATCACAATATAGATTTCCATGATACTATTCTTTGTTTATTTTTGAATTGTTATATTAATGATTCAGTTCCTTAAATAGCATTCACATAATACATTGTAAACAACAACAACAAAAAAGTGAAGCCACGGAAGCATATTAAATTTTTAATTTATGTCTTGAAGAATAGAGGTGAAGATTAATTTTGCCCCTTCTCTAAAGAAAACTGAAGACACCCAAGCAGTTTCGCTAAATAAGAAGCTGGATTGATTGAAATATGCATTAGCCTAAATATAGAGGTTAAACAAAAATATCATGGGACTTAAAGTACTAGAATATTTCAATGATTATAGTGTTATTATTATTTTATATTTTCTTTTTTCTTCAGCACATAGCGGAGTGCTTTGTATACAAAGGGTAGTAAGAGAAAAAAGAAAGGGTATTATTTTTGAAGTCAATTAACCTTGGCTCAAATCCTGATCCTGTTACAATTATGTACATGATATTGAACAATTCAATGTACTTCTTTCCACCTCAGTTTCCTCATCTATGAAATGACTAGCTTAAAACTAGTCATTTCTAAGATCTTTTTTAGCTCTAAATCTTTGATTATGGTTAGAGGTTTTTATTTTTGTTTGTTTTATTGGTGTTGTATTTTTTTTTTTTAATCCATGAACAGTGCGTGTTTTCTAAATACAGGTAAAATACAACTCCAGAGGGCTCTTGGCCCTATTGCAATATATCCTATTTTTGGATTCACAGAGAACTCAATACAAGTGCAACTACAAACAATTATAGGGATGATTTGAGTCTCAGAATGCAAATTTTCTCTTCATGTTTAAATTGTAGATTAGTGGAAAGAAAGAAAAAATTCTAAAACTAGTTTTTTATATGCTTTTTTAAGATAGTCATGCTATAAATGTACATTCTGAAAATAAGCCATATTCTTACTCAAGTTCTGATAGCATGGTTCAGTGAGTACTGTGTTTGAAACCAGATAACAATTCAAATCCTGACTCTGCTACCTATTTTGTGCTGGAAAAATAATTTAATTATTCTAGGCTTAAATTTCAGTATATGAAAATGAGATTGGACTAGGTGGTCTCTAAGATAATTTTAATTCTTTTTTTTTATTTAATAGCCTTTATTACATGAAATATATACCATGGTAATTTACACAAAAATTGCAAACCTCTGTTAATTTTCCTCCTTTACCCCACCTCCTAGATGGCGGATGACAGTAGATTTAAATATATTAAAAATAAATTAGATACACCAATTAACCCGACAAAACGTTATTTGCTGTGAAAGAATCAGACTCTGAAATATTGTACAATTACTTGAGAAATCAAAATGCGGTTTTATAAATAGGATTAGGAATTCAATGTAATGGTTTTAGTCATCTCCCAGAGTTCTTTCTGGGCATAGCTAGTTATTCATTACTCTATTGAAAATGATTGGTTGATCTCGTTTTGAGATGCTGTCCATCAGAACTGGTTCTCAGTATTTTGAAGTAATAATGATCTTGGTCTTATTTCACTCAACATCAGTTCATTAAGTCTCTCAGGCCTTTCTGAAATTAACCTGTTGGTCATTTCTTACAGAACAGTTATTCCATAATTTTTCATATAACAATTATTCAACATTCACCAACTGTGGACATCCATTCAGTTTTCAGTTTTAGCCATAAAAGGGCGCACGAACATTAGGCAATACAGGTCCCTTTCCTTCTTTATAATCTCTTTGGAGATTAATCATAGTAACATGCCTGGATCAAAGGTATGCAGTTTGATAACTTTTGAGCATAGTTCAACTACCTCCAAATGGGGTTGTTCACTCCACCAACAAGATCAGTGTCCCAGTTTTCCGCATCCCCTCCAGCAATCATCATTATTTTTTCTGTCATCTTAGCCAATCCCGACAGGGTGTGTGGGAAATCTTAGTTTCTTAGCATTTCTGGTTTATGACTTGGGCATCTTTTCATATGACTAGAAATAGTTTCAATTTTTCATCTGAAATTTCTGTTCATATCCCTTTGACATTTTCAATTGGAGAATGACGATTTTATAAATTAGAGTTAATTCTCTATATATTTTGGAAATGAGGCCTTTATCCAGAACCTTTGACTGTAAAAATATTTTCCCAGTTATTGCTTCCCTTCTAATCTTGTCTGCATTAGTTTGTTTGTTACAAAAACTTTTTCAGTTTGGTATAATCAAATTTCTATTTTGTGAAGTAATGATCTCTAGTTCTGCTTAGGTCTAAGACCTTCCCCTTCCACAGGTCTGAGAGGTTAAACTATCCTATGTTTCCTCTAATTTATTAATAATTTCATTCTTTATGCCTAGGTCATGAACCATTTGATTATCTTGGTGTCGGCGTTAAATATGGATCAATGCCTAGTTTCTGCCATAAGTTTCCAATTTTCCCAGCAATTTTTATCAAACGAGTTCTTATCCCAAAAGCGGGATCCGGGTTTTCAAAACTAGGTTGCTATATTGATGACGTTTATGTTGAACCTAATCCTTCCACTGATCAACTAATCTATTCCTTAGCTCCAAATAGTTTTGCTAACTGCTGCTCTATAAATAATTTAGATCTTGGAAGCTAAAGCCACCTTCATTTGATTTTTCTTAATTCCCTTGAAATTCTTGATCTTTTGTTTTTCCATATGAACTTTGTTATTGTTTTTTCTAGGTCATTAAAATAGTTTTTGGGAGTCTGATTGGTATAAGCTAAATAAATAGATTAGTTTATAATATTGTCATCTTTATTATATTTGCTCGCCTATCGAAGATTTAATATTTTCAATTGTTAAATCAGACTTAATTTGTTGAAAAGTGGTCTGATTTTTCAAAAGTTTCTGATTTTCCCTTGGAATAGATTCCTAAATATTTTATATTATCAGTAGTTACTTCTTAAATGGAATTTCTCTTTGTAACTCTGACTGTTGGATTTTGTTAGCGATATATAAGAATGCTGTACTTATGTGGGTTTATTTTATAACCAACAACTTTGCTAAAGTTGTGGATTATTTCTAATAACTTTTAAGATCTCTGGGTTCTCTAAGTATACCATCATGTCATCGCAAGAGTGATAATTTGGTTTCTTCATTGACTATTCTTATACTTTAATCTCTTCTCAGCTCTTATTGCTATATACTTTCTAATACAATATTAAATAGTAATGGTGATAGTGGCACCTTGTTTCACTCCAGATCTTATTGGGAATGGTTGCAGTTTGTCTCCATTATATATAATTCTACTGATGGTTTTAAATAGATGCTGCTGATTATTTTAAGGAAAAGTCCATTTATTCCTATACTCTCAAGTGTTTTTAATAAGAATGGATGTTGGATTTTATCAAATGCTTTTCTGCATCTTTGAGATGATCATATGGTTTTGTTAATTTGGTTATTAACATGGCCAATTATATTGATAGTTTTCTAATATTGAATCAGCCCTGCCATTCTGGTATAAATCCTACTTGATCATAGTGTATTATCTTGGAGATGATTTTCTTTTTGCTAATATCTTTTTAAGATTTTAGCATCAATATTCATTAGGGAATTGGTCTATAATTTTCTTTCTCTGTTTTCAGCCTACCTGGTTTGGGTATCAGTACCATGTCTGTGTCATAGAAGAATTTGGTTGGACTCCTTCATTCCCTATTTTATCAAATAATTTTTATATTGGGCCAATTGTTCTTTAAATGTTTGGTAAAATTCATGTAAATCCATCTGGTTCTGGGGTTTTTCTTGGGGAGTTGTTTAATTGCCTGTTCTATTTCTTTTCTGAAATGGGATATTCAAGCAATTCTTCCTCCTCTGTTAGTCTGGGAAGTCTGTATTTTGGGAGGTATCATCCATTTCACTTAGGTTATCAATTTATTGGCATAAGTTGGCAAAATAACTCCTTATTATTTCTCTAATTTCCTCTTCATTGGTGGAAGTTCTCTTTTTCATTTTTAAGAATACTAATTTCATTTCCTCCCTCCTTTTTCTAATCAGATTTACCCAAAGGCTATCTATTTTATGGCTTTTCATAGAACCAACTCTTAGTTTTATTAATTAATTCAATAGTTTTTACTTTCAATATTTTTAATTTCTCCTTTTAATTTTAATTTCCAATTTAATTATTTGATTGAGGTTTTTAATTTGTCTTTTTTTTTTTTGCAGCCAATTCATTAATCTTTTCTTTCTCTGTTTTATTCAAGTAAGCCTCTAAGGATATAATTTCCCTCTTATTACCGCTTTGGCTGCGTCCACAAATTTTGGTATGATGTCTCATCATTGTCATTATCTTAGTGAAATTATTAATTTATTCTATAATTTGCTGCTTCACCCAATCATTCTTTAAAGATGAGATTGTTTAGTTTAATTACTTTTGGTCTATTTCCCCTAACTTTTGTTGAATTAGTTTTACGCAATGTCTGAAAAGAATATTTACTATTTTTGCTTTCTTACATTTTAATTTTGAGGTCTTCATGTCCAAATATATGGTCAATTTTAATAGGTTCCATAACTGCTGAGGAAAGTATATCCTTCTATCTCCATTCAATTTTCTCCAAGATCCAACATACCTAATTTTTTGAATATTCTATTTACTTCTTTAATTTCTTTCTTATTTGTTTTGTGGTTTGATTTGTCTAATTCTGAGGTGCAAGGTTGAGATCTCCTACTATTACAGTTTTGTTGTCTATTTCTTCTTGCAACTCTTAACTTCTCCTTTAGGAAGTTGGTGCCAACCACTTGGTGCATATATGTTTAATATTGATATTGCTTTGTTTTATGCTCCCTTTAGCAGGATTAGTTTCCTTCCTTATCTCTTTTAATTAGATCAATTTTACTTTTGCTTGATCTGAGATAAGTATGCTACCCTCTTTTTGACTTCACCTGAAGCATAATGGATTTTGCTCCAGCCTTTGCCTTTACTCTATATATCCCTGCTTTTGTGTTTCTTGAACAAACATTTGTAGTTCCTGACTTTTATCCAGTCCTATCTCCCCTCTTTATGGGGATTCATCCCATACATTTACGTTAAATTACTAAATCTTATTTCCCCATCCTAATAACCCCAGATTTGCTTTACTATTCTTGCCTCCCACCCTCTTTCCCCTTTGAACTTTATGTCCCCTCTTGTATCCCGATACTATCCTCTTTATAACCCTCCTTTTTGAGTCTTTCCCCCTTCCTTCCCTTATTACTCTCTTTTTCCCTTTCCTCTCCCCTTTTAATGAGGCGAGAGAATTTTTCTAAAACAAATGTCAATTATTTTTTTGGCAACTCTGTAGGATAAGATTACAATTTCCTCCCCTCTCTAAATTCCCTCAGAATGATAAGTTTCCTTAGCCTCTTTGTGGGATGTGGTTTCCCTCTTTTATCCTCCTTCCACCTTATTCTGCCATCATCCTTTTCATATCTACTTCCCTTTTTTTTATGTTTATCCAGTACAATCAAATTATACATGTTTCTTTTGTATATTTAACAGAAATACAATTCAAGAGTTATTTTACCTTTTCTGCATCTCTTGAGTTCTTCTTGATCAAATTTTTTGTTTAGTTCTGTTTTTTCTTCAAACAAATGGAATTCATTTGTTTCATTAAATGTCCATCTTCTTCCTGGAAGAAAATGTTCAGCTTAGCTGGGTAGTTTATTCTTGCTGCATCTCAAGTTCTTGTGCCTTTGAATATCATATTCCAGGCCTTTTTCCTTTAATGAGGCAGCTAGATCTTGGGTGATCTATTTGGCACTCAGTATTTAAATGGTTTTTTTTTTGACTGCTTGTAAAATTTTTTCCTAATCTGATAGTTTTGAAATTTTGCCCAATTTTCCTTAGGTTTTTTATTTTAGGGTTTCTTTCAGAAGGTGTTCGATGAATTCTTTCATCCTATTTTACCTTTGATTCTATTACATCTGGGCAGTTCTCTTTGATGATTTCTTTAAATAGTATCCAACTTTTTTTTCATCTAGTTTTCGAAAGTCCAATTCCTCAGTTATCTCTCCTAATCTATTTTCCAATCCATTTTGAATAGATAATTCATGGTTTTTAGTTTGTCATTTTTGTTTTGTGACTGATTCTTTGTCTCAATGAATCATTAGGTTTCTTTTGTTCAGTTCCTAATTTTTAAAATTATTTTCTTCATTAGCTTTTTACTTCTTTCTGTATATCCATTGAGGTTTTTGAATGTATTGTTTTGGTCAGGAATTTTTTCATTCACTATTTTTAGTAATTATTTTCTTTTTCAATTCCTTGAGTGTTCTTTGTCTTTTCAATTACGGATCCTACTTTCTTGCGAGTTCTTTGTCTTTTCCAATTCCACAAATCCTCTTTCTAGTGAATTCTTTTTTTCAATTCACAATTCTTACTTTCCTGAGATTTTTTTATTTTTCCATTCCCAATTTGTTCCCTGCACTTCCTGGGAATTTTTAACTTTTCAATTCATTTCAGGAAGTTGTTGCTCTCTTGTAAGGCTTCTCTTTCCTTTCCCATTTATCTTCTCACTCTCTTTGGACTTTTAATGGTCTCTTCTTGAGAGCATCATGTAAGAAAAGGACGTCTGATGCATTTTTGCTGTTTGAGGTCTCTTCAGGTTTGCTGACCTGCTCCTTTTTCTGCATCGAGCTGTAGATCGTTCTTTTCATCTTTTTATGTTTTAAAGCTTTTAGGGTAGTCTCTAGGCAAGGGGGTTACAGTTCTCTGCAGAGCAGAATGATATAAACCGATTTCCTCTCCGGTATGGGGTGCTCTTGAGTTTTCCTTCCCCAACAGGAAGTGGATTCTAGACTGGCAAGACTATCAACTTAGTAGGGCCAGTGGGTTGGGAATGCCTGGCTAGAACAAAGGGGTGAAAGTGTCATGCCCCAGGCTGGAGCCTCTTGTGGGACTGTAGTATTGCAGCTGACCGCAGGCACAGCTGCAGAGCCCGCTCTTCCCCAGTGTCTCTGCCCATCTCAGCCCTGGGCTCTTGGCCCCAAGCCGGCTCCCCCTGCCGATTGGACCCTCCCCTTTATGTCCTCCTGGGTGCATGATCCAATGCCCCAAGGAAAAGCCCGTCGGGGTTAGGGCTGCGCGCTTTTGAATCTGTGCCTTCACCCTCGTTTGAACTCTCCTCAGAACCTAATTTCTCTCCCTGCGCCGATCTCCCCGGGAACCAACCTTTTTTGGCGAGACTGCAGATTTTTTCTTCGGCTGGGGTTGTTCTCTTCTTATCTTTACAATTTGATCAAGACTATTTTGGGCTCGATATAAAATAAAAGGGTAAGAGAAAGACTTGAAATCATTTGTTTCTCCGCCATCTTGCCCCCCAATTTTAATTCTTATATCTATAATCCTAGGTATTCTTAGACTTCTTAAGGACTATCTATCTTATACTATGAAAAGAGTAAAATCTAACAATGACATAGAAATTAATACTTACAAAATAGTTTCCATATTTTGCCTCCTTTGAAGGTCACAACCATCCTGTGAAGTAGTTATTAATATCAATGTAATCAGTTTCCAAAGTTAGTTAATAGATTATCAGAGATGATAACTTCTATTTCCAGGAGGACAGATATATCAAATAATTCTAGGAAAGTTACTTATTCTCTTGAAACCCAAATAGCATAAATATCTAAAGCTAATCTGGGGAAGTTAATGGTGTAGATCTATTTGCTGCCAAGACTAAAGTTTCAGTAGCATATGCCATTTTTTGAAAACATAGAAAATAGTGGACAACGTATATCATTTACTTATGAGATGAAATGTGAAATGAATGCCATGAAATAAAAAGAAAACCACCCCAGAAAATGTTCAGATCTTCTCAGAACAAACCTCCTCCTTGTTCTCCATGAATCAGCCTTGTACATTTGCAAAGCTACAGAATTAACATCAAATGTAACACCAAACCAAAAAGTTTCAGACAACTGACTTTTCAATGACTACATTAAAAGTGTACCAATAATATTTTTAGGGAGGGTGATTCAGAAAATAAAGTACACATTGCTTTGTTCAATAATTTAGTGTATTATTTTATTTGTATGTGCTGGCTGATGAAACAATCAAGAGTAAGAAATGTCCTGAATTAGAAATATAAGATATTATAGATGCAAGAGTGATCATTAACATTGCCTTCAAAACTCATACTTCCAAATGAAATTTGTAGAGCATGTTGATAATTAAACATAAAAAGATAATAGCATATTTCCATATTTTTCTTTGTAGAGTAACTCAATCAATATGAATTTTAATACACTGTACCAAAAAATAGCATATTACATTTTATTGGAAAGATTTTAATCTAAATATCCAGTGTGGAGACTAACATTAACTGAATTTGCTATTTGATTTCCCCATTTAGATGTAGAAACAATTTTTAATGCT
This sequence comes from Sarcophilus harrisii, assembly GCF_902635505.1. Lineage (NCBI taxonomy): Eukaryota > Metazoa > Chordata > Mammalia > Dasyuromorphia > Dasyuridae > Sarcophilus > Sarcophilus harrisii. The sequence goes on from NC_045429.1 coordinate 200,665,274, forward strand.
CCAAAAGCTTTTTTAAACTTTTTAAAACTTTGAGTTCAAATTCTCTTCCTTCCTTCCTCTCTACAAACTTCTTTATTGATAAGGTAATCAATTTGGCATGGGTTATGTAAATATAGTCTTGCAAAACATTTCCAAAATAGTCATATTGTAAAATAAAACATAGATAAAAAACAAACAAAAAACAGCCCTCAAAAAATAAAGAAAAAAACATGACTCTATCTGGATTCAGACAACATCAGTTCTTTCCTTGGGGATGGGCAGCATTTATTTTTTAATTCTACGTCCATGAGAGTTGTTTTAGGTCATTGTATAATTAAGAATAGATAAAACATTCACATCTGATTATCTCACAAAATAGATGTACACAGCACCTTTGACTTTACATCAGTTCATGGAAATCTTTCCATGTTTTCTCTGAAAGCATTCTGCTCCTCATTTCTTATGGAACAGTAATATTCTATCATAATCATGTGCCTCAACTTGTTCAATCATTCTGCAATTAATGGACATTCCTTCTATTTCCATTTCTTTTAGAAAAGAACTGGTATAATCACACACACACACACACACACACACAATATTGTTTTTGATTTTTATCTATTTTGGAATATGGACCTACTACTGCCAATGCAAAATAATGAAGAGAAAAATAGAGAATTTAAAGGAATTTTACTTTAAGAAATTATAGAGGAAATGTACAGAGTAGATATAGATTAGTCATGTGACAAGAAAAAGGAATAATAAAGTCCATTTGCATTTGTGCAATGGTAAACGATAAAGAGATAAGGCTGACCATGTTGGAGAAACCTTCTATAAATCACTTCTAAAAATGATGGTGTGCATATCTGAAATTTTTGAGGGATTATATACATTTATGAGTTCCCTAAAATATGTTGATTAATTGAAATCCGCTAAAAATGACTAGTTATTCTACTGACAAGAAATTATTTAAAAGAATTAATCAGTTTAAAGTATTAATTCAGTATGTACCAAATGATAATATAAGAAAATATAACAATAGATTTTGGATTCCTAGTCACTATATTATTTAGTTTAGAATTTTTTGTGATCATTTTAAAAATGAAATTGCTGAGGAAACATACTCATAAAATGTTGTATACGAAATAGCAATATCTATTTATGTACAGATAAAGAATAACAACCAAAATAACCCCAGGGGCTGTGAATAATAGCAATTTACCAACATATATTGTAGTGAAAAGCAATAGCATGTGAATAGTTGTGGGGTTAATGATGGATTCATTTATATGAAACTGAAAAGAAAACCACTTGAAATATTTATATTAGAAGATCTTGATCTTATAAGAGAAACCTGAGTGAGAATAATTCTAGGGTTTTTTTTTAAGATAATACAGAAATTATAATTCTAATCAATAAGCACCTAGTATATCTTTAAGGTCTCTTCTAAGAATTAGATCCTAGAATTCTTTAATCTCATTTACTCCCTTCCCACTATATCCTAAAACCTAATTTGATAAAAAGAGAATATATCCTAAAAGTTGCAGCATAGCAGAAAATCAAAGAATATATTGTTGGGGAGAAATGAAGTACAAAGGAAAGTCCAAGGAAGGATAGATAAATGAACTAATGTGTAAAATACTTGCTTGTATTTCATACAATTTTTTTTTCCATTGGTTCAACTAAGAAGTACAACCAGCAATCAGGCACTTCACTGAGAAGGAAGCATACAAAAACAAATTTCCTGTTATTTCTGTAACTATATTTACCTCACTGTCTAGTTAGGGTCAGTGAACTTAGCAAGAATATAATTAAGTAATTATTAGATACATAATTTATTAGGCATAAATACAGTCATTAAACTAATCTGATGTATTTTTAGCAAATTTACTATTACAAAGCTTATTGTTTGAGACATTGGAACAGATGAATAAATTCCCAAGTCAGCATTTGAATAGTCATGGTTTCACTTAGAAGTGGGAAAATAGAGCAAAATTGATTAACTCTAATAATTGGGAATACTTGACTATTGTCAGTCCTCCAGTTATCACTCCTTTCTAGTGGAAACTACTACATGCAATGCTTCTACTCATATATTTAAAATTTAAGGAAGGAAACTTCACAATGCTGCTCAAAGCAATATCATTTCAAAATGACACTTTGTATATATATTTTAATGAAAACACTTAGATGGTGTGGAATTAAAATTCATCTTATACTTATGAACATTTCAGTTCAAGTACTGCCTTTTTCCACATGATAGCTGTGTGAAGCTATACTAATTTCTTAAACTCCTGGCAATACTCCAAGACTATAAGTGGCAGAAAAGATGTCAATCTGCATCAATAGAAGGTTTTTTTTTTTTTTTAATCACTGGGAATTCCCTGAACTAATGCAAATATGGATTTTTAAAATAAAATTAGATATTGAAACCCAACTATATCTTTATTGAACTAATTAACAATTTATAATATTGTTCTCTTGGACTACATGTACCTAATAATATTTATTCATGTCTTCACAGAACCATCTGATCAAATAAATCAGGGAATGACTGAACTAAAGTTTCATTCATTCTATTTTGATATATATTCTAAATATTATTTGACCTTTTTTGGAGTGTGGGGTATTCAAAAAAGTTTATTCCTGAATTTCAAAGACAAGGCATTTCAAGAATAAGTTGTTAAAGTTCAACAAAAACAAGATTAGAAATTTTAGTTAGAAATTGAAAGTAGCTGATTATTTGTATCTTTTGAAAGATCTTACATAGAATTGACATTTTCTCTTTGAATGGGTCATTGAAAGATCACCAATGATAAGAATAAATTTAATGTCATACTGAGAGAATAAATGGGAAATCTACAACATCAATGACATAACTTATGTGTATGTACATGTATATACATATATGTGTGTATATATATATATATATCATCTCTGTATCTATTTATAAATCTCCATATATATGTGTGTGTGTGTATCCATATCTATCTTCTGTATCTATATAAATAGATAGATAGTAGATAGATAGATAGATAAATAAATAGGGCAAACTAAATTCATCAAGAAAATTAAAGTAGAATATAAAAAACAGTCTATTCTACATGCCGTGATATTTGGAGAGGGTCTAGCTCATCCCCCAAAGAATCCAAAGTCTTTTGCATGACCAAGAGGAAGCAATGAAAGATTGGAAAGAATAATGCAAAATATACTCCCTATAGTGTAGAACACATTTTTTCTACAAATTCCTCTCATAGAATTCCTAAATAGTTTAAACAAATGGTCTATTTAAGCTGAGGGGAATTCCATGGAAGGAGTTCTATTTTTTAAAAGGTATACATCTGAGTCAATTTTCTTTATAGTTTAGAAATGAATCTTTTATCAGATCCTATTGCTTCCCATCTAATCTTGTCTGTATTAGTTTTTTTGTACAAAATCTTTTTAACTTAATATAATCAAAATTATCTATTTTATGATCAATAATGATGTCTAGTACTTCTTTGGTCACAAATTTCTTCCTTCTTAATAGATCTGAGAGGTAAACTATCCTATGTTCTTCTAATTTGTTCTAATTAATTCTAATTCTTATAATAATATTATTTTTTATGTCTAAATCACAAAACCATTTTGACCTTATCTTGGTATATGGTATTAGTTGTGGGTCTAAGCCTAGATTCTGCCATACTTGTTTCCAATTTTCACAGCAGTTTTTGTCAAATAGTGAATTCTTCTTCCAAAAGCTGGGAACTTTGGGTTTGTCAAATATTGATTGTTATAGTCATTGGCTATTTTGTTCTGTGAACCTAACCTATTCAATGATCAATTTCTCTATTACTTAGCCAATCCAAAATGATTTGGTGACTGCTGCTTTAAAATATATTTTTAGATCTGATACAGCTAGGCCACCTTCATTTCCTTTTCTCTTTATTAATTCCTTTGAAATTCTTTCCCTTTTGTTCTTCCAGATGTGTTGGTGATTTTTTCTTCTTTAAAATATAATAATAGGATTCTCTCTGGGAGAAAGCAGGTTTCTCGGGGAGGTTTTCTGGAGGCAGCCTTAGTTTCAGTTGAAAGTAAATAATTACTCCAAAATGCAACCAGCTGATAAAAGTTCAAATCTTTTATGTGTCCTTCAATATATCCCGGTTAGCTCAGAGGCCTATCTCTCTGCTTGATTCTAAGAGCTCTTGCAGCTTTGTCCTTGGCTTCTGCCTCTGCTTTCTTCAGCCTCCAGCCAGTACCAAGGTGGAAGATGCAATGAATCTCTCTTGCCTAGAAGAGAAGGCTTGTGGGCTTCCTCCCAGAATGCTCCTCACCGACCCCAGTCAATGTTCTAGAGAAATTCTCTTGACTGGAGCTGTAGCTGACTCCACCTTCTGGAGGCAGGGATTAAAGGAGGTTGAATTCAGATATCTCTTTCTAAACCCTGAAATCTCCCAAACATGTGAACTCCAGTGTGTACTTAAATATTTCTTGCTTCTATGAGCTCTCCAAAGGTGTGAACACAAGCATTGTTTCTATCAGTTGTACTTAGTACCTTGTTTCAAGTTCTGGCCCAAAATATCTCCTTCTAAGACCAAATCAATCATATTGAACCATGCTAAATTAGATAATTATTGTGTCTATCAACTCTAATGGCTTAACAATTTGTAAAGATTCCAACACAGATGAATTTTGTTTGTATTTTTGCTAGTTCAGTAAAATAGATTCTTGGAAATTTGATTGGTACAGCATTAAATAAATAGATTAGTTTAGGGAGTTATCTTTATTATCTTTGTCATCTTTAGTATATTTGCTTACTTATCCACAAGCACTTGATAGTTTTCCAGTTGCTTAGATCAGACATTATTTGTTTGAAGAGTGATTTGTATCTTTGCTTATATAGTACCTGACTCTTCCTTGGCAAATAAATTCCTAAATATTTTATATTATCAACAGTTATTTTAAATGGAAGTTCTCTTTGTATCTCATGCTGTTGGATTTTGTTAGTGATGTATAGGAAAACTGATGATTTATGTGGATTTATTTTGTATCCTGGAAATTTAATAAAGTTGTGGATTATTTCTAATAGCTTTTTAGCTGATTTTCTGGGGTTCTCTAAGTATATCATTATATCATCTGCAAAGAGTGATAGTTTGGCTTCCTCATTACCTACTCTAATTCCTTTAATCTGTTTTTCTTCTCTTATTCCAAGGGTAGCATTTCTAATACAATATTGAATAGCAGTGATGATAGGGCAACCTTGTTTCACCCCTAATCTTATTGGGAATGGTTATAGTATATTCTCATTACATATGATGTTTGCTGATGGTTTTAAATAGATGCTACTGACTATTTTAAGGAAAAGTCCATTTATTCCTATACTCTCTAGTGTTTTAAATAGGAATGGATGTTGGATTTAGCAAATGCTTTTTCTACATCTATTGAGATGATCATATGGTTTTCATTAGTTTAGTTATGGATATAGTCAATTATGTTAATAGTTTTCCTAATATTGGACCAGCCCTGCGTTCCTGGTATAAATCCTACTTGATTGTGGTATATTATCCTGGGGATGATTATATGTAATATAATTGCTAATAATTTATTTAAGATTTTTGCATCAATATTCATTAGGAAGATTGGTCTTTAATTTTCTTTCTCTGCTTTCATCCTACCTGGTTTAGGTATTAGTACCATGCCTCAGTCATAAAAGGAATTTAAGGAGTCCTTCATTACTCATTTTTTCAAATAGTTTATATAATATTGCAGTTAATTTTTCTTTAAATGTTTGGTAGACTTCACATATTAATCCATATGGTCTTGAGGATTTTTTCTTAGGGTGTTGATTAATAGCTTCTATTTCCTTTTCTAAAATGATAGTATTTGAATAATTTATTTCCTCTTATGTAAATCTGGATAATCTATATTTTTGTAGGTATTCCTCCATTTCACTTAGGTTTTCAAATTTATTGCCATAAAGTTGGGCAAAGTAACTCCTGATAATTATTCTAGCTTCCTCTTCATTGGTGGATAGTTCTCCCTTTTCATTTTTAAGACTAACAATTTGATTTTCTTCTTTCTTTTTTCTAATCAAATTAACTAAAGGGTTATCTAATTTTTTCACAAAACCTACTCTTGGTTTTATTTATTAATTCAATATATTTTTTTTTAGTTTCAATTTTATTGATCTCTCCTTTTATTTTTAGAATTTCAAGTTTGGTATTTGATTAAATTAACTCTGGAGGAGTTTAATTTGTTCTTTTTCTAGCTTTTTTAGTTGCAAGCCCAATTCATTGATCTTCTCTTTCTCTATTTTATGCAAGTAAGCATCTAGAGATGTAAAATTTCCCCTTATTATCACTTGGGCTGCATCCCACAAATTTTTGTATGTGGTCTCATTATTGTCATTCTCTTGGATGAAATTATTGATTGTGTTTATGATTTGCTCTTTTACCTATTCATTCTTTAGGATGATATTATTTAGTTTCTACTTTCTCTTTGTCTATTTTTCCTTGGCCCTTTATTGAATGTAATTTTTATTGCATCATGATCTGAAAAAAAGACACTTACTATTTCTTCCTTTCTGTATTTGATTTTGTGGTCTTTATGTCCAAATATATGGTTAATTTTTGTATAGATTCCATGAACTGCTGGGAAGAAAGTGTTCTCCTTTCTGTCTCAATTCAATTTTCTCCAAAGATCTATGATATCTAGTTTTTCTAGTGTTCTATTTGCCTCTTTAACTTCTTTCTTATTTATTTTGTGTTTTGATGTATCTAGTTCTGAAAGAGCAAGATTGAGATCTCCCACTATTATCGTTTTGCTGTCTATTTCTTCTTGCAACACTCTTAAATTTTCCTTCAGGAATTTAGAATTGCATTTCCTTTTCTAGTTGGTTAATGTTTGTTTTTTCCCCCATAACCTTCTTGTTTTTCTTGGCTCTATTTGTTGTTGTTATTGTTGTTGTTTTCTTCAATCCCATTTGATTTTTAAAGTCTTTAAAGTTCTATATAAATTCTGTTTGGGTAGGTAATCATTATATGTTATTTGGAATAGGAGAGGCTTTGCAACTTCACTGTCCTCCTTTGAAGATGAACCTCCATCTTCCCTATTCCCAAAGCATCTTGGCTTCTTTCTTTTTTGTCTGCTCTGCTCTTTTTTTATAAGAGAATTTATTATTGTGAGAACCTCTCATTCTGGAGTGTGTAAGATAGTACCTCTAACTTCACTGCAGCTCTCCCCTCTAATCTGGAATCCCAAATCAAATGCTCTACCCTCATGCAAGTGCCTACAGCCAGCAAGATCTTCATCCCCTATCCCTACTTTTATGCTCAGGAAGTGTGCTGATTCCTTCTCTTCCCAAGCAACATCTCTGCAGCACAGAGCTGCATTACTAAGCAACAGAGGTTCCCTCAGGCTTTCTAGACAAAGAACATCGCACATTCCTCACATTGTCTGGAAAGAGAAAATTCCTGTGCTTCAGACTGAGGTTCCCTCCAAATCCATATAGGCACAGTCGATCCTATTTGCAGTTTTGAAGTTGCTAGCCTGGAAATTTCTACATCCTAGTTCTAGGGTCTTTCTTCAGGTCTTCTCAAGTCTTGTTGAGTTGTCCCAGGAGGACCTCTGTTCTACCCCCAAGTCTTATTTGTTTTCCCCTATCATCACCCTGATGTACAATTCTCTTCTGTTTTATGGAGGCATTTTCGAGAGCTTGAAATGTTCTGCCTATTCCAACATCTTCCCAGAATCCTCCATTATTACATTAAATTAAAAAGATTTTAGACAAAACTAATGCAGACAAAATTAGAAGGGAAACACAAAGCTAGGGAACAATTTTTGTATCCAGTATTTCAATAATTTTCTCATTTCTAAAATATGTAAAGAACTGAATCAAATTTATAAGAATGCATATTATTCCATGATTGCTAAATGGCCAAATGATATAAACAGGAAATTTTTGAATGAAGAAAATAAAGCTATCTACAGTCATATGAAAAAATTCTCTAATCATTGTGAATTAGAGAAATGTAAATTACAACAGCTCTGAGTTACCACCTCACACTTCTAACATTTTCTATAAAGTCAGAAAAAGAAAATGATAAATTTTGGAGGGAATGTGGGAAAACTATGACACTGACAATATTGGTAGGGTTGTGAACTGATCCAACCATTCTGGAGAGCAATTTGGAACTATATCCAAAGGGATACAAAACTGTAGATACCCTTGAGTACATCAGTGACACTACAGAATCAGGGTCTTTACCCCAAAGAGATCATTAAAAAGGAGAAAGGATCCTCATTTGCTTATTGTTTTTAGCTGCTCTTTTTGTGGCGGCAAAATATTGGAAATCTAGAAGATGTCAACATTGTATGATAATCAACTATAATAGACTTAGCTATTCTCAGCAATACAATAATAGAAGATAATTCCAATAGCCTTATGATAGAAAATGCCATCCATATTCAGAAAAAAAAAAACTATTGAGACTGAATGTAAATTAAAGCACATATTTTCATTTTTTTCATGGTTTTACCCCTTTATTCTATTTTTTTTCACAAAAGGAATACTATGGAAATATTTTTAAAATGATTGAATGTGTATACTATATATCAGACTGCTCGAGGTCTTAGGATGGGGGAAGGCGAGGAAGGGAGGAAGAAAAAAATGAAACTCAAATTTTACCAAAATAAATGTTGAAAACTATTTCTATATGTAATCAGAAAAAAACTAAATACTAAAGTGAAAAATGACTATAAAATATTTTTTAAAAGAGCTATGTTTTATTGTGGCTACCCTTCTTTTTATTAGTCACAGAGGATAAAAGTATATAATAAATAGATGGAATTTTCCTAGAAGCAAATTCTAAATGAACACAAGGAAAAGAAACTTTAAAACTAAGTAGAATAGATTGCAAACAATAAAGGATTTTCCTTCCTTATGTATAAAGAATGAACTGAGATTTCATTAATATAGAGAATGAACAGGTGAGAAAACTCCAATGGCCAAAAAGAGTGAACTTTTCTCAACAGGAAGTCTTAGAGAGAAATAACTTGCCCAGAGTAACATAATCAATATGAATCAAAAGGCAGATTTGAAGCTGAGTTTCTATCTTCTACAGATTTGCCTTTTCATTAAAGATCTTTTTTTGAAGAGTGAGTAGATATATATTAAAGTTATTGCTAGGCCATTTCTATTTAGAAGTAGTCTGTATTAAATGAACTCTCAGGCTTCTGTGTCCCTTTCTTCTAATTTTTTTTTTCTCTGATAGTGAATTGCTTCTGGTAGTGGAAAAAATGAAATATCCCTCTAAGGATTTCACAACTTATTAATTACCAAACACCTAAAAGAGAAAATTTCTAACATGAAATAAAATATACAAAAATGGTGCTTAAATACATTACATTCTGATGAGGCAAGGGAAATATAAGCTAAGCAAATGGTATATAAGTAGTAAATCAGTAAGTTAAATATATATAAAAATCTAAATATATTCACCACTTCTGAAATGTCAGAAAATGGGTAGAATAGTTCAGAGAAGAACATTGGCCCATTGCAAGTACTTATATTTTGTTGTGAAGAAAGAAGATGATGATAATGCTAATAGTGTTATGAGTTTTTCACCCTGCAATTTTAATTTTTTATTAATTGTTTTTCATTATAATACTTATTTTACCAATGAAAAAACCCTTTCTCAGAGAGATTGTGATTTGTCTATCGTAACACAGATAGTAACTTTCTGTTATTTATCTTTTGCCCTCAAAGATCATGATGACACGGTGACATGCAAGTGAATTGTATTTAAGTGAGGGAAGGCTGTGTAAAGTCACCAGCTTCACTTTCTCCTTTGGAACCATCTGTCTGTAATGGTATGATATTGTTCAGAACAATAGGAGATGACATTTGATGCAGTAAGAGACCTTGGTCTTTTTAAGCTAAGATGTTTAACTGGTCTCAGTTTGACTAACACAATGTTCAATCACCATATGCATTGCATGATGAAAGGGGCCCAAAATAGAAAAGTTAATAGAATCCTGTGAAATTTTAAGCACAACTCATGGTAGGATAAATAAGAAACAATGAAAATATTTCTAGTGGGAGGGGGGTAATGGCCAGTCACATAATTTGCTGTAAAAACATAATATTATGCCTAAAGAAAGAAAAATAAAGTAAAATATGAAATTAGCAGAGAATCTTGAAGTTCATATAAGGACTTTACACTTGATTCAAAAAACAAGAAAAGTTTAGTTGAATATTAAATTCTTAACTAATAACAGGTTTGAGGCTTAAAAGAAAAATCATCACTGAATCCAAATATGAGAGTAATGATTAAGGGAAGGAGAAAATATTGATGTTTACATGTCACTAATGAATATTATCTTTATAACTTAACAAGTATATCCTGTGGCTCATAAATTCATTCTCGCAGAAATCACAGCAAGACTCTTATGCAAAGCCAAAAGAAGTCCATGCCCCATGGCTGAGATCAGGTTTCAAAGTGAATACTTAAGTGAGCACAATATATGCTAATATTAAGAAAAGTTGGATTTAAAAAAAAAAAAGTTTGTTAATGTACTTACTTCAGTGCAATGGTTTCTTTAAACATTCCTTCTTTTAATATAGTTTATAATTCATCCACCTCTTATAATGAATGTTTCCTGTCTATATTCTTGCACAGATTTTCTATGGATGGTCTAATCAAATAACTGGAGGTCTTCTAATTTATTGTTATTTTGAGGTTTCTAATCTGTCTGATAGGCATCTCTCTTCCCATTATCTGATTAGCCCTCCTCCTTTTCTGATTACACAGTTATTTTGTGATGTCCCTTACAGAATTTTTAAAACTATTTATATGCTACAATGATAAAATAAAAGTCCCAAAGAATGAATATGAAACAAAAACTCAGCTCCCTTCAGAAAGATGCTGAACTTAAAATGATGAAAAATAATATGTGTGTGTGTATATATATATATATATATATATATATATATATATATATTTGGACAGAACCAATATGAAAATCCATTTATCTGGAAAAAAGTATATAAGTAGAGAGAGAAGAAGGAATTACCGACTGTATTCACAAACAAAAATATAATCCATATAGGTACCTCTCCCATATCTAGACTATAGCAAACAGATGGTGGTGGATGTGGTACTGTCTGATTATATCAGAACTTGTACCAGAGTTTGCATTACATTCAGTAGTGCCTATTAATATTTTTATTCAACATTGTAAAAGAAATGTTGGCTTTAGCAATTGGAAAAGGAAAAAAAATTAAAGGAATTAGAATAGGCAATGAGAAAATAAAACTATTATTTTTTAAAGAAGATAGGATGATAAACTTATAGAATACTAAAAAAGTTATCCAAAAACCTATTCCAAACAATACCTTTAGCAAAGTTGCAGGATATAAAATAAACTCACACAAATCATCAGCATTTCTAGATATTACTGACAAAGTTCATCAGCAAGAGATGGAAAGAGATAACTATAAATAAAATAAAATATTTGCCAAGACAAAGCTAAGAACTATTTAAACAAAATTATAAAACATTTCTCACATAAATAAAGTCAGATCTAAACAATTAGGAAAATATCAATTGTTTTTGGGTAGGCAGAGCTAATATAATTAAATTACAATTCTGCCTGAAATGATCCACTTGTTCAGTGCCAAACCAACCAAAATGCAAAATATTATTTTATAGAAGTAGAAAAAATAGTAACAAAATTCATCAGAAAAACAAAATAATTAAGACTATCAAGGGATTTGATGCAAAAAATACAAAGGATGGTAATTTAGCAGTACAAAGCCTAAAAATATATTATAAAGCAGTAGTCACCAAAACCAAAACAAAAAGGTTAAAAATAGATTAGTAGATCAGAAGAATAGATTAGATATACACAATACAATAACCAAGGCCTATAGTAATCTAGTATTTGATAAACCTCCAAACTCCAGTTTCTGGAATAAGAACTATTTGACAAAAAATGCTGGGAACACTGCAAAATATGTGATAAACTCAGCATACATCTACATCTCACACCCAATTCCTAAATGTGATCAAAATGGATACATGATTTGGGCATAAATGATGATACCATAAATAAATAAGGCGAGCAAGGCATAATTTACCTATCAGATCTTTGGAGGATAGAGGAATTTATGATCAAAGAAGAACTAGAGAACATTATGAAAGACAAAATTATCAACTTTGATTACATTACATTAAAAAGTGGTTTTTTTTTTCCACAAACAAAACCAACAGAAACAAAATTAAAAGGGAAGTACAAAGCTGAGGAAAAATCTTTACAGCTAGTATTTCTGATAAAGGTTTCATTTCTAAGAAAATATAAAGAACTCTAACAGAATACAAATGATTCACCAAATGATAAATAGTCAAGGATATGAAGAGCAAATTTTCAGATGATGAAATTAAAGCCATCGATAGTTATATAAAAATGCTCTAAATCAGTTTGATTAGATAAATGCAAACTAAAACAACTCTGAGGTACCACTACACACCTCTCAGATTGGCTAAGATAACAGAAAAATATAATGATACATTTTGGAGGGGATGTGGGAAAACTATGGCGCTAATATATTGTTGGTGGAGTTGTAAAATGATCCAAATCTTCTGGAGAGTAGTTTGGCACTATGACTAAAGGGCATACCATTTGACCCAGCACTGCCACTACTGGATTTGTATCCCAAGGAAATCATAAAGGAGGGAAAAGGATCCAGATGTGCAAAAATTTTGTAACAACTCTTTGTGGTAACAAAGAATTGGAAAATGAGTACACATGCATCAATTGGGTAATGTTGAATAAGCTGTGGTATATTAAAGTAATGGAATATGATTGTTCTATAAAAATGATGTACAAACTGATTTTAGAAAGGTTTGGAAAGATTTACATGAACTGATGCTAAGTTAAATAAGCAGAACTAAAATTATATTGTACACAAAAACAACAAGATTGTTCAATGATAAACTATGAGAGACTTGTTTCTTCTTTTCAGTTCAGTGATTAAAAGGAATTCCAACTGACAGAAAATACCATCTGCATATAGAAAAAGAACTATGGAGATTGAATGTAAATCAACATATACTTACTCTCCATAGTTTTTCCCTTTTGTTCTAAGTTTTCTCTCTCAACATGATTCATAAAACAATATATATTAAAATAAATAAATACTTTTTAAAAACTAAAAATAAGAACAAACTCCTAAAAAACAAAAATCAAATATTTCTTATGAGAAACAGAAAAATCAAAGGAATAATGGAAATTACAGCAGTAAACGTAGAAGTTGCTGATCCAGTTGTTATTGATAAAAGAGAATTTTACTTTAGTACTTCAGTGTATTTGTAATTTGATCAGTATTCTACATTTCAGCACCCAATTTATTCACAACGTATTCTGTGTGATTCTTATTTTCATTCTGCTAGTGATCTAATACAAAAGATATTGCCACCAAAGTTAAGTCAAACTAGTATCATCATTCATTTTTCATGGATACCACCTATCAAATTAAAGTCATCCAGTTATATTACAAAAATATGTTCCTAATCAAAACCTCCCCCCAAAAATACTGTACTTTCCTCATTTAGATAAAAATTCAAATATTTGAGTTCATAAGTCTAGCTATTATGTATGAAAGGTCTTCTAAGGGATTATCTTTAGACTAATCCAATTACGGCCAAGAGTCAATAGGATAATGGCAACTTATTTTCTTAATTAAATTAGAGGTAACATGGTCTATTAACTTTGAGACCCAATCTCAAAGCAATGACAATCAAGTCCTAGTCTTTCTTCTGAAGCATTTTTTTCCCCTTTTGGCCTGATTTTTCTTGCTCAACATGAAAAATTTCTAAATATGTATAAAAAAGTTATACATATTAAACCTATCAAATTGCTTGCTATCTTGGAAGTGGTAAGGGATGTAGGAATAAAAAATGTCATACAAAGTTTTACAAAAATGAATGTTAAAACCATCCTTAGATGTATTGGAAAAAGAATACTATTGAAAAAATAAATAAAATAAGATTAAGCATAAAAAAAGAGAAATTGGAGCTGTGTCTTCAACACTAATTTCAGAAGAGGAGATAATCTATTAGGGTAAGAGATCATGAGTTTGGGTTTGAACATGGTGAGTTTAAGATATCCTGTGGACATCCAGTGTAAAATGCCTAATAGGTAGCTGGAGATGAACTTGCTTTTCCAAAATCATTCTGCTTTATCTGTAATTATCTGGCAACTTTGGGCTCTTGTTATCATTCCTATTTTTGCCTATTATGGTGCTCTCTCCTTTCTAAATCTGTGACACCATTTTTCACTTTGCTTACATTCTTCCTGTATTTATATTTCATTATAGTTGTGTGTCTGTGTCATATCCCCCTACTATATGCTCCATGAAAACCAAGGAAAAAGGATTTACCCAAATACTTTATTTCCTCCAGTCCCTATCAAATTAATTCCTGTGATTAACAAATGATTCTTGAATTCTCATCTTCTATAACTTGGGAGAGCTAATTGATAAACTTAATAGAATTACATGAATACCAAACATGGTATGTTATTCAAGTCAATGAACTATGAGTAAGAGTACTGCACCAAATTTATTTCACCCCACATCAACTAGTGGTGGAATTGAAAAGTTCCTGAAATAGATCACAAACCTGTCACTGAAGCAAGGTATAATTATGATTGAGGGGCTTCATCTATCATATATCTTCTGGGAGTCTCATCTTTTTTTTTTGCAAAAATCTGAAAATGCTATACAGGTTAATCTATTTATTTTTAGAGAAGGTAAAAGAAATTATTCATATTAGTAAAAAGCTAACTAGTAAGAAAAGCTGACCGACTTTCTGATCTCCACAGTACAAAAAAGCCAACTTGCTTAATATTTCTAATATGTGATATTCCTATTTCCATGTCTTTTCTCACTCTGCCCCCAAGCCAGCAATGCACTTTTCCTTATTATCATTTACCTACCAAGTCAACTCATACGCCATTTTTATAGAAAACATAGGCTGACCCCTTCCATACACACACATACACACACACACACACACACACACACACACTCAGAGAAAGAAAGAGAAAGAGAGAGAGAGAGAGAGAGAGAGAGAGAGAGAGAGAGAGAATGATGACTTCCCCTGCAGAATTATTTTGTATTTTTTAAAAATCAATTTGGTTATTTAAAAGTAATTTAAATTTAAATAAGTGTTGTTTTAACTTAACATAAACTTTTTGAGAGCAGAAAATATCTTTTTTGTCTTTTTACGCCAGGCACTTAACATAATACCTGACAAATAGTAGACACTTCGAAAATGCTGTTGAATTAAATTCAATTGAGTTCCTGGACATTACTGACAACTATGCTAGTCAATCAAAGCTGCCAGAAATATTATCATTGAAATTTGATGTGAAGCATCAAAATGCTAAAATTTGGCAGCAGAATTGTATTCACAAAGAACTTATTAAGAAGAGGAGAGTATCAATTTATAAAAAGTAATTTCCTAGAAATCCATTCATCTCAATGTTGCATTATTAAAAAAAAATATTTGATTGACAATCAAAGAAGAGAGAAATGAAACCTATGTAGTAATGTGAAATTTTTATGTTCACTCCACACCAGCTGGTGGATGGAGATGAAAATTTTCTGAAGTAAATCACAAAGTTTTCACTGAAGCAAGATATAATTATGATTGGGGGATTTTATTTATCATATGTCTGCTGGAAGTCTCCCCTTGTATGCAAAAAGCTGAAAATATTTTGTTTTTTTAACCTATTTATTTGTTAAGAAGATAAAAGAAAATAAAAAAGAAGACAGTTAGGAAGTAGAGCTAACCTGTCTTGGAAACACTGATCAGGAAATTTTAGTGTTACTAAGAGATAAGGAAGGTAATTAAGTTGATTGATTAGTGCCCCAGTAATATTTAATTTGGGGAATTTTTACATCTTTTGTATTTTTGCCTAAAAGTGTTGCTTACCTTGTCACAAAATATAATGTTCTGACCAGTTTTCTGGAGGGTCTTCAGACAAGCCTTGGTCTCAGCAGAATAATCAACATGAGAATAATCAGGGATAAAGTCCAAAGTCTTTATTGTCTCCTTGCCTCCCACTTTATGTCAGCAGTCTCAATCAGTCTCTTGTAATCAACTTGTAGTCTCTACTTTAAAAAAAATATATTATCTCATTTCTTCCTCACAAAAAAGCCTGTGAAATATATGTTCTCATTATCTACCTTTTATAATTAGGAAATTTAGGCACATAGAACTTAAGTGATTTGCCCAGGATCCTATAACTTGTAAGTGTCTGAGACCAGATTTGAACACAGTATCACTTGTCTCATAACATTTAATTTAAGCATATCACTTTTTTCCTGCTAGATTATAAGATCTTCAAGAACTTATATAGCTTTGTGGTATATTCCTTTTAATATTCTACATTACTATCATAATGTAGTAACAATAGTAAAATATTATATTTTAATAAATAAATCAGTAAGCAGAAATTCTATGGGATGTGCATCCTTATATCAGTTTCTATCTTCATTGAAGAATTTCCATTAGAGTGCTTTCTTTGGAAATTTACCTTGGAAACAGACAGATCCTTCTGTTTAAGGATTTCCTCATATAATAATATTTGGAAGAAAGAAATTCAGCATTCTATTAGTTGGAGCAATTCATAGCAGTGGAACAAATTACAAAAGAATTGGTGAATTGTAAATAAGTCAAATACTGCAGAATTTGGTCAAGTTAGATGAAGACTGAAAAAAGATCAGTATCTTTAAGAAGAAGGTTTCTTTAGTGAAAATGGGGGAGGGGCAAGTGACTGTAGAATATTTGGTCCAGAAGTCATATTTCAAAGATATCAAAAATAAATATATATCTGAGTTTTTAAAGCTTTATTTAGTATAATTCATTTTCTTTTATAATCTTTTTTTGGTTGTTGTTCCTTTTAATGTATGGGTGATACATATATAAATATCTTCTGGGATCGTTGAAACTTTTCTGGTGTAGAATAAAAAACTGATAGTTTGAAGTGATGGAAAGTAAAGTGAAAAAATTGTGAAATTCTTTTCTAAAGAATGTTCATCTAAAAATGAGAGATAAAATTGGTACCACACATCCCAAAAGGCTATTGTGAATATTAAATTATATAATGTGTACCATTCTTCCAGATGTCACATAATGCTTTCACAAGTGTTAGGAAACATCCTGGGAAAATGATAACCTACTTACAATCTAAAACAAGAAAAAAAGAATAAAACATCATCTTATTTTTCCTTAATGGGTCCCTTCTAAAACCTGAAGATAAGAGAAGAGTCTTGGGCAGAAAAAAACTCTCCAATAGGCCCTTGAATATTTCAAGAAGCCAAATATATCCTAGAGAAATTTTCATCAGTATAGTAGGTGCCATTATTCAACTACTCCTATTTCCACACACCTTCACACTAATGTCACATTATCCAAATTGATCTATTGGTATAATTTACCTTACTAGAATAAACATATATGCACTTTTTCTTTATTGTCTTTGATTCCACAATCATAGAAAAAGCTTTCATCAAAACAATTTCATATTACATCCATTGTCTCTCTTCTCTGAAATTTCCCTTTCAATTGATACCTTCAAACTGTGTTTCTAATGATTATACTCCAAATAAAAATGGCAGAAGGTTAACTTTGTAAAACATAGAAAGTATTTCCTTAGAAAGTGAGGAGGCAGGGGCAGAGCCAAGATGGTGGAGAGGACACACTTCCCCTCCCCACCCCAGCCCGAACTCTTCCCACAACCCTGAGACTAATTAGCAAAGCCAGCCTCTGAATTAATTCTGGACTGACAGAACCCACAAATATTGTGAGTGTAACAAATTGCCAGCAGAAGATAATTTCAATTATCTCCAGAAAAGCTGTTTCAATCACACACAATGGGAGGTGGGCCAAGCCCAAGTAGGCTGAGCACAGACAAATAGTGCAGGCAGCACAGAGTTCAGGTTTGGTGTTAGCTTAGCACACCAGAGAATCTATGGGAAGGAATATGTAGCAGTGTTGGCTACTCTGCCCTGATTGTAAGCCAGTACAAGAGAAGTTGTAAAACATCCAACACAACCACAAAAAGTAAACAGTGAACCTGAAAAGCCAGAATTTCATGGGACCTGGCCATGCCCACCCAGCACTGACCCAGCACAGCTGCGGGCACTTGTAGAGGAATCTTGAACAATCTCCCTTGCCCTAAAAGCAGATCTCAAATTTAAATTTTTTTTAATAATTATAACTTTTTATTGACAGAACCCATGCCTGGGTAATTTTTTACAACATTATCTCTTGCACTCACTTTTGTTCTGACTTTTCCCCTACCTCCCTCCACCACCTCCCCCAGATGGCAAGCAGTCCTATACATGTTAAATATGTCAAAGTATATCCTAGATATAATATATGTGTGCAGAACTAAACAGTTCTCTTGTTGCACAGGAAGAATTGGATTCAGAAGGTAAAAATAACCCAGGAAGAAAAACAAAAATGAAAACAGTTTGCATTGATTTCCCAGTGTTCTTTCTTTGGGTGTAGCTGCTTCTCTCCATCATTGATCAATTGGAACTGAATTAGATTCTCTCTTTGTTGAAGAAATCCACTTCCATCAGAATACATCCTTATATCGTATCTTGGTTGAAGTATATAATAATCTCTTGGTTCTGCTCATTTCACATAGCATCAGTTAATGTAAGTCTCTCCAAGCCTCTCTATATTCATCCTGCTGGTCATTTCTTACAGAACAATAATATTCCATAACATTCATATACCACAATTTGCCCAACCATTCTCCAATTGATGGGCATCCATTCATTTTCCAATTTCTAGCCACTACAAACAGGGCTGCCACAAACATTTTGGTACATGTAGGTCCCTTTCCCTTCTTTAGTATCTCTTTGGGGTATAAGCCCAGTAGTAGTACTGCTGGATCAAAGGGTATGCACAGTTTGATAACTTTTTGGGCATAATTCCTGATTGCTCTCCAGAATGGTTGGATTCGTTCATATCTCCACAAACAATGCATCAGTGTCCCAGTTTTCCCACATCTCCTCCATCATTTATCATTATTTTTTCCTATCACCTTAGACAATCTGACAGGAGTGTAGTGGTATCTCAGAGTTGTCTTAATTTGCATTTTTCTGATCAATAGTGATTTGGAACACTCTTTCATGAGTGGAAATAGTTTCAATTTCATCATTTGAAAATTGTTCATATCCTTTGACCATTTATCAATTGGAGAATGGCTTGATTTCTTATAAATTAGAGTCTGTTCTCTCTATATTTTGGAAATGAGGCCTTTATCAGAACCTTTAACTGTGAAAATGTTTTCTCAGTTTTCAACTTTTTTTTTAATGATCAAAAAACCCAAAAAGAACTTTGACCATACATAGTTGTTGTTATGGTAAAAGAGAACAAGAGATTTCAAACTCTGAATCACTAATAGCAGAACTTCTTTAGTTGAAACTCCAAAAAGGTGATATAAATTGGTCCCCATCTCATAAGACTTTCTTGAAAAAAAATTTAAAGGATCTTAAAAGAGAGCTAGGGAAAAAATGGGGAAAAGTAATGAAAACTTTGCAAAAGATCATGGTTTAGAAATTTAAGCACAATATTTCAGGAGACAATGTAAGGATTATTGCAGTTCCTGAAAACCATGATGAAAAAAGAACCTAGAAATTATCTCATAGGAAATCATCAAAGAGAACTGCCCCAATGTTTTAGTATCAGAAGGTAAAATAGCCATTGAAAAAATTTACCAATCACCTCCTGAATAAGACCCCCCCCCCCAAATGAAAACTCCAAGAAATATTGTGGTTAAATTTCAAAACTATCAAACCAAGGGGGAAAAAATATATTACAAGGAGCCAGAAAGAAACAATTCAAATACCGAGGAGCCATAATAAGGACTATTCAGAATCTAGGAGCTTCTACCTTAAAGAAACAAAGGGCCTGGAATCTGATATTCCAAAAGGCAAAGGAACTTGGAATGCAGCCAAGAATAAACAAGCTCACTAAACTGAGCATTTTCTTTCACGGAAGAAGATAGACATTCAATGAATCAGTTGAATTGAATTTATTTCTAAATAAAAGACAAGAGCTGAATACAAATTTGACCTCCAAATATAGAGTTCAAGAATAGCATAAAAAGGTAAAAAGAAAAGAACTCTGTTATGAGTATACATAGAGAGTGCATTTATAATTTGATTTTAGTGTTATAAAATTAAAAAAAAACTAGAAATTGAAAGGGGATTGTATTGGAAAAGGGGGAAAGTGGAAGTAATATGAGGGAAATTACATCTCATGATGTGGCAAAGAAAACCTATTATAATTGAGGGGAAAAAAGAAGGGGGATGAACATTGTGTGAAATTCATGTTCATAAGACTTGCCTCAAAGAGAAAATATTAAACATATTAATTTTCACAGAGAAACTTCTCACATTATAGGAAAGTTGCAAAGGAAAAGGGAAAAGAAAGGAGAAGACTATTAGAAGGGAAAAGAGAAATAATAGTGGGAAAATTTAGGAAGAAGAAAGGGGTTATAAATGGGGAGATCTCCTTGAGGCAAGTGGAGCTCATAAGCAAAATATTAGAAAGGAAGGAAAGGGGGAAAGGAAAGAGAAAAGCATAATTTTGAATAAATAAGATGGCAGGAAATGCAGAATTAATCTTTTTAACTGTGAATGTGAATGGGGTGAACTTTCCCATAAAACAAAAGCAGATAGCAGACTGGATTAAAAGCCAGAACCCTACAATATGTTGTTTACAAGAAACACATTTAAAGCAGAGTGATACATACAGAGTAAAGGTAAAAACAAAACAAAACAAAACGAATAAACAAACAAACAAACAAAAAATCCTGGAGCAGAATCTATTATGCCACAAGTGAATTATAAAAAGCAGAGGTAGCCATAATGATATCAGATCAAGCAAAAGTAAAAACAGATCTGATTAAAAGAGATAAGGAAGGAAATTATAACTAGCTCTTGCTAAAGGGTAACATAGATAATGAAGGTATAATAATACTAAACATATATGCACCAAGTAGTATAAGATCTAAATTCCTAAAGGTGAAGTTAAGAGAGATGTAAGATGAAATAAATAGCAAAAGTATAATAGTGGGGGATCTCAACCTTCCTCTTTCAGAACTAAATAAATCAAACCACAAAATAAATAAAAAGGAACTTAAGAAGGTAAATAAAATACTAAATAAGTTAGATATGATAGACCTTTGGAGAAAATTGAATGGATATAGAAAGAAGTACACTTTTTTTTTCTCAGCAGATCATCAAACCTATACAAAAATTGTATATATATTAGAGCATAAAGAAAGACCTCAAAATCAAATGCAGAAAGACAGAAGTAGTATTTGCATTTTTTTATATCACAATACAATAAAAATTATATTCAATAAAAGGCCAGGGAAAAATAGATAAAAAATCAGTTGGAAACTAAATAATCTAATCCTAAAGAATGAGTGGGTGAAACAGCAAATCATAGATACACTCAGTAATTTCATCCAAGCCAACAACAAGAATGAGGCAACATACCAAAATTTGTGCCATCCAACAAAAGCAGTTATTAAGGGAAATTTTATATCTCTAGATGTATATTTGCATAAAATAGAAAAAGAGAAGATCAAAAAATGGGCTCACAACTAAAAAACTAGGGGAACAAAACAAATTAAAAACTTCCAATCAAATACCAAACTTGAAGTTCTGAAAATAAAAGGGAAGATTAATGAAAATTAAAAAAAAAAAAAACTCTTGAAATAATGAACACAAAATGTTGGTTTTATGGGAAAAATAGGTAAGCCTTTAATTAATTTGATTAGAAAAAGGAAAGAGGAAAATGAAATTGTTAGTCTCAAAAAAGAAAAGGGGAGAACTTTTCACCAATGAAGAGGAAATTAAAGCAATAATTAGGAATTATTTTGTTCAACTTTATGTCAATAAATTTGATAACCTAAGTGAAATGGAGGAATACCTACAAAAATACAGAAGAGGAAATAAATTACCTATGTAGTCACATTTTAGAAAAAGAAATAGAACAAGCTATTAATGAATTCCCCAAGAAAAAAAAATTCCAGGCCAGGTGGATTTACATATGAATTCTACCAAAATTTTAAAGAAAAATTAACCCTAATCCTATACAAATTATTTGAAAAAATAGGGAAAGAAGGACTCCTGCCAAATTTGTTTTATGATAGAAACATGGTACTGATAGGTAAACCAGGTAGGATAAAAACAGAGAAAAAAAAATTATAGACTAATTTCCCTAATTAATATAGATGCAAAACTCTTAAATAAAATGTTAGCAAAAATATCTAGTGTTTAACAAACCTAAAGACACCATTTTGGGAATACAAACTCACTATCTGACAAAAATTGATGGGAAAATAGGAAATTGGTATGGCAGAAACTAGGCAGTGACCCAAACCTAACACCATATATCAAAATAAGGTCGAAATGGGTTCATAATCTAGACATAAAGATTGATAAATTAGATAAACAAATTAGAACAACATAGGACAATGTACCTCTCAGATCTGTGGAGGAGGAAATTTGTGACCAAAGAAGAACTGGAGACCATTATTGATCACAAAATAGATACTTTTGATTTTATTATGTTAAAATGTTTTTGTACAAATAAAAATAATGCAAACAAGATTAGAAGGGAAGCAATAAACTGGGAAAACATTTTCACATTCAAGGGATCTGATAAAGACCTTATTTCTAAAATATATAGAGAATTGACCAATATTTCTAAGAATTGAAGCCATTCTCCATTTTATAAATGGTCAAAGCATAAGACCTGACAATTTTAGAATTTGAAACCATCTCTAATCACATGAAAAGATGCTCTAAATCATTATTGATCAGAGAAATGAAAATTAAGACAACTCTGAGATACCATTACACACCTCTCAGACTGGCTAAGATGATTTGAAAAAATAATGATAAATCTTAGAGGGGATGTGGGAAAACTAGAATACTAATACATTGTTGGTGAAATTGTGAATGATCCAACTATTTTGGAGAGAAATTTGGAACTATTTCCAAAGAGATGTCAAACTGTGCTTACCCTTTGACCCTGCAGTGTTTCTACTGGCCTTATATCTCAAAGAGATCTTAAAGGAGAAAAAGGGACCCACATGTGCAAATATGTTCATGGAAGCCCTTTTTGTAGTGGTAAGAATCTGGAAACTGAGGGGATGTCCATCAGTTGGAGAATGGTTGAATAAGTTATGGTATATGAATGCTATGGGATATTATTGTTCTATAAGAAATGATAAGCAGGATGACTTTAGAGAGGCCTGGAAAGACTTCCATGAACTGATGCTAAGTGAAATGAGCAGAACTGGGAGCTCATTTTACATGGCAAACAGTGATATTATACAATGATCAATTCGGATGGATGTGGCTTTCCTCGTGATCAAAAGAGCCATCAACAACACCCAGACAGAAGACTATAGGAAGTGAATGGGATTCACAACATAGCATTCTCATTCTTTTTGGTAGTGCTTGCTTCCTTTTTTTTTTTTTTTTTAAGATTTTCTTCTTTGGTTTGATTTGATTTTTCTTGTACAGCAAATAATTGTATAAATAGGTATGCATATATTGGATTTAGCATATATTTCTACCATGTTTAACATATATTGGACTACTTGCTATCTAAGGGAGGGAGTGGGAGAAAGGGATAAAACTGGAACATAAGGTTTTGCAAGGGCTAATGTTACAGAATTATCTATGCATACGTTTTGAAAAAAAGCTTTAATTAAAAAAAAAGAGAAAGCATTTAAAAGAAACAAGCAAAAACAAAAAGGTGAAACATAAAAAAACCCATATTTTGATAATACCAAATGAAAAGTTTTCAAGACTGGAAAGGGGAGAGAGAGAAGGAGAGAGAGGGAAGTAAGAAGGGATGGGGGAGGGAGGGGAAGGGAAAGAGGGAGGAACAAAAAAACAAAGAAAGAAAGAAGGAAGGAAGGAAGGAAGAGAGGACACCAGGGTGGGAGGAAAGTAGGGATGGAGAAAGGAAAGAAAGAAGGAAGGAAGGAAGAAAGGAGGGAAAGAAGGAAGAAAGGAAGGAAGGAAGGAAAGAGGGAAGGAAGAAGGGAGAGAGGGAGAAATGAAGGAAGAAAAAAAGTAGGAAAGAATAGATTTTTCCTTTAGGGAAAATCTAGGGGAATTTCAGCCACAGAGTACCAATTCTGATACACCTTTTGCTTGATCAGCCAATGAAGACAGCCAAAGTTTTCCCTTCCAGAGTCCTGACTCTTTTTTGTGTCAGTTGTTCTCTCTGTACCTCTTCTACTCCATATCCATTTGTTTTCTCACAGGTTACAATTTTTCAACTTCATAAATCTTCTGGTATATTCCAGAGCTCAGACATGCTATATATCTCTATTCTAGGTTCAGTGAATCTGACTCAGTGAACTGATGACTGGATTCATGTCGCGGTTGCTCTTACTTCGTATCACCATTCCCCTTCACCTCTGCCAAGAATAAAGATCAAGGATTTTCCCTTAGCCTGACTCTGGCTGATTTTAAAATACTCTGAGTGCTAAACGTGGTCATCACACACATCAGTAAACCAGAAGATCCTGAGTCCAAGTGCAATGGAGCAGGCAAACACCACTTGCCTTAGCATAGCCAGGGGAATGGGCAGACTCCAGATCTGAGAATCCCTACAGTGATGCAGCATAGTCCTGGCCAACCAGATTTCAGCAGCCAGATCACCACATGCTTCAGCTCTGAAGAAATATAAAAACACCAAACCTGCTTCAGCACATACCAGACCCCAGAACTAAAACCCTAGCTCATCACCATATAAGCTGCCATATCCCTACAATCTCCAGCAGCTCCAACCACCTTACCTCCTCAGTGCAGTACTGAAACACTTTTCCATCATGGGCTTCAAGGTAACCTTAGTGCAACATTAATAGCCTGGTCCTACAGCCCATGCCACAAGAAGCTTAAGACTGTATTCCCTCCATCCAGGAACAGAGCTAAAATTGAAAAGCAAGGGAAAAGGCCAAAAATGAGCAAAAAAACAGCAACAAAGAATCTGTTATTATGAAATTATTAAGAAAGTTATTATGGTCAAAGGGAAAATCAAGACACAAACTCAGAAAGGAACAATGATGATAAAAAGGCAAAGCCCTGAAAAAAATAGGAAATGGCCTCAAGCCAAGAAAAAATTAATAGAATAGCTCAAAAAGAAAATTAAAAAGCATATAATAGAGGCAAAAGAACATTTAGAAAAAGAAATGAGAGTGATGCAAAAGAATTATGAAAAAAATGTCAACTGCTTGGAAAAATAAATCATCTGCTTATAAAATAGAATTGGCTAAATGGAAAAGGAGATATAAAAGTCCAATTAATAAAACAACTCCTTAAAAAGTACAATTGACAAAAGGAAAAGAAAGCCCAAAAACTAACTGAGAAAAACAACTCCTCAAAAGTTAGGCCAAGTGGTAGTTAATAACTCTTTGAAACATCAAGAATCAAATTCAAAAGAATGAAAAAGAAATGTAAGAAAATGTAAAATGCCTTATTGGAAAAAAAAATTGACCTGGAAAATAGAACCTGGAAAATAATTGTTAGAATAATGGGACTACCTCAAAGCCATAATTAAAAGGAGGACCAGGACAACAACTTTTAAGAAATTATCAAAAAATTGACCTGATATCTTGGAATCAGAGGACATTGAAAGAATTTACCAATCACTTGAAGAAAGAGATTCCCCCCCCCAAAAAAACTCCAAAGAATATAATAGCCAAATTAGAGAATAATCACATCAAAGAAAAATACTGTAAGTGACCAGAAAGAATTGATTCAAATATTGGGGAACCACAATTAGGATTGCACAACCCTTGATAGCTGCAATATTAAAGGATCAGTGGTCATGGAACATAACATTATGAAAGGCAAAAGATATAAGACTACAACCAAAAATCACCTCTCTAATAAAAATAAACATACTTTTTGAAAGGAGAAAAGATGGTCATTCAGTGAAATAGGAAAAATTCAATCTTTCACAAAGAGAAGACCAGAAATGAATAAAAATGTATTTAAATATCAAGATGCAAAAGGAACATGAGAGGTAAAAATGAAAAGGAAAACAAAAGGGATTCAACTGAATTGATCTGTTTGATTATATATAAATGGGAAAATCATACATTTTTTTAAAATTATATCACTAATAATATATTTAGAAGGTTTATACATAGACTGAGAATACAACTATAAGGTAATGAGAAAATGACAAAAAAAAATCAAGGAATGATAAAGGAGAGCACCTCAGATACAGAAGGAAGGAACAGTTAGAATTGGATAAGTTATTTCACATGAAGCACAAAAAACCTATTGCAGTGGAGGGAATGGAGGGACTCATAGAAGAGAGGGCAGACCAGAAATGATACATAGAAGTACACCATTTTCAAGGAAGGAAAAGGTACAAAGAGTACAAATGAAAGGAAAAATAGAATAGAGAGAAATAAACAATAAGTAATCATCACTGTGAAAATCAGTAAGATAAACGCTCCCATAAAATGAAAGCAGTTAGTAGAGTGGATTAAAAACCAAAATCTTACAATCCTCTATTAACAAGGAACACACAAAGCAGACAGACATACTCAGAGTAAAAGTAAGGGGCTGGAGCAGAATCTATTATGCTTCAGCTGAAGTAGAAAAGGCAGGGCTAGCAATCTTGATCTCAGACAAAGCAAAGGCCTAATTAAAAGAGAGAAGGAAAAAAACTATATCTTGCTAAAAAAAATACCATAGATAATGAAATATCAACACTAATCATCTCTGCACCAAGTGGGATAGAATCCAAATTCTTTTTATTATTGGAGTTTTTACTTTCTAAACATATGAAAGGATACATTTTCAACATTGCCCTTTGAAAAACCTTGCGTTCCAATTCCCGCCTTCTCCCTATCTCTTCCCCTAGCTAGTATGTAATCCAGTGTATGTGAAACATGGTGAAATATATGATAAATCCAATATAGGCATATATATTTATACAATGATCTTACTGCACAAGAAAAATCAGATCAAAAAGTATATATATATATATATGTATATATATATATATATATATATATATATGTAATAAAATAAATGAAATTCAAGCAAACCACAACAAAAACAGTGAAAATGCTATGTTGTAAACCACTCTCAGTTCCCACGTCCTTTCTCTGGGTGTAGATGACTCTTTTGAACACAAGATCAAACAGGCCTGAATCACTCCATGGCTAAAAAAGAGCCATGTTCATCAGAATTGCTCATACTATGATCTTGTGATTGCCGTGCACAACGAGCTTCCTGTTCTTCTCATTTCACTTAGTATCACTTCCTCTAAATCTCTCAAGGACTCTCTGAAATCATCCTGCTTATCATTTTTTTATAAAACAATAATATTCCATAACATTCATTTACTTATTCAGGCATTCTCCAATTGAAGATCATTCACACATTTTCCAGGTCCTTGCCACTACAAAAAGGGCTGGCACAAACATTTTTGCATAAAGGAGTTCCATTCCCTCCCTTAAGATCTCTTTGAGATATAGGTTCAGTAAAAGCACTACTGGGTGTAAGGGCATGCTTAGGTTTGATAACTTTTTGAGCATAGTTCCAAATTGCTCTTGAGAATGGTTGGATCCTTTCACAAATCCAATAACAATGTATTTCTGTGCCAGTTTTCCCACATCCTCTCCAATATTTGTCATTATTTTTTCCTGTCATCTTAGCCACCCTGAGAGGTGTGTAGTGGTATCACAGTGTTGTTTTATTTTGCATTTCTCTGATCAATACTGGTTTAGAGCATCTTTTCATATAGGTAGAAATGGTTTCTATTTCATAATCTGAAAATTTTCTGTTCATATTCTTTGACCACTTATCAATTGAAGAATGGCTTGAATTCATATAAATTTGGGTCAATTCTCTATATATTTTAGAAATGAGGCCTTTATGAGAACCCTTGAATGTAAAAATGTTTCCCCAATTTATTTCTTTCCTTCAAATCTTGTCTACATTAATTTTGTTTGTGCACAAACTTTTGAATTTAATATAATCAAAATTATCTATTTGGTATTCAATAATGAATCCAATTCTTCTTTGGTCACAAATTCCTTCCTTCCCCACAGATCTGAGAGGTAAACTATCCTATGTTCTTCTAATTTGTTTATAATAGCATTCTTTATGTCTAGACCATGAATCCATTTCTACCTTATCTTGGTATATAGTGTTATGTATGAGTCAATGCCTAGTTTTTGCCAGACTAGTTTCCAGTTTTCCCAGCCGTTTTTGTCAAATAGTGAGTTCTTATCCCAAAAGTTTGCATCTTTGGGTTTGTCAAATGCTAGATTACTATAATCATTGAATATTTTTTCCCTGTGAACCTAGCTTATTCCAGTGATCAAATACTCTGTTTCATAGCCAGTACCAAATAGTTTTAATGACTGCTACTTTATAAAATAGTTTTAGGTCTGGCATGGATAGTCCTTCTTTGTTAGCATTTTTTCATTAATCCCCTTGAAATTTTCTCCTTTTGTTCTTTCAGATGAACTGTGTTATTATTTTTTCTACATATTTAAAAAAAATTCTTGGGAGTTTGGTATGGCACTAAATAAGAAGATTAATTTAGGTAGTATTGCCATATTATTATATTTTCTCTGCCTACCCACGAGCATTAGATATTTTTTCATCTGATTAGATCTGAATTTATTTGTGTGGAAAGTGTTTTGTACTTGTGTTCATATAGTTCCTGACTTTTTCTTGGCAGGTAAAATCCCAAACATTTTATATTACCAAAAGTTATTTTAAGTGGAATTTCTCTTTGTATGTCTTGCTGCTGGACTTTGTTAGTAATGGATAATAATGCCAATGATTTATGTGGATTTATCCTGTATTTTGCAGCTTTGCTAAAGTTGTGAACTGTTTCTTGTAGTTTTTAGTTGATTCTCTAAGTGTACCATCATATCATCTGCACAGAGTAATAATTTGGTTTCCTCATTACCTATTCTAATTCCTTTAAACACTTTTCCCATTCTTACTGCCAAAGCTAACATTTCTAATACAATATTGAATAATAAGCATGATAGTGGGCAACCTTGTTGTATCTCTTATTATATTGGGGATGGTTCTAGCTTTTCCCCACTACATATGACACTTGCTGATGGCTTTAAATAGATGCTACTGATCATTTTAAGAAAAACTCCATTTATTGCTATTCTCTGCAGTGTTTTTCTTTGGAATGAGTGTTGAATTTTATTAAATGCTATTTCAACATCTATTGAGATATTTTTGTTAGTTTTTTATTGATACAATCAGTTATGTTAATAGTTTTTCTAATATTGAACCAGACCTGCATTCCTGATATAAATCCTACTTAGTTATGGTGGGTTATCCTGAGAATGACTTTTTGTAATCTCTTTGCTTAAATTTATTTTAGATTTTTTCGTCAGTATTCATTAAGGAAATTGGTTTATAATTTTTATTCTCTGTTTTCATCCTACTGGGTTCAGATAACAGCACCATATTTGAATCATAAAAGAAATTTTGTAGGATTTCTTCCTTCCCTATTTTTTTCAAATAGTTTGGAATTGTTCTTTAAATGTGTGCTAGAATTCACATGTAGTCTGGCCCTGAAGAGTTTTTCTTAGGGAGTTGATTAATAGCTTCTTCAATGTTTTTTTCTAAAATGAGATTATTTTAGTAATTTATTTCATTTTTTGTTAATCTGGGCAATCCATGTTTTTTAGATACTTTCCCATTTCACTTAGATTATCCAATTTATTGATTAAAAGTTGGGCAAAATAACTTCTAATTTTTACTCTAATTTCCTTTTTATTAGTTGAAAGTTCTCCCTTTTCATTTTTGAGACTAATAATTTGATTTTCTTCTTTCCTTTTTTTCCTAATCACATTAACTACAGACATCTATTTTGTTAGTTTTTTTCATCAAACAAATTCTTAGTTTTATTTATTAATTTAATAGTTTTCTTGCTTTCAATTTTATTAGTTTCCCCTTTTATTTTCAGAATTTCAAATTTGATATTTAATTAGAGGTTTTTAATTTGTTCATTTTTTTCTAATTTTTTTTAGATGCAAGAACAATTCATTGATCTTCTCTTTCTCTATTTTATGCAAGTAAGCATTGAGAGATATGGAATTTCCCCTAATGACTGCTTTGGTTATATTCCACAAATTTTTCAGTCTTGTGCCATTATTGTCATTCTCTTGGATGAAATTATTGATTATGTTTATGATTTGTTGTTTTACCCATTCATTCTTTAGGATTAGAGAGAGTATTTAGTTTCCAGTTAGTTTTTGCTCTACTTCCCCTGGTCCTTTATTGCATGTATTTTTTTTTTTTTTTTGCATCATGATTTGAAAAAAAAATGCATTTACTATTTCTGCCTTTCTGCATTTGATTTTGAGGTTTTTATGCTCTAATACATGGTCAGTTTTTATACAGGTTACATGAACTGATGAGAAAAAAACTATACTAATTTCTGCCTCCATTCAATTTTCTACAAATATCTATCATATCTAAATTTTCTAAAAGTTTATCTCCCTTTAATAGTTTTCTATGTATTTCCTTAACTTCTTTCTTATTTATTTTGTGATTCAATTTATCTAGTTCTGAGAGAGAAAGTTTGAGATGCCCCACTAGTATAGTTTTGCTCTCTCTTTCTTTTTGCAGGTCTCTTAACTTCTCTAGGAATTTGGATGATATACCATTTAGTACATTTATGGTTAGTATTAATATTGTTTTATTATCTATGGTATCCTTTAGCAAGATTCCTTATCTCTTTTAATTAGATCTATTTTTGCTTTTGCTTGATCTGAGATCAGGATTACTGCCCCTGCTTTTTTTCAATTATTTTTTACTTCAGGTAAGGCATAACAAGTACTTCTCCAGGTTTTAACATTTACGCTGAATGAATCACTGCTTTAAATATGTTTCTTGTAAATAGCATATTTTAGGATTCTGGCTTTTAACCAGTCTGCTATCCATCCATTTCTGTTTTATGAGAAAATCCATCATATTAACATTCACAGTTGAAATGACTAATTCTTATTACTGTTCTGTAAGAAATGACCAACAGGATAATTTCAGAAAGGCCTTGAGAGACTTACACGAACTGATGCTGAGTGAAATGAGCAGGACCAGGAGATCATTATATACTTCAACAACAATACTATATGATGACCAGTTCTGATGGACCAGGCCATCCTCAGCAACGAGATCAACCAAATCATTTCCAATGGAATAGTAATGAACTGAACCAGCTATGCCCAGAAAAAGAACTCTGGGAGATGACTAAAAACCATTACATTGAATTCCCAATCCCTATATTTATGCCCACCTGCATTTTTGATTTCCTTCACAAGCTAATTGTACAATATTTCAGAGTCTGATTCTTTTTGTACGGCAAAATAACGTTTTGGTCATGTATACTTATTGTGTATCTAATTTATATTTTAATATATTTAACATCTACTGGTCATCCTGCCATTTAGGGGAGGGTGTTGGGGGGTAAGAGGTGAAAAATTGGAACAAGAGGTTTGGCAATTGTTAATGCTGTAAAGTTACCCATGCATATATCCTGTAAATAAAAGGCTATTAAATAAAAAACAAACAAAAAAAATGAAATGACTAATTCTATATTTATCACCAACTTT
Organism: Sarcophilus harrisii; assembly: GCF_902635505.1. Lineage (NCBI taxonomy): Eukaryota > Metazoa > Chordata > Mammalia > Dasyuromorphia > Dasyuridae > Sarcophilus > Sarcophilus harrisii. The sequence continues at coordinate 200,696,975 of NC_045429.1, forward strand.
TTTACCCCAAGATATGTTTCCTTTCTCCCTTTCCCTCCTTCCTAGTATTGTGCTTCGGAGCATCACCACACTCTTTCTCTTTCTCTCTTTCTTTAAATTTCATTTATTTATTTGTTTGTTTATTATACCTTTTTATATTCAAAACATATGTATGGGTAATTTTTCAACGTTGATCCTTGCAAAAACTGCTGTTTCAACTTTTCCCCTTCTTCCCTCCACCCCTTCCCCTAGATGGCAGGTAGTCCCATACATGTTAAATACATTGAATTATACATTAAATATAATATATGTATACATATTTATACAGTTATCTTATTGAACGGCAAAGATTGCTTTTAGAAAGAAGGTAAAAATAACCTGAGAAGGAAAAACAAAAATGCAAGCAAACAATAACAGAAGGAGTGAAAATGTAATGTTGTGGTCCATAGTCATTTCCCAGTTCATTCTCTGGGTGTTATGTACGTCTCTCCAAGTCTCTCTGTATTCATCCTGCTGGTCATTTCTTATATAACTATAATATTCCATAACATTTATATACCACAATTTATTCAGTCATTCTCCAACTGATAAGCATCCATTCAATTTCCAATTTCTAGCCAGTATGAAAAGGGTTACCACAAACATTTTTTCACAAATGGGTCCCTTTCCCTTCTTTAATACCTCTTTAGGATATAAGTCCAGTAGTAACACAGCTGGATCAAAGGGTATGCACAGTTTATAACTTTTTGAGTATATTTCCAAATTGCTCTCTAGAATGGTTGGATCTGTTCCCAACTCCACCAACAATGAATCAGTGTCCCAGCTTTCCCACATTCTCTCCAACATTCATTATTTTCTTTTCCTGTCATTTTAGCCAATCCAACAAATGTATAGCAGTATCTCAGAGTTGTCTTAATTTGTATTTCTCTGATCAATAATGATTTGGGGTACCTTTTCATATGACTATAGTTTCATTTTGTTTATCTGAAAATTGTCTGTTCATATGCTTTGACCATTTGTCAATTGGAGAATGGCTTGATTTCTTATAAATTTGAGTCAATTCTCTATATATTTTGGAGATGAAGCCTTTAGCTGTAAAAATGTTTTCCTAGTTTTTTGCTTCTCTTCTAATCCTATCTGCATTCATTTTATTTGTACAAAAGCTTTTTAACTTAATATAATCAAAATTTTCTCTTTTGTGACCAATAATGATCTCTAGTACTTCTTTGGTCATAAATTCCTTCCTCCTCCATAGGTCTGAGAGGTAAATAATCCTATGTTCCTCTAATTTATTTATAATTTCATTCTTTATGACTAGATTATGAAGCCATTTTGATCTTATCTTAGTGTACAGTGTTAGGTATGGGTCTATGCCTAGATTCTGTCATACTAATTTCCAGTTTTCCCAGCAGTTTTTGTCAATAATGAATTCTTATCCCAAAAGCTGGAGTCTTCGGGTTTGTCAAACACTGGATTGCTTTAGTTATTGACTATTTTGTCCTGTGAATAACCTATTCCACTGATCGACTAGTCTATTTCTTATCCAATACCAAAAGGTTTGGATATTTATAATATAGTTTTTATATTTAATACATAATATTAAATATTATACATATATAATATTTCATATTATATATATTTTAACATAGTTTTATAATATAGTTTTAGATCAGGTACAGCCAGGCCATCTTCATTTGATTTCTTTTTTCATTAATTCCCTTGAAATTCTTGATCTTTTGTTCTTCCATATGAATTTTGTTGTTATTTTTTCTAGGTCATTAAAATAGTTTCTTGGGAGTCTGATTGGTAGAACATAAAATAAATAAATTAGTTTAGGTAGTATTGTTATTTTTATTATATTTGCTCAGCCTATCCAAGAGCACTTAATATTTTTCAATTGTTTAAATCTGGCTTTATTTGCATGGAAAGTGTTTTGTAGTGCTCACATAATTCCTGACTTTCCTTTGGCAGATAAATTCCCAAACATTTTATGCTGTTGACAGTTATTTTAAATGAAATTTCTCTTTGTATCTCTTCCTGTTGGATTTTGTTAGTGATGTATAAAAATGCTGATGATTTATGTGGATTTATTTTGTATCCTGCAACTTTGCTAAAGTTCTTGATTATTTCTAATAGCTTTTTAATAGAATCTCTGAGGTTTTCTAAGTATACCATCATATCATCTGCAAAGAATGATAGTTTTGATTCCTAATTTCCTACTCTAATTCCTTTAATTTATTTTTCATCTCTTATTGCTGAAGCTAGTATTTCTAATACAATATTGAACAGTAATGATGATAGTGAACTACATTGTTTCATTCCTGATTTTTTCGGAAATGGTTGCAGTTTATCACCATTACATATGACGGTTACTGATGGTTTTAAATAGATGCTACTGATTATTTTAAGGAAAATTCCATTTATTCCTTATACTCTAGTGTTTTAAATAGGAATGAGTATTGGATTTTTTCAAATGCTTTTTCTGCGTCTATTTAGATGATCATTTTTTTATTAATTTGGTTATTGATATAGTCAGTTATGCTAATAGTTTTCCTAATATTGAACCAGCCCTGCATTCCTGTTATAAATCCTCCTTTGACCACCACCTTTCTCAAACTGTCCTCCCCTTTTACAGCCCCTTCCCTTTTTTATACCTTTTACCTTTTACTTCTGTTTTCCTTTCTATTAGTCTTCCCCTTTCTTTTACTCTCTTCCCTTCCTCTTCACCATAAGGTGAGAAAAGTTTCTCTGCAAATTTAAATATGTCTGATATTCTCTTTCTGAGCCAAATCTGATGAGAGTAAAATTCAGTGTTCATCCCTATCCCTTCTTTTCTTCAATTATAATAGGTCTTTTTCACCTTTTCATAAGATATAATTTCCCTCATTTTACCTCCATTTTTTTTTTTGCCTTTTCCAGTACCGTCTTCATTTCATTTGTAGTTTTTTTTTGTTTTCATATCATCACAATGAAATCAAATTATACTCATAATATGTATATGCATTAGACAGACATAGTTCTCAAGAGTTCTTTCCTTTTTTACCTCTTTATGCTTCTTTTGAGTGATGTATTTTGAGATCAAATTTTCTGTTCTGCTCTCTGTGCTTTTCATCAGAAAAAAATGAAATTCAACTGTATCATTGAATACCCATATTCTTCCCTGAAATATAATGCTCAGTTTTGCTAGATAGTTAATTCTTGGCTTCAATCCAAGTTTCTTTGTCTTTCAGAGTACCAGATTCCAGGCCCTTCGATTCTTTAAGGTGGAGGCTGCTAGATCCTGGGTAATCCTGATTGTGACTCTTCAATATTTGAATTGTTTCTTTCTGGCTGCTTGCATTATTTTTTCCTTGCTCTGATAATTCTGAAATTTAGCTACAATGTTCCTTGGAGTTTTCATTTTTGGGTCTCTTTCAAGAGGTGATTGTTGAATTCTTTCAATGGCTATTTTACCCTCTGATTCTAGGACATCAGGACAGTTTTCCTTGATGATTTCCTGCAACATAATGTCCAGGTTCATTTTATCATCATGGCTTTCAGGAAGTCCATTAATCTTTAGATTGTCTCTCCTAGATATAATTTCCAAGTCCATTGTTTTTGCAATGAGATATTTTACATTTTCTTCTATATATTTTCATTTGTTTTTGTTTTCTTTGACTGATTCTTGATGCCTCACTGAGTCACTCAGTTCCATTTGTTCAATCTAATTTTTAGTGAATTATTTTCTTCTGTTACCTTTTAACTTTTTTTGCCAATTGAATTTTTAAATGAGTTGTTTTGTTCATCGCATTTTTTTCCCATTTCACAAATTCTGTTTTTCAATAACTTGGTTTCTTTTTCATATATATTTTGTAAGGAGTTTTGTGCTTTCCCCATTTTATCATATCTATTTTTAGGGAGTTTTCTTTAAATAATTTTTATTTTTCCTTTTCCAAATATTTAACTTCCTTTCTCCATCATTCTTCTAATTCTCTTTTATGATCCTTTTTGAATTCTTCCAAGAGAGCCCTGTGAAATGGGGACTAACTTCCCATTTTGAAATGGGGCTTCATCTGGAGTTGATTTCCCTTTAGGCATCTCAGATTTTAAGATTTGTTCTTTTCGCTCCATAAAATCTGTCTATGCTCAATTTGGGGGGGGTTGTTTTTTGTTTTTATCATTTTTTAAGGGTTGAAGTCTTCTTAAGGCAAAAGGTAGCCACTTTAATTTCCCCTGACATTGGTGTTTCTGACTGACTTCTGTTGCTAGATAGGTCAAGTCACTCATTCTGAGGTTCAGGGGTTCACCATTTGCCTTTTGTATTTGTTTTGGATGTCTCACAGCAAGTCTCACAACCACTGGCTTGTAACCAGTACAGAGTAACCAAAGAGACACACAGTAGATTCCCCAGTGTGTGAATACTGCAGCACCCTGGCTCTCTGACCCAGCTCTTTGCCCAGGACTCCCTGAACTGTGGTCTAGTATCAGCAGCTTCCCTGCCTGTCCAATGAACTAGAACTTTTCTGAAGTTCTTCCAAAGGATCTTCTTTTGGATATTTGTTGTGCTCCAAATATTTATGGGTTCTGTCATTCCAAAACCAATTCAGAGACTTAATCTGTTGTTGATTTGAGAGAAGCTCAGATGGAGACATATCTACTCTCCACCCTCTTGGCTTTGCCCAGCATCCAAATTCTTAAAGGAGAAGTTAAGTAAGGTACAGGTTCATGACCAAATTAAAGATAGAAAGCATTATGCAAAATAGATAATTTTGATTATATTAAATTTGAAAATGTTTTCAACAAACAAAACCAGTGTAACCAGGATTAGAAGGAAAGCAGAGAGCTAAGAAACAATCTTTTCACCAAATGTTTATGATACAATCCTCCTTTCTCAAATATATAAAGAACTAAATTAAATTTATAAGGATACAAGTCATTCTCCAATTGATAAATGGCCAAGGATGTGAACAAGCAGTTTTCAGGTAAAAAAATTAAAGCTATCTATAGGTATATAAATAAGTACACTAAATTGCTTTTGATTAAAGAAAGGGAAATTAAAATAGGCACCAATTTAGGTACCAAATTACACCTATCACAATGGCTAATATGGCAGAAAATAAAAATAATAGATGTTAGAAAGGATGTGAAAAACTGGGACACTAATGCACTATTAGTAAAATTGTGAATTTATCCTACTATTTTGGAGAACAATTCAGAATTATGCCCAGACAGTAACCAAACTACAAATACCAGCATTATTACTACTAGGTTTGTATCCCAATGAGATCCTAAGAATAGGGAAATAGCATACATACCTAAAAATTTCTACCAGCACTTTTTAAGATGATAAAATATTGATAATTAAGGAGATACTCATCAGTTGGCAAATGGCTAAACAAGCACAGGTATATAAAAGTAATAGAAAACTATTATACAATAAGAAATAATGAAAAAGCAGATTTCTCAAAAATTTGAAAAGACTTGTACTAATTAATGAAAAGTGAAATGAGCATTACCAGGAAAATATTGTATAGATTATCAGCAACATTTTATAATTATAAACTATGAATAATTCACTTCTTCTCAGCAACACAATAGTCCAAGACAAATACAAAGCACTCACAAAGGAAAATTTGATGCACATCCAATTAAAATCATGATGTATTCTGAATTCACACTGAAGTGTATTTTTTCACTTTATTCTTTTTCATATTATTTTCCATTTTGATCTGTTTCTTCTTTTGAACCTTTGACAAAAATGGAAATAAGTTTTACATGATAGCATAAGTATAATCTATATGTAATTGTCTACCATATTAGAAAGTGGAAAGGGAAAGAAGTAAAGCAAAAGAAAAAAATTGGAGATTAAATTCATTTAAAAATGACCACTAAAAATGATTTTAAAATGTAATTGGGAAAAATAAAATACTACTAAAAGTATTTTTAAAAGAAAAGTTCTTCAAATAAGGTGTCCCAAAATCCTACCAGAAAGTAATTTCTCCCATCTTGGTCCATTTTACTGAAAGTAAATAAATCAAGAGGCAAGAGTAGAAGATTTAAAAAAAAAAAAAAAAGGTGAGTTAGCATAAATTGAAGGATAATTTTCAGATGGATAACAAAGGGAAGTACACACATACATATCTGGTTTTGCAGAGCGTTAGGTGACATGGTAGGTAGCAAAAGAAGCCAATCGGGAAAGGCTGCTCATCTACTTTCCTTATTTGGTAGGTTGAATAAAAGATAGAACATCAGGTGATTAAGGGAAGAATATATTAATCTTAAAGTCTAAATCATTGGCAAAGCTCGTTTGTTCTAGTAGAATGTAACTATTATCAAATGTTCTAGCAGAACATTTCTAATAAAGTATATACTTCCCTCAAAATAGAAATCAGCAAAGATTATTCCACCCTTGCTATCTCGAATTTCTAAATATCCAGTTCCTGGTTCTGTGCATTTGACCTCTAAATATATTTTTACTTATTTGTTTGTTTGTTCATTCATTCATTTCTCTTTAGAGAGAAGATATTTCCCTCAAATATTCTGTAGACAAGAGGCAAATGAATCCATTTCCTCCTCAACTCATTCATGGTACTACTAACCAATTCATAAAAGTATTTTTAGTTATAGATTCATGATTATAGTCTTTGTTAGAGATGGGTGAGATAGACTCAAACCATACCTTGTAAAAGATTAGATTAAATATTGAAATGAAATGAAAAAGGCATAAGTCATTCATCATTCAACAAAAGAATATTTATTTAGCAATAGGGTAGAAAGATGATTCAACAAGAGTAAATTGGCATTTGAATTGGGTATGTATGGACCTCCCACTTCTTTTTCTCTATATGGAAACTCATCTGTGTAATTTTTGACTAAGATCCTATGTGACACAAGTCTAGAAACAGCTTTCCAGACATTCAAGGAAAAGGTTAAGAGACTAATCTCAACAATTACCTCTCTAATAACTTCTTTTAAGGTTGTAAAAGATGAACTGTCTCATTTATGATAAAAGGAATATGACATACATAAACACTTTATACATTATAAATAAATAACAATGTTGAAGAATGAGAAATAATAATGGAAATGAGAATAGCATGGTATAATGGAAAGAACATTAGCTCTAAAGTCAATGAACATAGATTCAAATCCCAATGGTTTTATGTAAATTCCAGTGTAACCATAGGCAAGTCTTCAAACACTCTAGCCTTATCTTTTTGTTTTTTTTATTAATGTGTAAAGTAAAATGGGTTCATTTAGCCTCTGATATCCTTTTTAGCTTTAGATTATGTACCTATGACCCTATCTCTAATACACATAAATGGAATTATTTTTTTAAAAGGCAAAAAAGGAATTAAAGCAGGATATGTAGGAGAAATTAGATACTCAATAAACATTCTACTTAGACTAGATAGTTATAAGTGTGTTTGTATATACGTGTGTGTTAGGATTCTTACAAAGTGATGTCATTTGTAAAATTTTAGCATTGTGCTTAGCAGTTCTCTAGTTCAGAGCTCACACCTTTCACACCTTTAAGAGTTCATACATTAGTTCACACTTAACGTTCTAGATTCACAAGTCAGGATTCAGTATGAGATTCACAAGTTCAGTGGAAGAGATTCACAAGTCAGGAACCCACAATCCCACTCTCAGAGGAGCAGTCAATCTTTGAGTTCACACCTCTAAAAGAGCATATAAAAGGATGAGTTTCAGCAAGGAGTCAGTAGGGGAGATTGAGAGCCAGAATTCAGTCGGGAGATTCAGAGCCAGGATTCAGAGAGAAGTGGAGGCTGAAGTTGGCAGAGGCAAAGGACTAGCAACAAGGGCTCTTGGAACCAAGAAAAGCTTACCAGGCTATTTTGGAAGAGACAATAAAGGACTGGATTTTAACTCCTGGTTGCAGTTGAGGTGATTATTACACTGAACTAAAACTAAGGTTGCCTCCAGAAGCCCCCCAGAAAACCTGCTTCCAAAGAACGATTGTATTTTAGAAAGGAAGAACATTACACATGTGCATGTGTCATGTATCACAATTCATCTACTCACATATATATACATAAATAGATATATATGTATATATGTATTTTATATATATACATATAATACAATATACAAAACATTGTATCATAATCTATTTATATCCTTGTTTCTGTAATAGAATGATGTTGTATTATTTTCATTTATTGTAATTTATTATCCATTCCCCAATATTCTAGTTTTTACTAATAAGAAAGGATAATATAAATATATGGAGGTAATAGGCATCCATCTTTTATATACATATATATTTACCTTCTTGCAGGTACATACATTGCAGTGAATTTCTGTCAAAAACATTGGGTATTTCTGGTATTTTCTTAGAAAAATCACTTTTCAGAATACTAGGACCTATTCATAACTCTATTAAAATACATTAACATGAGCAGGGCCAGGAGATCATTATATACTTCAACAACAATAGTATATGATGACCAGTTCTGATGGACCTGGCCATCCTCAGCAACGAGATCAACCAAATCATTTCCAATGGAGCAGTAATGTGATTCTTCTTGTACAGCAAAATAATGGTTTGGTCATGTATACTTATTGTGTATCTAATTTATATTTTAATATATTTAACATCTACTGGTCATCCTGCCATCTGGGGAGGGGGTGGGGAGTAAGAGGTGAAAAATTGGAAAAAGAGGTTTGGCAATTGTTAATGCTGTAAAGTTACCCATGCATATAACCTGTAAATAAAAGACTATTTAAAAAATAAAATAAAATACATTAACATATAGCTGAATGTTCCATTTTGTGAGTATTATGAGATACAATTGAAAAGAGAATTTGGAAGTAGTGTTTTGAGAGCCTTCAATGGGAAGTCAAAGAGCTTGAACATTATTCTATAGGCACCTATAGGGAGCCATTGAAGACTTCTGAGTAGGTGAATGCAAAGAAAAAGGAATTACTTTAACTCCCTTAATCTTCTAATTACCCATCTTTGTCCCAACTCAGGATTTTTTTTTGTCTTCAGTTACATAAATATTCCATTCCAGAGACTGCCTTTTTGATTCTGGCACAGTGAAGAGGCTAATTTCTTTCCACTTTATCCCTTAAACAGGTGTTTGAGAGTACATGCTTACCAGAGGTAGAATGGGGATCATTAAGATAGAAAAGGCATGCAATCAAGCAATATTGACTGCTTCTGCTTCCTTCCATTGCCCTGAATATTGGAACTTTCTAATTGTCATGATTGTGAATGCAGATATAAGCAGTGGTTTATTATTAAGCCCTTATTGACAGTAACGTCATTAATTGAGTCACTTGCCTATCAGAAAATGTGTATGTATCTAGTAAGTAATAGAAACTATCTTCATGTGAGCAGCGTCTCTCCAAGGTTTTCCTAATACTAATCAGTTTCGTCAAATTTCCTAATTGCAAAGTTCTTGAGGTCAGTGAAGCCAAAGTTGGACTTCCACTTTGTCCCAGCAATAATAATCACCTAAAAAGTCAGGGACCCAGACTTCTGAACTTTCAGCTATGGTACTAACATATGCTCATACCACCACCCATATTTGCTGATGGAAATGAAGGAATGAACAGCCTCATACTTGCACATCTGTGAGTAATGCCTGCCTGACTTGTAATACTTGACTATCATATTGCTTCTTGGAAAAAGAAGGTGTTTCATAATATCCTCACATGGACCATTGACAGTTACCATTAAAACTGGCAGTTAATTGGATGAACTGGGAAAAATTGGACAAAAGATAACATTGAATTTCAACTTCCAGTATTCAGTGAGATAGTTAGAAAAACTATTACTAAGAATATTCTATTAACATTCCTTTTCATCCACTAAATAACTATGGGGCTAGATAGTGAGTGTTTTAACTATTTAATTCACTTCCAAATACGCTTAACAATGATAAAAGAGCAATGTAGACAATCTGCATGATTAGTGTCTTATTTATAGTGACCACAAGGACACCATGCTTTCAGAAGGCTTTGTAACAGTTACAATGTATAAGAATTGAAAAAAGAAGAGGCTAATAAACTGTCAGACCAAGAAGATTACCTAGTATATGCTCAATATTTCACCACTCTAAATAATTAGTACTCACTTCCTTTCTTTAGGTTTCAAGAAGGCATTGTTAAGTCAGCTTGGAACAAGCAGCAAAAATACGTAAATAATTATACTTCGAAATTTGACAGAAGTATAAAAACAAAATTTTATATATGCATTAAGCATAGCTACTTCCTAACATTTTCGTATGAAAGCCTTGATTATCTAGAATCTATTTCTATTTATCCCTTTAAACTTTGCGTCTTGAAACTTTACAGATGTTTAAAAATTTTATTCTTGCATCACTTTATGTTATTTTTAGAACAAGTAAGTGATAAAATATGGGGGATAAAAAGAAATGAAATATCAAAGTCACAATGAAAATAGTACTCTCAAGTACAATATTAACAATGATAAATCTTTATCATTTATATTTTTAGGAATCAATCATCCATTTTGTTCATTTACCTATTAAATTGCTTAATTCAGCTACTAATATATTAAGAACAAGAATGACCCACCTTCCCAAACAATATAAGAATCAGAAATTTTCAAAATGGAAAGATTGAATAACATAATTTTAATAAAACTGGCTAAAATCAATTTAGTGTATCACATACTATTTTTTTGTATAAGCATTTTTTTCTGTTTTGATAAAGATACCAAGAAATAATAGAGCAAATCATAGGTTATTTAAAATAGGAAACAGCAAAAATTTAAGTCAATTTCTTTTCTGTATTATTCATAGTATCCTAGCAAAATGGCAATTTTTAACATGCAGTAATGAAAACTGCACTCCATTGAAATCTAATTTGCCTAGTAATGTTACAAAAATTTCTTTTATGACCAGTTAAATAAATTTGCATGCATGTTGTTTGTTTGCCTTTTTCCAAGAGTATCAATGACATCACAATGATGGGAGGTGCTTTGATTTGCTGATTAATTCAACATAAATGAAACAAAGTTATATAAACTTGTCAGCCTGACTTTCTTATCCAGATTCATCATAATCCAGTGGCAAGACAGAAATCAAGATGATTGCTGACATCTTGCTATGCATGTAAATAACCTCAGCATCTTTAATTTCTGAGCAAGCTCTAAGTGTTCCATAGCTCTCACTTCAGCCACCTTTATGGTCAGTAGAACAATTTGTTCTCATCTGCCCATTCCACCAGGGAAAGTTTTCATAGTAGTTGTTCTTGAATCATTTTTCAGTCAGATCCTTGTGATCCCATTTGAGAGTTTCTAAGCAAAATTACTGCAATAATTTGCCATTTTCTTATCCAGCTCACTTTACAGATGAGGAATTAAAACAAACAGTGTTAAGTTACTTGTCCAAATCTCATTGCTAATGGTGTACAAGGACATATTTGAGCTCAAAAATAGAAATCTCCCTGGCCTGACACTAGTCATTGCACCACCTAGGTGCTAGGATAAGGTATCCCCCAACCCACCAAAAAGTGGGTTTGAGGCCTATAGGATACCCTCAACTTGATTTAGCCCATCTGTCAAGATTATTTACTGGGGTGTGGTTATTATATATGCCACAGCTTCTTGGAGCCACAGGTCAGAGTTAGGTGAATCAAACAAATGCCAAAAGTAAATGAACAACTCTGAAAACTCGCATATCAGAGGCACTATTCTTCCTGAATACTCCATACTCTTCTATTTGTACACAAACTAAGAACAGTATATTATGAAATAAAACAGAGTTTTTTTCATAAAGCTGTTGAGAAAAATAAAAAAAGCTTTAAAAGAGGCAGAAAGTAATCCAAGACATATTCCCTCTTTACTCTCTCCCCAATAGTGCTTACCATTGTCCAAGTAAAAACACAGCCCTTATGAGAACAATGAGGCTTTTGATTAGTAATAGAACTAGTCCTCTTATTTCCCCTCCCTATTACTATATTTTCCAGAAAAATATCTGCTCATCTTTCCCCTTCAAAAAGCACTTTGTTAACCCTACACCCGACAAATACAAATACTGGCTAATACAACAACAACAACAAAAAAGAAAAATGACAAATATTTCAAGTGATATGAGAAAATAGAAACAATAATGCATAATTCATGAAGATGTGGACTGATTCAACCATTCTGGAATGCAATGTGGCAATATTCCCAGAAGGCTATAAAACCATGCATATATCTTTTTTTTTCCCTGAGGCAATTGGGGTTAAGTGACTTGCCCAGGTAGAGCAAGTGTTAAGTGTCTGACATCAGATTTGAACTCAGGTCCTCCTGACTTCAGGATTGGTGCTCTATCCACTGTGCCACCTAGCTTCCCCATGTATATATCTTTTGACCCAGCAATACCATTACTAGGTTTGGTTTATCACACAAAGAGGCTGCCCCAAAAAAGGAAAAGGACTACATATATAAAAAATATTTATAACATTTCTTTTAGTTGTGACAAAGAATTGGAAATTGAGAGGAGGCCCATCAATTGGGGTATAGTTGAACAAATTGTCATAAATAATTGTGATGGGATACTATAAATATGTCATAAGAAATAATGAGCAGGATGTTCTTTGAAAAAACTTGGAAAGGCTTTCATGAACTAATATAAAATGAAATGAGCAGAACCAGGAGAACATACACAGTAAAAACAACATTGCAAGATTATCAACTGTAAATCATTTAGTGATTCTCAACAATACAATAATCTAATTGTCTCTTTTAGGTCCTCATTCTTTAAGTCTTCCTGAATCAGTCTAACCTCTATCATACATGACATCTCTCATCTCTATGCCTGTCCATTTGATATCTCCCAAGACCAAAAATTTCCCAAGAGATAGAACCCAGGTCTCTTGACTATATATTATTATATACTTCAACAATGATACCGTATGAAGATGTATTCTGATGGAAGTGGACTTCACACACACACACACACACACATATATATATCTTCAAAAATATATGAAAATAAGCTCTGAATAGTATATCTATTTTCTATAAGTCTGAGGTAGGTCACCTAACATTTCTCAGACTCATTTGTAAATGTCTGAATTTTTTCTCTAGTATCTCCAGTGAGTTATTTATTTATTTATTTGTTATAATAACTTTTTATTGAAAGAATCCATTCCAGGATAATTTTTTTTTACAATATTATCCCTTGCACTCATTTCTGTTCTGCTTTTTCCCCTCTCTCCTTCCACTCCCTCCCCTAGATGGCAAGCAGTCCTATATATGTTGAATATGTTGCAGTATAACCTAGATACAATAGATGTGTAGAGAACTGAAAAGTTCTCTTGTTGTATAGGGAGAATTGGATTCAGAAAGTAAAAATAACCTGAGAAGAAAAACAAAAATGCAAACAGTTTACATTCATTTCCCAGTGTTCTTTCTTTGGGTGTAGCTGCTTCTGTCCATCATTGATCAATTGAAACTGAATTAGGTCTCTTTGTCAAAGAAATCCACTTCCATCAGAATACATCTTCATACAGTATCATTGTTGAAGTATATAATTTATCTTCTGGTTCTGCTCATTTCACTTGGCATCAGTTCATGTAAGTCTCTCCAAGCCCCTCTATTTCACTTGGCATCAGTTCATGTAAGTCTCTCCAAGCCCCTCTGTATTCATGCTGCTGGTCATTTCTTACAGAACAATAATATTCCATAACATTCATATACCACAATTTACCCAACGGTTTTCCAATTGAAGGGCAACCATTCACTTTCCAGTTTCTAGCAACTACAAACAGGGCTGCCACAAACATTTCAGCACATACAGGTCCCTTTCCCTTTTTTAGTATTTCCTTGGGGTATAAGCCCAGTAGTAGCACTGCTGGGTCAAATGGTATGCACAGTTTGATAACATTTTGGGCATAATTGCAGATTGCTCTCCAGAATGGTTGGATTTGTTCACAACTCCACCAACAATACATCAGTGTCCCAGTTTTCCCACATGCCCTCCAACATTCATCATTATTTTTTCCTGTCATCTTAGCCAATCTGACAGGTGTGAAGTGGTATCTCAGAGCTGTCTTAATTTGCATTTCTCTGATTAATAGTGATTTGAAACACTCTTTCATATGAGTGGAAATAGTTTCAATTTCATCATCTGAAAATTGTCTGTTCATATCTTTGATCATTTATCAATTGGAGAATGGCTTGGTTTCTTATAAATTAGAGTCAATTCTCTATATATTTTGGAAATGAGGCCTTAATCACAACCTTTAACTGTGAAGATGTTTTCCCAGTTTGTTGCTTCCCTTCTAATCTTGTGTGCATTAGTTTTGTTTGTACAAAAGCTTTTTAATTTGATGTAATCAAAATTTTCTATTTTGTGATCAATAATGGTCTCCAGTTCATCTTTGATCACAAATTTCTTCCTCCTCCACAGGTCTGAGAGATAAACTATCCTATGTTCCTCTAATTTATTTATAATCTCGTTCTTTATGGCTAAATCATGGACCCATTTTGATCTTATCTTGGTATATGGTGTTAAGTGTGGGTGTGTGCCTAATTTCTGCCATACTAATTTCCAGTTATTCCAGCAGTTTTTGTCAAATAATGAATTCTTATCCCAAAAGTTAGGATCTTTGGGTTTGTCAAATACTAGATTGCTATAATTGACTATTCTGTCTTGTGACCTTAAACTGTTCCACTGATCAACTAATCTATTTCTTAGCCAATACCAAATAGTTTTGGTGACTGCTGCTTTACAATATAGTTTTAGATCAGGTACAGCTAGGCCACCTTCATTTGATTTTTTTTTCATTAATTCCCTTGAGATTCTCGACCATTTATTATTCCATACGAAATTTGTTGTTATTTTTTCTAGATCATTAAAATATTTTCTTGGAAGTCTGATTGGTATAGGAGTAAATAAATAGATTAGTTTAGGGAGTATTGTCATCTTTATTATATTTGCTCTGCCTATCCAAGACCACTTAATATTTTTCCAATTATTTAAGTCTGACTTTATTTGTGGGGAAAGTATTTTGTAATTTTGCTCATATAATTCCTGACTTTCCTTTGGTAGATAGATTTCCAAATATTTTGTACTGTCCACAGTTATTTTGAATGGAATTTCTCTTTGTATCTCTTGCTGTTGGATTTTGTTGGTGATGTATAAAAGTGCTGAGGTTTTCTTGGGATTTATTTTATACTCTGAAACTTTGCTAAAGTTATGAATTATTTCTAATAGCTTTTTAGTAGAATCTCTGGGGTTCTCTAATTATACCATCATATCATCTGCAAAGAGTGATAGGTTGGTTTCCTCACTGCCTATTCTGATTCCTTTAATCTCTTTCTCGGCTCTTATTGCCGAGGCTAGTGTTTCTAATACAATATTGAATAATAATGGTGATAATGGACAACCTTGCTTCACTCCAGATCTTACTGGGAAAGGTTCCAATTTTTCCCCATTGCATATGATGCTTACTGACAGTTTTAAATATATGCTCCTGACTATTTTAAGAAAAAGTCCATTTATTCCTATACTCTCAAGTGTTTTTATTAGGAATGGATGGTGGATTTTATCAGATGCTTTTTCTGCATCTATTGAGATGATCATATGGTTTTTGTTAGGTTGGTTATTGATATAGTCAATTATGCTAATAGTTTTCCTAATATTGAATCAGCCCTGCATTCCTGGTATAAATCCTACTTGGTCATAGTGTATTATCCTTGGGATGATTTTCTGTAATCTTTTTGGTAATATTTGTTTAAGATTTTAGGATAAATATTCATTAGGGAGATTGATCTATAATTTTCTTTCTCTGTTTTCAGCCTACCTGGTTTAGGTATCAGTACTCTGTCTGTGTCATAAAAGGAGTTTGGAGGACTCTTTCAATCCCTTTTTTTTTAATTAGTTTATATAGCATTGGAGTTAATTGTTCTTTAAGTGATTGGTAGAATTCACACATAATGTGGTCCTGGGGATTTTTTCTTAAGGAGTTGGTTAATAACTTGTTCTATTTCTTTTTCTAAGATGGGACTGTTTAGGATATTCACTTCTTCCTCTCTTAATCTAGGCATACTATATTTTTGAAGGTATTCTTCCATTTTATTTGTCAAATTTATTGGCATAAAGTTGGGCAAAGTAATTCCTAATTATTGCTCTAATTTCCTCTTCGTTAGTAGTGAGTTCTCCCTTTTCATTTTTAAGACTAACAATTTGATTTTCCTCTTTCCTTTTTTTAATCTGATTTACTAAGAGTTTGTCTATTTTGTTGGTTTTTTCAGAAACAACTCTTAGTTTTATTAATTAATTCAATAGTTTTTTTTTTTACTTTCAATTTTATTGATCTCTTTTTATTTTTAGAATTTCAAATTTAGTGTTTGACTGGGGGTTTTTAACTTTTTCCTAGCATTTTTAGTTGTAAGCCCAATTTGTTGACTTTCTCTCTCTCTAGTTTATGCAAGTAGCCCTCTAGAGATATGAAATTTCCCCTTATTCCGGCTTTGGCTGCATCCCACACATTTTGGTATGATGTCTCATAATTGTCATTTTCTTGGGTGAAGTTATTAATTATGTGTATAATTTTCTGTTTCACCCAATCATTCTTTAGTATGAGATTATTTACTTTCCAATTATCTTTTGGTCTACTTTCCCCTGGGTTGTTGTTGAATGTAATTTTTATTGCATAGTGGTCTGAAAAAGATACATTTACTACTTCTGCCTTACTGCATTTGAGTTTGACGTTTTTATGTCCTAATATGTGGTCTATTTTTTTATAGGTTCCAAGAACTGCTAAAAAGAAAGTGTATTCCTTTCTGTCTCCATTTCATTTTCTCCAGAGATCTATCATATCTACCTTTTCTTTTTTTTTTTTTTAATTTAATAGCCTTTTATTTACAGGATATATACATGGGTAACTTTACAGCATTAACAATTGCCAAACCTCTTGTTCCAATTTTTCACCTCTTACCCCCCCACCCCCTCCCCTAGATGGCAGGATGACCAGTAGATGTTAAATATATTAAAATATAAATTAGATACACAATAAGTATACAACCAAAACGTTATTTTGCTGTAGAAAAGAATCAGACTCTGAAATATTGTACAATTAGCTTTGAAGGAGATCAAAATGCAGGTGTGCATAAATATAGGGATTAGGAATTCAATGTAATGGTTTTAGTCATCTCCCAGAGTTCTTTTTCTGGGCATAGCTAGTTCAGTTCATTACTGCTCCATTAGAAATGATTTGGTTGATCTCATTGCTGGGGATGGCCTGATCCATGGAATGGTCATCATATAGTATTGTTGTTGGAATATATAATGATCTCCTGGTCCTCATTTCCTCCAGCATCAGTTCATGTGTCTCAGGCCTTTCTGAATTATCCTGTTGGTCATTTTACGGTAATATTCCATTTTTCTATACCAATTTATTAACCATTCTCAACTGTGGACATCATTCATTTCCAGTTTTAACACTACAAAGGGGCTGCCACAAACATTCATGCACATACAGGTCCTTTCCTTCTTTATAATCTTTTGGGATATAATCCGGTAGTAACACTGCTGGATCAAAGTATGCACAGTTTGATAACTTTGAGCATATTCAACTACTCTCCAAAATGGTTGGATTCGTTCCTCAACAATGCATCAATGTCCCAGTTTTCCCTGCCTCATAATCATTATTTTTTTCCTGTCATTTAGAATACAGGTGTGTAGTGGTATCTTAGGTTGTCTAATTTGCATTTCTCTGATTAATAATGACTTGGGCATCTTTTCATTGACTGATATAGTTTAAATTTCTTTGTCGAGAATTGTCTTTCTTATCTTTGACCATTTTCATTGGAAATGGCGATTTTATAAATTAGGTTATTCTCTATATTTTGGAATGGGCTTATGAATTTGACTGTAAAATATTTTAGTTTTATTGTTCCTTCTAATCTTGTCTGCATTAGTTTGTTTTTGTAAAAACTTTTCGTTTAGTATAATCGAATTTTTCTATTTTGGTGATCGTTACTCTGTTCTGCTTTGGTCATAAAGTTCCCTTCATAGGTCTGAGGGTAAATATCCTTTGTTCCTCTAATTTATTAATAATTTCTTCTTTATGCCTAGGTCATGAACCATTTGGATTATCTTGGTGTACGGCTTAAGTATGGATCAATGCCTGTTTCTGCCATATTGGTTTCAATTTTTCGCAATTTTTATCAAAATAGGGTTCTTATCCAAAAGCTGGGATCTTTGGGTTTATAAAGACTAAGGTTGCTTTTTGTTGACTTTTTATCCTTGAACCTAATCTATTCCTGATCAACTAATCTTTCCTTAGCCAATGCCAAATGGTTTGTAACTGCGCTCTATAATATAATTTTAGATCTTTTAAGCTAAGTACCTTCATTTGATTTTTCATTAATTCCTTAAATTCTTGATCTTTTGTTTTCCATATAACTTTGTTTTATTTTTCTAGGTCATTAAAATAGTTTTGGATCTGATTGGTATATTAAATAAATAGATTGTTTAGAATTTCATCTTTATTATATTTGCTCGCCCTATCCAAGAGCATTTAATATTTTCAATTGGTTGATCAGACTTAATTTGTGTGAAAATGGTCTGTAATTTTGCTCATAAAGTTTCTATTTTCCTTGGCAGATAGATTCCTAAATATTTTATATTATCAGTAGTTACTTATAATTTCTCTTTGTAACTCTGACTTTTGGATTTGTTAGTGATATATAAGATCGTGCTTATGTGGGTTTTTTATAACCAAACTTTGCTAAATTGTGGATTTTTAATAACTTTTGAGAATCTCTGGGGTTCTCTAAGTATACCATCATGTCATCGAAAGGTGATTTGGCTTCCTCATTGCCTATTCTTATTCTAATCTCTCTCAGCTCTTATTCTATAGCTAGCGTTTCTAATACAATTTAAATGTAACGGTGATGGGCAACTTGTTCCTCAGATCTTATTGGATAGTTTGCAGTTTGTCTCATACATATGGTGCTTTACTGATGGTTTTAATAGATGCTTTTTTATTTTAGGAAAATCCATTTTCCTGTACTCAATTGTTTTAATAGGATGGATGTTGGTTTTCAAATGCTTTTTCTGCATCTATTGGGATGACATATGGTTTTATTAATTTGGTTATCTGGCCATTATATTGATGTTTTCCTAATTAGACCACCGTTCCTGGTATAAATCCTCTTGATCATGTTGTATTATCTTGGGATGATTTTCTGTAGTCTTTTGCTAATATCTTATTTGATTTTGGCATCTATTCATTAGGGAGATTGGTCTATAATTTTCTTTCTCTGTTTTCATACCTGGTTTGGGTATCAATTACCATGTCTGTGTCATAGAAGAATTTGGTGGACTCCTTCATTCCATTTATCAAATGTTTATATAGCATTGGGCCAATTTTTTTTAAATGTTTGGTAAATTCAAGTAATCCATCTGGTCCTGGGATTTTTTCTTAGGGGTGTTTAATTGCCTGTTCTATTTCTTTTCTGAAATTGGGACTATTTCAAGCAATTTACTTTTCCTCTGTTATCTGGGAATCTGTATGTTTGGGGTAGTCATCCATTTCTTGGTTATAAATTTATTGGCATAAGTTGACAAAATAATCTTATTATTTCTAATTTCCTCTTCATTGGTTGGAAGTTCTCCTTTTCATTTTAAGACTATTTCATTTTCCTCCTCCTTTTTTAATCAGATTTCCAAAGGTTATCTATTTTATTGGCTTTTCATGAACCAACTCTTAGTTTTATTAATTAGTTCAATAGTTTTTTTTTTCAATATTTTTAATTTCTCCTTTTTTTTAAATTTCAATTTAGTATTTGATTAGGGGTTTTAATTTGGTCTTTTTTAGTTTTTTTTAGTTTTAACCAATTCATTAATCTTTTCTTTCTCTGTTTTTATTCAAGTAAGCCTCTAAGGATATAAATTCCTCTTATTACATGGCTGCATCCCACAAATTTTGGTATGATGTCTCATCATTGTCATTATCTTGAGTGTATTAATTGTATCTATATTTGCTCTTCACCAATCATTCTTTAAGATGAGATTGTTTAGTTTCCAATTACCTGGTTATTTCCCCTAACTTTTTGTTGAATGTAGTTTTTATTGCATCATGATCTGAAAAGAAAGCATTTATATTTCTGCTTTCTTCATTTAATTTGAGTCTTTAATCTAAATTATGGTCAATTTTGAATGGTTCCATGAACTGCTGAGAAGAAGTATATTCCTTCTATCTCCATTAATTTTCTCAAGATCAACATACCTAATTTTTCTAATTTCTATTTATTCTTTAATTTTTTCTTTTTGTTTTGTGGTTTGATTGTCTAATTCGAGTGCAAGGTTAGGATTCCTACTATTACAGTTTTTGTCTATTTCTTCTTGCTCTCTTAACTTTTCCTTTAGGAAGTTGGGTGCCATCCACTTGGTGCATATATTTTAATATTGATTTAACTGTTGTTTAGCTCCCTTTGGCGTGATGGTTTCCTTCTATCTCTTTTTAATTGATCAATTTTTTTTTGCTTGATCTGAGATAGGATGGTACCTTCTTTTGACTTCCTGGAAGCATAATAGATTTGCTCCAGTTTACTTTTCTCTATGTATCCCCTGCTTTTATTGTGTTTCTTGTAAACAATAATTGTAGGGTTCTGACTTTTGATCCAGTCTGTTCTGCCTCCTCTTTTGGGAGGTTTATCCATTCACATTTACAGTTAGAATTACTAAATCTGTTTTCTGCCATCCTATAACCCCAGATTGTGCTTTCTTATTTGCTAACCCTCTTTCCCTTTTAAACTTATGTACCCTCTTGTATCCTGGATTCTTTATTCCCTCTTTCCCCATTTAGGTCTTTCCCTTCTTTTATTCTCTTTTTCTTTTCCTTTTTCCTCTCCCCGTTTTAATGGGCAAGGAAATTTTCTCTGAAACAAATTCAATTATTTTTTCTTTGGCCAACTTGAGAGTAAGATTACACAATGTTCCTCCCCCTCTCTAAATTCCCTCAGACATGATAAGTTTCCTTAGCCTCTTTGTGGGATGTGGTTTCCCTCTTTTATCCCTCCTTCCACCTTGTTCTGCATCCCTTTTCCATATCTACTTTCCTTTTTTATGTTATATCAGTACAATCAAATTATCATGTATTCTTTTGTATATTTACACAAAATACAATTCTCAAGAGTTATTTTACCTTTTCTGTATTCTCTTGAATTCTGTCTTTGGAGATCAAATTTTTTGTTTAGTTCTGGTTTTTTCTTCAGAAACAATAATTCATTTGTTTCATTAAATGTCCATCTTCTTCCCTGGAAGAAAATGCTTAGCTTAGCTGGTAGTTTATTCTTGGCTTGCATCTCAAGTTCTTGTGCCTTTCAGAATATCATTTCCAGGCCCTTCTTTCCTTTAATGTAGAGGCAGCCAGATCTTGGGTGATCCTTATTGTGGCACCTCGGTATTTAAATGGTTTTGGCTGTTGAATTTTTCCTTAATCTGATGTTTGGAATTTTGACAATTTCCTTGGGTTTTATTTTAGGGTTTCTTTTAGGGAGGTGTTCGATAGATTCTTTCAATGCCTATTTATCTTCTGATTCTATAATCTGGGCAGTTCTCTTTGATGATTTCTTGTAAATAGTATCTAGGCTCTTTTTTCATCATGTTTTTCAGAAAGTCCAGTAATCCTCAGATTATCTCCTAGATCCTTTTTCCAAGTCTGTCGTTTTTCAATAGATAATTCATGGTTTTTCAGTTTGTTTTTTGTTTTTGTGGATTAGTTCTTGCTGTCTCAATGAATCATTAGTTTCTTTTGTTCAGTTCTAATTTTTAAAGAATTATTTTTCTTCATTAGCTTTTTTCTTCTTCTGTATTGTCCAATTGGTTTTGATGTATTGTTTTGGTCTGTGGAATTTTTTTCCATTTCACTAATTTTTTTTTTTAGTGATTATTTTTTTTCAATTCAGATCTTCTTGCGTGTTCTTTGTCTTTTCAATTCAGGATCCTGCTTTCTTGAGTTCTTGTCTTTTCAATTCAAATCCTACTTTCTAGTGATTCTTTTTTTTCAATTCCATTCTTCTTTACTAGGTTTTTTCTTTTTCATTCGTATTTCAGGAGTTGTTGCTTCTTGTAAGGCTTCTCTTTTCCCCCATTTATCTTCTAACTCTCTTTTGGGACTTTTTAATGGTCTCTTCTTGAGAGCATTATGTAAAGGAGGACAGTCTGTGCATTTTTGTGTTTGGGTTCTTCAGGTTTGCTAACCTGCTCTTTTTCTGCATAGAAGCTGTGATGTTCTTTTCATCTTTTTATTCATGTTTAAAGCCTTTAGTGTGGTCTCTTAGGCAGGGTTTACAGCTTCCTCTGGAGAGCAGGGAGAGATGTAAACTGATTTCCAGCTCGGGGTTTGGGAAGTGTTGGGTGGGGTTTTCCTTCCCCAAAGGAAGTGGATTCAGCATGGCCGAGCTAAACTTGCTTAGTAGGGCTGAGTGGGTTAGCGATTGCCCTCGCTAGAGACTAAGGTGAAGTGTCACTGCCCCAGGCCGGAGCTTGTGGGACTGTGGTTTAGCAGTGCCAGGACCATGGACGCAACCGAGACTGCAGATGCAGACGCAGACCCAGGCTGCAGACCGCCAACTCTTTGAGTGTCTCTGCCCAAGTACTCGGCCCTGGAAAAGCTCTTGTCCCAAAGGCTCCCCTGCAGATTGGAGGCTAACCCGGTGCATCTCCTGCGTGCGGATCCACTGCAAGGAAAAGCCCGTACTGGGGTTGGGGCTGCGGCGGCTTTGCTGAGATTTCCCTTCACCCTCGGTTTGGACTCTCCTCGGAATATTTCTCTCGTGTCTGCGCAGATTCCCCCGGTCCCGGAACCAGCCTTTTTGGCGAGACTGCAGATTTTCTTTGCGGTGAGGTTGTTTACTTCTTATCTTTACAATTGTAGCAGTGAAGACTATTTTTGAGGCTCGATATTATATTGATAAAGAGGGTAAGAGAAGAGCTTAGAAAGTCGCGTGTGTCTTCTCCGCCATCTTAGCTCCGCCCCTGCATATCTAACTTTTCTAGTATTCTATTTATCTCTTTGACTTCTTTCTTATTATTTTGTGTTTTGATTTCTAATTCTGAGGTACAAGGTTGGATCTCCCTATTATTTTGCTGTCTTTTTCTTGGCTCTTATTTCTCTTTTTAGAATTAAGATGCACCCTTGGTGCATATATGTTTAATATTGATTTGCTTATCTTCTTGCTACCCAGGAGATGTAGTGCCTTCCTTATCTCTTTATTAGATTTTTTGTTTTGCTTGATCTGAGATCAGGATGGTATCCTGTTTTTGACTTACCTGGAAGCATAGTAGATTTTGCTCTAAACTTTTTATTTATATGTATCTCTGCTTAGGTCTGTCTTAAACAACATTGTAGGATTCTGGCTTTTTAATCATTCTGCTAACGCTTCCTTTGTGGGGGAGTTTCTTATTCCATGTTGGTTAAATTACCATTCTGTATGTCTTGGTAACTCTTGTTTTGGTTTTTCCTTCTTCTACCCCCTTCAGTATTAAACTGTGGGACTATTGCTTCTATCCTCCTTTTGTATCCTCCCCCTTGGTTCCTCCCTATCAGACTCCTTTCCCTCCGGTTTCTGTTTTCCTTTAGCTTTTCCTTCCTTTTCCTTTTCCTTTTCCTTTTCCTTTTCCTTCTCACTTTTGGGGTGGGGTTTCACCATTGTATGTCAAATTTTTCTCTTAAAAGCCAATTCTGATGTGAGTAAGATACTCATATTCATCCTATATTTTTCTCAGATTAAGGGGTTTCCTTTGCTATTGTGGAATGTAGTACCCCCCTTTACCCTTTTTCTGGTACAATGTCCTTTCCACCTCTAGTTTCTAGTACAAGGCATACTGTATTCTTTGTATCTTTGAGAAATATAGTTCCCAGATTCTTTTACCTTTTTAGGTGTCTCTTGAGTTCTATACTTGTAGATCAAACTTTTTGTTAAATTCTGTTTTTTTTTTTTTCATCAAAAATAGGTGAAATTTGTTTATTTTGTTGAATGACCATCTTATTCTCTTGTAAAAGATACTCATTCTGGCTGGGTAAGTAATTTTGGTTGATTTGAGTTTCTTCACTTTTAGTTCTTTGGCATTTAGATCTTTTAATGTGGATGCTGCTAGATCCTGGGTGGTCCTTATTGTGACTCCTCTATATTTGAATTGGATTTTTCTAGCCACGTGGAGTATTTTTTCATTCGTTTGAAGATTCTGGCATTTGGCCACTATATTTCTTGGTGTTTTGATTTTAGGATCCCTTTCAATAGGTGATGATGAATTTCAATATCTTTTTACCTTATGTTTTAGATTTGGGCATTCTCTTTGATAATTTCCTGGAAAATGTTCAGGCTCTTTTTTTTTTTTTCTAAGAGTCCAATATTCTAGATTGTTTCTCTTAGACCTATTTTCCAGGTTTTGTTTTTGCAAGGTATTTCATTTTTCTCCATTTTGATTTTTTGGTTTTGTGACTGTTCTTCTTGTATCTGGTTATTTCAATTCCATTTGTTGATTCTGATTTTTCATTGAGTGTTTTCTTCACTCACTTTTTATATCTTTTCTAAATGTTCAATTGTGTTGTTTTTTCTATGTTTTTTCCATTTCCCAATTTTATTTTTGAGAGCTATTTTTCTGTTTCAGTTCACTAATCCTATTTTTCAAGGTTTGGTTCTTTATCCACTTTGTCTTTAAATGAGTGGGATGACTTCTCTAGACTTTTTTGCCAAGCCTCCCTCTCCTTTTCCCATTTTTCTTCTAGCCTTCTTGTGAGAGCCTTTTTAATTTCTTCTGTGTGATTCATTTGTGCTGAGGAACAGATGATCTCCTCCTGTGGGGATTCACCTGGAGACAGTCTGCTTTTAGTCTCCTCAGGGTTTAGAGTCTGGTCTCTCTCCATATAAAAGCTATCAATCCTTAAGGTTCTTTTCAATTTTTTGCTCATTTTTTCAGAGAAGAATCAGAGACATACTAGCAAAGAAAACTTAAAAAAAAACTCCAAATGGAATCTGCTTTTTTAAGGGGAGGGGCTGGGTGGTATTACTGAGCTTCCTCTACAGACTTGGGGGGCAGCAGCAAGGCACTAGCAGGACTGTACTGAGCCTGTGCTCTGAGACTCTGAGAGTGTGCTGAGACTTTTTGGGGGAAGGGTGGTCAGGTCCCAAGAAACTCCAGCTGTTTTGGGTTGTATTCTTCAACCCCTGCGTTTTTAGCTTCTCTGCTGGGCTACTGATTTGCTGCCAGGGCAAAGTATCCAATCCTGTAGCAAAACTCCCCCCCACAGAGAAGGCTGAGATCACACCCCACCCCACTCTGGTCTGCTTGGCTGTGAGCTGCCTGCCGAGCTCCTGCTGCAGCTGCCTGCCCTCAGCCTGTGCCTGTTCTAAAATCGTCCCCTCCCTCTAGTAAAAACAGACCTTTCCTGTTGAATTTCAAGGATGTCTTCTCTTGGTAACTATTTGTGGGGGGGTTGTTTGTTTGTTTGTTTTCAGTCAAGCATTAATTCAGAAGTTTGTCATGAGATGGATTCTGAGAGAAAACGTGGAGCTTACACAGCTGTGTGCCTCCTTTCCACCATCTTCTCCAGTGATTTTTTATATGCAAAATCTAATGGTCTCTTTTAAGTCTTCATTTTCCTTAGCCTTCCTGAATCAGTCTTGCCTCTTCCATACATGACACTTCATCTTTCATTTCTATGCCTATCCATTTAGTATCTCCCATGACCAGAATCCCTCTCTTTTCTTTAAAATTGAGTGCCAGCACACTTTCTATATGAAGTCTTTCCAGAGTTCACCAGTTACAGAGTAGCTACAAATATCATCTATTTAATTTCCTTGTATTTTTTTTGTTTGTTTCTATATGTATATTTGCATGTATAAATCTATACATGGATTTGCACTGTCACCCCCATTAAAAGCAAAGCTCTTGAAGGAAAAAACGTCTTTTTGTCTTCAGCAACAAAAAGAATAAATGACAATTAAATACTTGTTGATTGATTATTTACCTCAAAGATTTATAGCAAGGATCAAATAAGACAGTGCATTAAGGTACTATTTCTTTTGTTTATTTTTTCCTGAGGAATTTGGGATCAAGTGACTTGTCCAAGGTCACACAGCTAGAAATTTTTAAGTGTCTGAGGCTTTGAACTCATGTCCTCCTGAGTTCAGGGCTGGTTGTTGATCCACCATGCCACCTAACAACCTCTACTAGAGTCCTTTGAATACTTAAAGGAGTTATGTTGATGTGAGTTATTATTACTATTATTGCTTAAAACAAAACAAAACAAAACAAACAAACAAAAATGTTTACTTCTCTACCCTTCCTAGAATTGAAGGCACAAACTTCTTAACTTAATAATTGTGGATCTCCACAAAACATCTCTGCTCGAACTTTATCTTCTACAGTTCCTTTATAGATACTCTATGTTTCAGTCCACTTTTCCTTAAACTTACACCATGCTAGTCTCTGCATCTTTATTCCTACCTTTTATACAAAGTATGTTATTGTCATTCAACCATTTAGTCATGACCAATTCTGCATGACCCCATTGGGATTTCTTGGCAAAGATACCATAATGGTTTGTCATTTTCTTCTCCAAATCATTCTATAGATGAAGAAACTGAGGCAACAACAGGGTTAAGCGATCTGCCCAGGTCCACATAGCTAGTAAGTGTCCGAGGTTAGATTTTAACTCAGGAAGACAAGTCATTGTGCCTCCAAATACAAACTCTAGCCAGGGCATTGCACTACCTAACTGCTTAAGAAAGCTGTTCCCTTATTCTCCCTTGGTGATATCATTGAAATCTTTCAAAGTTTAACTCCAATCTATTTCCTTCAAGAAGTATCTCTTTATTTATCCAACAAAATAAGATTTTTTTTATTGCCATTGAAACCAATAGCATTTTGTCCTTATCTAATAGTATATACAATATTCTGTTTCCACTATTGTTATTTATGTACTTGTCTTGACTATATAATAAGGCCCTTGAGACATCTCTGTGTTACTCATTTATACCTCTCAAATACCTAACACAAAATTTTATACATAACAGGTTACACAATAAACATTTATTGAATAGTATAGTACTAAATGACATAGCTGTTTATTTTACAGTCTGTTCCAATTTTCAATACATATGAGGAAAAGATAGCATCTGAGATATATTTTGCTTATTCTGATCTATCTCAAGGATATTGGATGAGATAAATATCACCATTTTCATAGAAGCCTCTCATTTATTTGGACTTACATTAAGAGCTACTTCTGTTGGCATCCAATTTGCCATATACATATTTATGATAAATTTTGCCTTTCACTATATTGGTCCATTTTTTTTTGTAACATTTGTGCCATTTTTTATATTTCAACTAAAAAAAGGGATTAATTTTTTCTGGGAAAGTATTTTTCATATATGTCTCCATCTTTTTGCCCATATGCACGTGCACACACACACACACACACACGCGCGCGCGCACACACACACTTGT
Source organism: Sarcophilus harrisii (assembly GCF_902635505.1). Lineage (NCBI taxonomy): Eukaryota > Metazoa > Chordata > Mammalia > Dasyuromorphia > Dasyuridae > Sarcophilus > Sarcophilus harrisii. The sequence goes on from NC_045429.1 coordinate 200,724,391, forward strand.
ACAAACTTAAACAGTTCTTAACACTGATCCTCACACATAGTAGGAGCTTTAAAAATTCTTGTTGACTGACATAGTCAGTCCTTTCCTTCCTTTCTTCCATTTTTTCCCTTCCTTCTTTCCTTCCTTCTTTATTTCTTTTCATTCTTATTTTTATCTTTTTTTCTTCCTTCCTTTCTCCTTAGTTTAGTTCTTTCCATTCTTCCTTACCTCTTTCCTTTCTTATATCCTTTCTTCTTTCTTTCCTTTAAAAATGTAAATATTTTCTGATCTTAAATTAATTCATTCAATTAATATTTATTGATCACCCAGCATATGCAAAACATTGTGTTAGATGCTATGAGTGATGATAAAAGTTAAGGGAATTTGGTCCATAGAGTTGTTTTCAGCCTGGAATTCACATTGCCTTCTCAGGCAAAAAAAAATTATTAAAAATAACTAGTGAAAATAACTGAAAAGATACAAACAGAATGATTTTAGTTTATTTTTTTTTCATTAGGGTAAATGAATTTATTTGTATATGTATGTATGTGTATACAAAATCATTAATAAATAATATAAATAATTATAATACTAGAAACAGCATTATTTGGGTCTATTTTTTTCTTTAGGGTAAAAAACTTTATACATGTGTATATATTATATATTTATACATAATATACAAATATGTATATAAATTATTTGAATTATAGAATTTAATGAAGTAATACACAAAAATGTTTTATTGAAAAAACTGTCACATTTATCTGATGTCTTCCATGTTTGCATTTATTTCATGTGCCTTTCACCTTAAAATCTTCTTGAGTTAAATTAGGTATGCCATACATGTACAAGTGTTAAGAATTACAATAAAGGTGACATAGGACAGCAAGTTCTCTTTGTAACTGTGGGCTTATGAGTACAGACCTTCAGTTGTTATGGCAACCTTCAATTAATGAAAGTATCATCAAAGTCATCTCTCTACAATATTTTATACAGTTATTTCCATTAAATATGATTAAATGTTCCTTTCTGAGGCCAATGACACAGATGAAGTTGGGAGCCATATTGTAATATTAAATTGCCTATATCCTCAAACATTTGATGGAGAGAATGTCATAAAACTTCTCTTCAAATTAAGATTTTGAAAAGAGCCATCTGCAGCCAAGTTATTAATAAATTATTAATAATTTTGGCTGAGCTAAAAGATCAACTCTACTATGGACCATTATGTCATTTTGCTTAAAGGAAACTGGACCAGCAATTATTAGACTTAAGAAAGGTGAAGGATTCTATTATTTATTTGTAAAAATATTAGAAGTAATAATTTATTTGGAAACTGCAAAAGTCCTTACCATTTTTTTTTCTTCCATACATAACTTTCTTAAAAATGGCACTTTAAATTATCCCATTCAAGTGATGATACAAACTCTTATTGGAAAAGACCTCCATAGACATCTAGTTTAATCCCTAATTTAAAAAAAATGTTTTCTATAGCATTCTCAACAAGTGATTATACACCCTTTGTGTGAAACTACTTGATGTAGCAAGTTTCAGTTCACTATTTCTTGTCCCATGATAGACTTTTATACTACCATTACTTAAAAAAAAAAAAAAAAGTCTCTTTATACAAAACTCAAATCTGTTTCCTTGTTCTTTCAGCCAACTGCTTCGAGTTCTTAACTCTGGGGACAAGTAAAACAAGTTTAATTTGTCTTCTTTCACACAACCTTTCAAATATTAGGACATAGCCATCATTATCCCCACCTCACTTCCCCCAATATAAATATATACTCCATAATCCCTAAATGTCCTTTTCTTTAAATTAGACTTTTTAATTACTTTTATTCTCCTAGTGAATGGGAAGAACTCAGAGACTCTGATTATTCTTTTTTATTTTCCTTTTTATGCTATTATAAATCTTCATGTTCTCTAGAGGCAATGCCTATTCTACAATGTGGCTCCTAAACTAACTACAGTACTGCAAATACAGTTTGATAACAGCAGAGTATAGTGGAAAGTATCTCCTCTTTAGTCCTAGACACTAGAAAAAATCAATTTACTCACTCATTCATTTATGTATTATCATGAAATATATAAAAAAAAAAAATTCTAAGAACATTCCCTCACTGGATGTAAATATAGGCAGTAGGATACAAATTTATCATATTAATTCTTTCCAGGTCTGAGGTTTAAACCTTGAAAAATATAATGACTTTTATAAGTCTACTAAACAGATCATTAAAGACCAGTGGCTTTCTGTTAACTACACACTGGGATGACAAAAATGAAAATCTTGAGTTTATTAGCTGTGCACTAACAATTCTCTGGCTTTAATGTCTGACTCTTAAAATCTCCTTGGTGTACAAAATGGCATAATGTACAAAGTAACTAGAGCATGATTAGAAAAGAAAATATTCTGTGATTTGGTGCTCAGCAGCTTGAAACTTGGGGAAGAGGTTAAAAGTTATAAAATGGAATAATAGGATTGTTCAATGACACAAATGCAAGTATAGTCTTCAGGGAAAAGCTTCCTAGCTAATTGTGCTGTCTTTCCTTTCACTTTATGTATACAAAGAATGTCAGAGTAACTTTTAAAAAGAAAAAAAAATACTCTTATTTTGGTAGTGACAGAGCCAATCAAGAAAGAAACAAATGAAAACAAAACAACAAGAACAAAGATGTATACATTCTTCTTTTCACTGTGCCCTCAGGTAGCAAAGAGGAAAGCATATTTGTTTTTAATAATTAAAATGTATCAAGGCAATCCAGTCCCTATAGTCCAGAATCCAAGTAGCCCAACTGTGTCCAGAAGTAGCAGGTTTAACCACCTATATGTTCAATGTCAGACATAAACTTTTAAGAGTAAATTAATTTATAGATACATTATCTGTATATAACAAATGTCATCATCATGAAGATAGATATAAATTTAGACACATGCAATAATTAGAAACAACTATTGAAAATTATATTAGTTAATGCTAAAAGTTAGCAATGTTTAAACTCAACTTATTTGAGGATATATGGTAAATAGACAAAAAGATAGATATATGCATGTACATATACATTTATATATAATCTCTCATTTAACTAGTTAAATATAAATTAAGTACACAGAATAGTAAGATGAAATTTAAGTTGATCATTGAAGAAATCCACATGTGATGAATTGCATTGTTTTCTACTTCAAAAGCAATGAATGAGTTTATTTTCTAAAAGCATATTAATTTAGTTGAAACATCTCTGCTTGACCTGAAAGCAAACTTGTACTTATACAGTTTTCAAGATAGCAACTTACCAATTACTGTATTAGATCATCATATGAAATAATTTCTAAAAGTCTATATATAACAGATATACTAAAAAAGTCAAAAAGGTAATATTTATAGATAAGTAACAAACAAAATCAATTTTCATGGAAAAAAACCATTACAATTTTAATTGCTCAAAAGCTAGGAAATTAACTAAATCAGCAAAAAAATAAGCATTAAGGAAATTAAAATAAGTTTAAAATGAGAAAATTGTTTTAATTTTTTATCTAATATATTCTGTGGTAACTTTTAAGTTTTTCAGATTCATGGTTTTCTCTGTCATGAGGGAAGGTTTAAATTTAGAAATGATGAGGTCAAAATGTCTAATATAAGGACAAAAGATATATCAGAAGTGATTTTAAAATACAAAATTATTTTGAATATTTTGAAAACATGTCAATTTGCATACACAAGCACAAAATTCTCTAAGCATATTTATTGAGCTTCACCAAAAATTGAATTTCAAAATTGGGATCTGAGAATTTTCCACTTCAGGTTTTAGAAAATAATAAATTCTCTCAACAACTTGATACTTCATTTGGGAAAATGAAATAAAATTGAAAGAAATTAGCATAACTCTTTCATAGCATAATAATAAAAAAAAAACAGATTCATTAAGCTACTGGAAAGTAACATGTCAGAAATTAAATTTTGTTTAATATCGTTATTCTGTGCACCAAATTTCAAATGTTATATATATATATATAAATTCAAATTGCAAAAGTTATAAGCTGTTCCTTAATAAGGAAAACTTTGGCTGAATTCTTGTAAATTTCTGATAAAGGAGTGATTTACATAATATATCATGTACTGGTACAAATGTACAATAAGAGCTATTCTCCAGGGGAAAAAAATATGAAGAGGTAAATTTCAAAGAAGAAATGGAACTTATCTAATATGAATATATATATATATATATATGTGTGTGTGTGTGTGTGTGTGTATGTGTCTGTGTGTGTGTGTGTGTGTACATACACACACAAAGACAGAGACAGAGAAACAGGAAAATAGAGACAGAGCGGGGGCAGTGAGGGAGGGAGGGAGAGACATACTAATCAGATTGAAGAAAAAGCAAAGAAAAAATGGTAAATATTAAAGAGATTTTGGAAAGACAAGTGCAGAAATGCATTTGTAGAGGAGCTTTGAAATGGTTCATTTATTTTCTTTTGTTTTGATTTGTAAATGCAATAAACAGAAATACAGAAAAAGACAGATACAACACAGACACAGAAGGCATAGAAAGATAGATAGAATAAGAAACATAATAGATGATTGTACATATAAATTAATTTTGGATGGACTGAATGATTGTATGAAATATAACAATTAATGACTCAATGGCAACCAAAGGAGTAGTACCTAATAGAGTATCAAAAGATGTACTTAGCTATTTGTTGTTTAGAAGGTTTGTTTTCAAAAATTTAGATGAAAGTAAAGAAGGATATTTACCAAATTTGAGGAGGAGAGGAAGCTAGATATGATAATGCCAGATGACAAAGGTAGAAAGTAATTGACAGGCTATAATTATATGACAAATATAACTGGATTAATTTTGTTTATTTTTAAGATCAATTTTCAAACTAAGCAGGCTTTAAATTTCTTTTTTTATTATTATAGCTTTTTATTTACAAGATATATGCATGGATAATTTTTCAGCATTGACAATTGCAAGACCTTTTGTTCCAACTTTTCCCCTCCCCTCCACCCCTTCTCCCAGATAGCAGATGGACCAATACATGTTAAATATGTTGAAATATAAGTTAAATACAATATATGTATATATGTCCAAACAGTTATTTTGCTGTACAAAAAGAATCAGACTTTGAAATAGTGTACAATTAGCCTGTGAAGCAAATCAAAAGTACAGATAAAAATAGATGGATTGGGAATTCTACGTAGTGGTTCATAGTCATCTCCCAGAGTTCTTTTGCTGGGTGTAGCTGGTTCAGTTCATTACTATTCTATTGGAACTGATTTGGTTCCATCTCATTGTTGAAGAGGGCAAGTCCATCAGAATTGATCATCATATAGTATTGTTGTCGAAGTATATAATGATCTCCTGGTCCTGCTCATTTTACTCAGCATCAGTTCACGTAAGTCTTTCCAGGCCTTTCTGAAATCATCCTGCTAGGCATTTCTTACAGAACAATAATATTCCATAATATTCATATACCACAGTTTATTCAGCCATTCTCCAATTGATGGGCATCCACTCAGTTTCCAGTTTCTGGACACTACAAAGGTACCTGCCACAAACATTCCTGCACATACAGGTCCCTTTCCCTTCTTTAAAATCTCTTTGGGATATAAGCCCAGTAGTAACACTGCTGGATCAAAGGGTATGCATTTGATAACTTTTGGAGTATAGTTCCAAATTGCTCTCCAGAATGGATGGATGTATTCACAATTCCACCAACAATGTGTCAGTGTACCAGTTTTCCCATATCCCCTCCAACATTCCACATTATCTTTCCCTGTCATTCTAGCCAATCTGACAGGTGGGTAGTGGTATCTCAGAGTTGTCTTAATTTGAATTTTTCTGATTAATATGACTAGAAATAGTTTCAATTTCTTTATCTGAGAATTGTCTATTCATATTCTTTGACTATTTATCAATTAGAGAATGGCTTGATTTCTTATAAACTAAAGTCAATTCTTTATATATTTTGGAAATGAGGCCTTTACCAGAACCTTTGACTGTAAAAATGTTTTCCCAGTTTATTGCTCCCCTTCTAATCTTGTCTGCATTAGTTTTGTTTGTATAAAAACTTTTCAATTTGATATAATCAGCATTTTTTGTTTTCTGATCAATAATGGTCTCTAGTTCTTCGTTGGTCAGAAATTCCTTCCTCTTCCACAGGTCTGAGAAGTAAACTATCCTATGTCCTTCTAATTTATTTATAATCTCATTCTTTATGCCTAAATCATGAACCTATTTTGACTTTATCTTGGTATACGGCATTAAGTGTAGATCAATACCTAGTTTCTGCCATACTAATTTCCAATTTTCCCAACAATTTTTGTCAGACAGTGAGTTCTTATCCCAAAAGCTGGGGTCTTTGGGTTTGTCAAACACTAGATTATTAAAGTTATTGACTGTTTTGTCCTTTGAACCTAAGCTATTCCACTGATCAACTAGTCTATTTCTTAGCCAATACCAAATGGTTTTGATAACCATTGCTTTATAATTTTAGATCTGGTACAGATAGGCCACCTTCATTTGATTTTTTTTCATTAATTCCCTTGAAATTTTTGGCCCTTTGTTTTTCCATATGAACTTTGTTGTTATTTTTTTCTATGTCATTAAAATAGTTTTTTGGGAGTCTGATTGGTATAGCACTAAATAAATAGATTAGTTTAGGTAGTATTTTCATCTTTATTATATTTGCTTGCCCTATCCAAGAGCATTTAATATTTTTCCAGTTGGTTAGATATGACTTTATTTGTGTGGAAAGTGTTTTGTAGTTTTGTTCATATAGTTTCTGATTTTCCCTTAGCAGATTGATTCCTAAATATTTTATATTATCAGTATTTTACTTTAAATGGAATTTCTCTTTGGATTTTGTTAGTGATATATAAGAATGCTGATGACTTATGGAATAATTTTAATAAGGATTAATGTAGATTCTTAAATTTAGTTTCTATAAGCCAACTATTCAAGTATAAGCTAAAGAAACAGTCTGCAAACAACATTTTTTAAAAATTGGAAATGTAGCAATTTGCAAGCTCAATATTAGCTATAAGTATATGAGAGCCAAAAATTAATGTGACTTTAGGTTAAATAAAAATATATACCCAGAATGAAAGAGGTGATAATTCTGAAATATTTGACTCTATTTTTGGCATTTTATTTTAGAAATTATACTTATAAGCTGTAGCACATCCAGAGAAGAATAACCAAAAATAACCAAATTAAGGAGGGAAAATGTTCAACAAAAATCAATTGAAGGCATTTTATTTCCTTACCCTAGAAAGCAGAGACAAGATGGTGGGATAGCAATAAGATATACAGTAAATTCTAACCCTGCTTTCTCCAAAAAAAAAAAATGCTCCTCCAAACTTATACAGAAAATAAATTAGATTCAATCTTATTAGAGAAATACAATAAAAAGAAACATTAAATCTTTTTTCTCCCAATATGGATCATCGTGGGGAGACAGAAAAGAGTGAGCTATGTTTCATAAGACCAAGGTCTAGTTAAGAGCACATTGTGGGAGCACTTTTGTGCACAAGAGAAATGTAAATTCTCATACTTATAATGGATCACCTGATCTTCTGCAGAGTAAAGAAAAAAAAATGAAGTTTTGTTGCCTGCTATCTAATTACATGCCACAGATGGAGAATTACCTGAAGATGAGAGTTATGCCCACAATTGGCTTTTTAGGAGGAGGAGTGGTCCCAAGACTTTATCTGTTTACCTTCATAAAGCTACCAATTCAGAAGCAAGACCACAGAGTGTACTTTGGACCTCAGGGGTAAGTGAAATTGGAACTGAGTTTAAACTTCTAGCCCAATCTGAAGCCTGCAGAGAAATAATCCAGGGAGCATCCTAACCTAACGTTAAGAATTTGCACTTCTGTTCCTGAACCAGTAGAGCTTCTTATGGCACTAGTACAACTGCTCAAATACAATTATTTGGGGGGCGGAGCCAAGATGGCGAAGAAGACACAGGCGACTTTCTAAGCTCTTCTCTTACCCTCTTAATCAATATTATACCGAGCCTCAAAAATAGTCTTGACTGCTACAATTCGTAAAGATAAGAAGTAGAACAACTCACCGGCCAAAGAAAATCTGCAGTCTCGCCAAAAAAGGTTGGTTCCGGGGCCAGGGGGGAGATCGGCACAGACGGGGAGAGAAATTAGGTTCCGAGGAGAGTCTCAAACCGAGGGTGAAGGCACAGATCTCAGCACAAGCGCACAGCCCCAACCCGCAATACGGGCTTTTCCTTGGGGCAGTTGTGATCCTGCAAGGCAGGAGGACTCAGCCGGGTTAGCCTCCAATCTGTGCAGTGGGGAGCTCGGCTTGGGGCCATAGAGCTTTCCAGGGCCATTGTATTGGGCAGAGACATTGGGGCAGAGTTCCGGCGGTCTGCAGGTCCTGCGTCTCCGAGGCCCTGCGGTCAGCTGCGCAATACTCACAGTCCCACAAGAGGCTCCGGCCTGGGGCAGTGACACCCTTCACCCCTTAGTCTCTAGCCAAGGGCACTGCTAACCCACTCAGCCCTACTAAGCAGTTTGATAGCTTGGCCAGTGCTGAATCCACTTCTTGTTGGGGAAGGAAAACTCTCACTCAGAGCACTCCCAAACCTCTGAGCCGGAAATCGGTTTACATCTTTCCCTGCTCTGCAGAGGAAGCTGGTAACCCCCTTGCCTAAGAGACCTACCCTAAAGGCTTTAAAACATGAATAAAAAGATGAAAAGAACGATTGACAGCTTCTATGCAGAAAAAGAGCAGGTCAGCAAACCTGAAGAGACCTCAAACAGCAAAATGCATCAGACTGTCCTCCTTACATGATGCTCTCATAGAAGAGACCATTAAAAGTCTCAAAAGAGAGTTAGAAGATAAATGGGGAAAGGAAAGAAAGCCTTACAAGAGAGCAACAACTTCCTGAAATACGAATTGGAAAAAGTAAAAATCTCAGGAAAGTAAGAATTGTGAATTGAAAAATAAAGAATTCACTAGAAAGCTAGGATTTGTGAATTGGAAAGACAAAGAACTCGCAAGAAAGTAGGATCCGTGAATTGAAAAGACAAAGAACACGCAAGAAAGTAGGATCTGTGAATTGAAAAGAAAATAATTCACTAAAAAAAAATTAGTGAAATGGAAAAAAATTCCACAGACCAAAACAATACATTCAAAACTCAATTGACATATACAGAAAGAAGTAAAAAAGCTAATGAAGAAAATAATTCTTAAAATTAGAACTGAACAAATAGAAACTAATGATTCATTGAGACAGCAAGAATCAGTCAAGCAAAACAAAAAAATGACAAACTGGAAAAACCATGAATTATCTACTTGCAAAACGACAGACTTGGAAAATAGATCTAGGAGAGATAATCTGAGGACTATTGGACTTTCTGAAAACTGTGATGAAAAAAAGAGCCTAGATACTATTTTACAAGAAATCATCAAAGAGAACTGCCCAGATGTAATAGAATCAGAGGGTAAAATAGGCATTGAAAGAATTCATCGAACACCTTCTGAAAACAACCCTAAAATAAAACCCCAAGGAATATTGTGGCAAAATTTCAGAACTATCAGATTAAGGTAAAAATTTTACAAGCAGCCAAAAAAAAAAACATTTAAATACTGAGGTGCCACAATAAGGATCACCCAAGATCTGGCTGCGTCTACATTAAAGGAAAGAAGGGCCTGGAATAGGATATTCCGAAAGGCACAAGAACTTGAGATGCAGCCAAGAATAACACCCAGCTAAGCTGAGCATTTTCTCCAGGAAAGAAGATGGACATTTAATGAAACAAATGAATTCCATTTGTTTCTGAAGAAAAAACCAGAACTAAACAAAAATAGAACCTCAAGAGATGCAGAAAAGGTAAAATAACTTTGAGAATTGTATTTCTGTTGTGGATATACAAAAGAATACATGTATAATTTGATTGTACTGATATAAATAAAAAGGGAAGAGATATGGAAAAGGGATGATGGCAGAATAAGGTGGGAAGGAGGGATAAAAAGAGGGAAACCACATCCCACAAAGAGGCTAAGGAAACTTATCATATCTGAGGGAATTTAGAGAGGAGGAGGAACATTGTGTGAATATTACTCTCACCAGAGTTGGCTCAAAGAAAAAATAATTTACATTTGTTTTAAAGAAAATTCTCTCTTGCCTCATTAAAAACGGGGGAGAGGAAAAGGGAAAAGAAAAAGAGTAATAAGGGAAGGAAGGGAAAGACCAAAGGGGGAGGGAGGGATTATAAAGAGGATAAGCATCGTGATACAAGAGGTACATAAGTTTAAAAGGGGAAAGAGGGTTGGGGAGGCAAGAATAAGTAAAGCACAATCTGGGGTTATTAGGATGGCAGGAAATACAGATTTAGTAATTCTAACTGTAAATGAATGGGTTGAACTCCCCATCAAAGAGGAGGCAGATAGCAGACTGGATCAAAGTCAGAACCCTACAATATGTTGTTTACAAGAAACACATTTATAGCAGGGGGATACATATAGAGTAAAAGGTAAAAGGCTGAGCAAAATCTATTATGCTTCAGGTGAAGTCAAAAAGTAGGGTAGCCATCCTTATCTCAGATCAAGCCAAAAGTAAAATTGATCTAATTAAAAGAGATAAGGAAGGAAACTACATCCTGCTAAAGGGTAGCATAAACAACGAAGCAATATCAATATTAAACATATATGCACCAAATGGTATGGCACTCAACTTCCTAAAGGAGAAGTTAAGAGAGTTGCAAGAAGAAATAGACAACAAAACTGTAATAGTAGGAGATCTCAACCTTGCACTCACAGAATTAGACAAATCAAAGCACAAAACAAATAAGAAAGAAATTAAAGAAGTAAATAGAATATTAGAAAAATTAGGTATGTTGGATCTTTGGAGAAACTGAATGGAGATAGAAGGGAATATACTTTCTTCTCAGCAGTTCATGGAACCTATTCAAAAATTAACCATATATTAGGAGATAAAGACCTCAAAATTAAATGCAAGAAAGCAGAAATAGTAAATGCTTTCTTTTCAGATCATGATGCAATAAAAATACATTCAACAAAAGTTAGGGGAAATAGACCACAAAGTAATTGAAACTAAAACAATCTCATCTTAAAGAATGATTGGGTGAAGCAGCAAATTATAGATACAATTAATAATTTCACTCAAGATAATGACAATGATGAGACATCATACCAAAATTTGTGGGATGCAGCCAAAGCAGTAATAAGAGGGAATTTTATATCCTTAGAGGCTTACTTGAATAAAACAGAGAAAGAAAAGATTAATGAATTGGCTTTGCAACTACAAAAACTAAAAAGACCAAATTAAAACCCCAATCAAATACTAAATTGGAAATTCTAAAATTAAAAGGAGAAATTAAAATATTGAAAGTAAAAAAACTATTGAACTAATTAATAAAACTAAGAGTTGGTTCTATGAAAAGCCAATAAAATAGATAAGCCTTTGAAATCTGATTAGAAAAAGGAGGGAGGAAAATGAAATTAGTAGTCTTAAAATGAAAAGGAGAACTTTCCACCAATGAAGAGGAAATTAGAGAAATAATAAGGAGTTATTTTGCTCAACGTTATGCCAATAAATTTGATAACCTCAAGTGAAATGGATGACTACCTCCAAACATACAGACTTCCAGACTAACAGAGGAGGAAGTAAATTGTCTTGAATAGTCCCATTTCAGAAAAAATAGAACAGGCAATTAAACAACTCCCTAAGAAAAATCCCCAGGACCAGATGGATTTACATGTGAATTTTACCAAACATTTAAAGAACAATTGGCCCCAATGCTATATAAATTATTTGATAAAATAGGGAATGAAGGAGTCCTCACCAAATTCCTTCTATGACACAGACATGGTACTGATACCTAAACCAGGTAGGCTGAAAACAGAGAAAGAAAATTATAGACCAATCTCCCTAATGAATATTGATGCTAAAATCTTAAATCAGATATTAGCAAAAGACTACAGAAAATCATCTCCAAGATAATACACTATGATCAAGTAGGATTTATACCAGGAATGCAGGGCTGGTTCAATATTAGGAAAACTATCAATATAATTGGCCATGTTAATAACCAAATTAACAAAAACCATATGGTCATCTCAATAGATGCAGAAAAAGCATTTGATAAAATCCAACATCCATTCCTATTAAAAACAATTGAGAGTACAGGAATAAATGGACTTTTCCTTAAAATAAAAAGCAGCATCTATTTAAAACCATCAGTAAGCATCATATGTAATGGAGACAAACTGCAACCATTCCCAATAAGATCTGAGTGAAACAAGGTTGCCACTATCACTGTTACTATTTAATATTGTATAGAAAGCTAGCTATAGCAATAAGAGCTGAGAAAGAGATTAAAGGAATAAGAATAGGCAATGAGGAAGCCAAATTATCACTCTTGCCGATGACATGATGGTATACTTAGAGAACCCCAGAGATTCTCTAAAAAGTTATTAGAAATAATCCTACAACTTTAGCAAAGTTGCTGGTTATAAAATAAACCCACATAAGTCATCAGCATTCTTATATAATCACTAACAAAATCCAACAGTCAGAGTTACAAAGAGAAATTCCATTTAAAGTAACTACTGATAATATAAAAATATTTAGGAATCTATCTGCCAAGGGAAAATCAGAAACTTTATGAGCAAAATTACAGACCACTTTTCACACAAATTAAGTCTGATTTAACTAATTGAAAAATATTAAAATGCTCTTGGATAGGCGAGCAAATATAATAAAGATGACAATATTACCTAAACTAATCTATTTATTTAGCGCTATACCAATCAGACTCCCAAAAACTATTTTAATGACCTAGAAAAATAACAAACAAAGTTCATATGGAAAACAAAGGTCAAGAATTTCAAGGAAAATTAATGAAAAAAAATCAAATGATGGTAGCTTAGCTGTACCAGATCTAAAAATTATATTATAGAGCAGCAAGTTACCAAAACTATTTGGCATTGGCTAAGGAATAGATTAGTTGATCAGTGGAATAGATTAGGTTCAAGGATAAAACAGTCAACAAATATAGCAACTCTAGTCTTTGAAAACCCAAAGATCCCAGCTTTTGGGATAAGAACTTACTGTTTGATAAAAATTGCTGGAAAATTGAAACTAATATGGCAGAAATCTAGGTATTGATCCATACTTAACGCCGTACACCAAGATAAGGTCAAAATGGGTTCATGACCTAGGCATAAAGAATGAAATTATTAATAAATTAGAGGAACATAGGATAGTTTACCTCTCAGACCTGTGGAAGGGGAAGTCTTATGACCAAAGCAGAACTAGAGATCATTACTGATCACAAAATAGAAAATTTCGATTATACCAAACTGAAAAGTTTTTGTACAAACAAACTAATGCAGACAAGATTAGAAGGGAAGCAATAATCTGGGAAAATATTTTTACAGTCAATGGTTCTGATAAAGGCCTCTATTTCCAAAATATATAGAGAATTAACTCTAATTTATAAAAATCAAGCCATTCTCCAATTGAAAATGGTCAAAGCGATAGAACAGACAATTCCTAGACGAAGAAATTTAAACTATTTCTAGTCATATGAAAAGATGCTCCAAGTTATTATTAATCAGAGAAATGCAAATTAAGACAACTCTAAGATATTACTACACACCTGCTCGATTGGCTAAGATGACAGGAAAAATAATGATGATTGTTGAGGCGATGCGGGAAAACTCGGGACATTGATGCATTGTTGGTGGAGTTGTGAACAGAATCCAACCATTTTGGAGAGTAGTTTGAACTATGCTCAAAAGTTATCAAACTTGCATACCCTTGATCCAGCAGTGTTACTACTGGGATTATATCCCAAAGAGATTATAAAGAAGTGTATGTGCATCGAATGTTTGTGGCAGCCCTTTTGTAGTGGCTTAAAACTGAAACTGAATGGATGTCCATCAGTTGGAGAATGGTTGAATAAATTGTGGTATATGAAAATTATGGAATATTACTGTTCTGTAAGAAATGACCAACAGGATAATTTCAGAAAGGCCTGGAGAGACTTACATGAACTGATGCTGAGTGAAATGAGCAGGACCAGATCATCATTATATACTTCAACAACAATACTATATGATGACCAGTTCTGATGGATCAGGCCCTCCTCAGCAACGAGATCAACCAAATCATTTCTAATGGAGCAGTAATGAACTGAACTAGATATGCCCAGAAAAGAACTCTGGAGATGACTAAAAACCATTACATCTGAATTCTAATCCCTATATTTATGCACACTCTGCATTTTTGATTTCCTTCACAAGCTAAGTGTACAATATTTCAGAGTCTGATTCTTTTTCTACAGCAAAATAACGTTTTGGTCATGTATACTTATTCTATATCTAATTTATATTTTAATATATTTAACATCTACTGGTCATCCTGCCATCTGAGGGAGGGGGGGTAAGAGTGAAAAATTGAACAAGAGGTTTGGCAATTGTTAATGCTGTAAAGTTACCCATGTATATATCCTGTAAATAAAAGGCTATTAAATAAAAAAAAAAAAAACAAATACAGTTATTTTCACAGCTAAAACTAGATAGAGCAATATTGAAATTGTTCCCTTCATCAGACCACTTTGGAAGCACTGGTAGTTTCCAGGTTCTTAGTTCAAGCTATCTCTGAGACACTGTAATAATGGAATATTCAATGTCCCAGATGAGTATCTTTCCTTCAGATGAGAATAGCAAATAGCACAAACATCAAGTACACAGTCAGGAAGGAATCAGGAAGAATGAGTAAACAAGTTAACAAATAGCTACCACAAAAAAAAGTATTTTTGAGACGGGAATGCTCAAGACACAAACTCAGGAAAAAAAAAAAAAGAATGCCTTATAATCATACAGAAGTCTTCATATACTATATGAGAGGAAGAATCTAATTTCCTGTGTATAGGCCCTCAGGAAATTGATCAAGCTAAAGTCAGTTCTAAAAATGCTACCGAGCTGAAATTAGGACACATTGGAACAGAAGACTGGTGCCAGTAATGTCTTCTATAATTCCTTTGGACTTAAAAGGAAAAAAGAAAGGGCTTATATTGTATGACTTCAGTTAGAAGATGAGTCAAAAATCTGTGTAAAAGAAGCCAGACCATCATCCCCAATGCTAAGGAAAAGTTTCCTTCTTTAAGTCCATATACATTGTGAGAAGAATAGGCTCAACACTCATGCATTTTGTATTCTGAAATAACTGGAGAAAGCAAGTCACAAACTCATCACAGAGAGAGTTGCACTCAATCCTGGTCTCAAACTACTGACAGATTACACAACTCTAGCAACTCAGATTAGTGATAAAAAATAATGTTTTCATATAGAAATCAACTTTATAAGACTTCTTATTATAATTGAGGGAAAGCTAATTAAGGTAGCTATTCTCTAGGTAGCATTAGTCACTCCTTATCCTAGTCATGGAAAGGGTAAAAATGGCAGTACAACAGATCTGGAATATTTTACAATATTTTAAAACTCTGAATAACTTATAGAAGATAAAGCTATGAGAGCCAACCTGTCTGAAGGAGACTCTAGGAATATAACACAGGATTTTAAGACCTTGGCATAATTTCATCAGTAATATCATAATTAATTTTAAGTGTGGAGAGACTGATCATATGGCTCAGATTATAAATTTCAAATGCCTGCTGACTTTCAGTCAGCTCAAGATAAAGCATACATGTGAAAAAATGTCACTCATGGCAGAATTGAATAAAACTTCTATTCCAACTTCTGCAACCAGAACCTCAGGCTCTGAATACTCCTGGCTACTATATGTCCATCTGCTGTCCCTGCCAACCTATCATCATCTCTAATGTCCACTATCCAGAGATGTCATCATGGATGAATTCAGGACACTCGGAAAATTATTCATGCCACAGTATGAATGGCCAAGGACCTGGTGACCCAAAAAGCAGGCCTCAAAAATTTCCTCATCCACTGCTTACCCTGATATGGTAGACATCTTATGAAACACAACCTTGATGGACACCCACAACCCTAGATATAACTGCCCCTACTAACCACTCATAAGCCATGGTCTCCAACAACCTGGGAACCATGGCATCCCTCCAATGAATTGATACATGAAAAATATGCCTAGGACTCTAGGGTCTATTGTTTTGTTTTTTGTTTTTTTTTACCAAGGAAGAGATAAGATACTGCTTCCACCTATGGGCATGATGCTATTATTACCTCTCTCTCAATGGTCAATTCTTATTCTGTCCCTCTGTTTCTCTTCCTCCACAGCAGCAACAGCAACCTTCCTTGAAGCCTAGGAGCAATATGAACTTCTGTTATCTCCTTGCCATGACAACAAAATACTATGGCCACTACCACCAGCTCTGGCACAGTGTCCATAGAAACAGTAGCAAATATTAGTAGCAGATTCTTCAGGAGCCCTTCAGATTCAAAGCAACCCCCAATATATCCCTGATCTATGAGGGTTCAGGCATCTCTACCCCTAGCCCTTGTAGTTTCCATAGTTGCCACTTTGTTCTCCGGGTATGGTACATACACAATCTGTTCCTCCTCCAAATCCCATGAATGCTTTTAACTTTTCCACTATGAAGATTATGGGGATAATAAGCATGCTACCTTTCTGGATGCCCCCATCTCTCTCATCACTTCCATGATGATTGAGGCTATGGGGCAGGCAAGCATTGGAAGAGACATCAGCTTGGGCTCTCCTGACCTTCACAGCATTGGGTCTCTTCTTTGTCTTCTCTCTCTTCACATAACTCTCCTTAGCCCCTTCCCAAATGAAGATGTAAAAATCTGTCCACGTGTTGATAAAAACTTTCCTTGTCCATAGGTGACCAATCAGGGAGACAAATTCAGTAACTCCTTTGGTGGATAAGATAGCTCAACAAAGCAATTATCCTTATTTTTGTGAATGTCATCCATATACACTGGTTCCATGTTGTGATTCATTTTATATTATTTTTCTTTTTCCCTTTGTATTTCTTTTCTCTTACTTTCCCCAGAATTTGTCCAACAAATAAGAGTTCCTCTATCTTCTAGTCCAATTTGATTCTTTTTCCTTCTGCCCAGTCCTCAGACTCTTGCCTTTCTACAATGGAGTTTTGTACAGTCTTGATCCCCTGGATTCTTAGATAGTGGACTGGGTAAAAGAGATATAAGGAATCAATTCTTACTCTGGACATTATGGTCCCATTTCAGATTTTTCACTTTTTCAGTTTGTGGAGACTTTATAAAAAAAATTAAGGAATTCTATCTAGCTTATTACAAAACACCTTTCTTCAAAGTCGTTTCTTGATTATGAGCTGTATTTCTCTGTTCTTCTTATAGCACCCTGGCCTTGTATTTTGGCATAGAAGAATTTATTACATGTGGTTAATTCTCCTGGTGCAAGAACTAGATCCATTCCTCTAGATCTAGCCTTTGATTTTATTTGCTCCTCCTTCTGACACAATATTTTTCTTCATTTTAAGAGTCCTTGTTACCTTGCTCCTCCCATTTTTTATGGAGTGAATGTATAAAATATGCAATTCTCTCAGATTTACTGTAAATTTTCGTTGGTTTGTATATGTGTGTATGTATGTATGAAATAGAAATTCTATTAAAAGGAGATGCTCCATTGAATAAAAAAATCTATAAGCAATTACTCAAAAATAATAAAAACAAACCTTAAGCACAAATTCAACATAATTAATAGTGGAGCAAAAACAACTGCTCTGGAAACAGGAAAATGAGAAAATTTCCAAACCACCACTACCCCTAAACTTCTATAACAAAAATGAAAAAAGCATAGACAACATATTTCAAGAAATCTTAAAAGAAAACTCTCCAGATCTCTGAGAACCAAAGGGCAAGATTAAAATAGAAAAAAAAAAATGTGTAAGTCCCTCCTGAAAGAAACTCCAAAATGAAAACTCCCAGAAAACTCACAGCTCATACCTAATGCTTTCAGATGAAATGTTGCAAGCAGCCAAAAAAACGATATCTCAATTACTAAAGAGTAATATTTAAGATCACATACAAACAGGTAGCCAATACCAATAAGAATTAGACAACCTGGCATCCAATTTTCCACATGGCAAAAGATACAGATTTACAACGAAGATTCATTTCCCCCCAAAAAAATGAGTATAGTCATATAGGAGATGGAAATGATTATTTAATGACATAGAAGACTACTCTCTATTCCTGCTGAAAATAGTAAAGCTTCATAAAAATGCAAAGGTCAGGATAAAAGGTAACATAAAAAGATAAATAAACATAAAAGGTATAAACAAAGAAAAACAAAAAAAATAAATAATGAAAGACGATTCATTCATATCATACATACTATGCCATAAAGAGGGAAATAGGAGGGGAAAGAAATGCCCATCAAGTGGCAAATAACTGAGGCAATTATGACGCTAAAAAATGACAGAAGAAGAAATCAAGGTTATCAAGAGAGATATGGAAAAAAATGCTCTAAATAATTAGATAAATAAGACAAAGGAACTCTAAGATACTACCGCATATTTAATAGATTGGTTAACATGACAGAAAAGAAAAATAATCTAGTGGAGATGTGGAAAAATTGAAATACTAATGTACTGTGGAGCTATAACCCTTCTAGAGAACAATTTGGAGCTATGCCTAAGAATTATAAAACTGTGCATACTCTTAGACCCATTATAACTATGAGGTCTGTACATCAAGAGATCAATAAAAGGGGAAGGAAGGCATACAAAAATATTATACAAGCTAATGTATAAAAATATTTATAACAATATCCACTTTTTGTGTTGGCAAAAAAATTGAAAATTGATAGGATGTCTATCATTGGGAAGGACTGAATGAGTTATGTGATATGATTGTGATGGAATACTATTGTGCTATTAAAAAAAAAAAAAAAAAAGATGAGTAGGATGGTTTTGGAAATGCTATATGGCCTGGAAGGCCTGTATGAATGAAAGAAGAATAAACTAAGCAGAACCAGGAAAACATTGTACAGAGTTAGAAGGATAGTATAAAGATAATCAAATGTGAAAGACTTAGCTTCTCTTATCGGCAATGATCCAAGGCAATATCAAAGTATCCAGGGTGAAAACATATTTCTTTACCTTCAGAGAAAGGACTTTGAATGTAGAATGAAGCATGTTTTTTCTCTTTTCTTTTTCATGCTTTTATCTTTTCTTTTGCAATATAACTGATATATAAATGTTTTTCATGGCTTCATATGTATAATCAATATTAAATTTCTTGTCTTGTCAATGAGGAAAGAGTGACAGGATGAAGGGGAAAAGTTTGGAACTCATTTTTAATGATAGGTACATTTTCTCCATGTAATTATGGAATATTTAATGAAATAAATAAAATATCTTTTAAAAAGATTCACAGTTTTGTAGCAAATTGAATAATTAAATGATTTGAACTTGGTTACTAACCTAAAAATTTTTAATTTGTTTTTGTTTTTGTTGGTCATGAAACCATTTAGCATGTGGACCCTTTCTCAAATATACATCAAATTAAATAAAACACAATGGATTTTGATGCAAAACTATATTGAATAATAATTATTTTTTAATTCCAGAAGACAAGTTAAGAACTCCTGCTCCAAAAAATAAAACATTGCACTTTCAAAAAAAATAATGCACCTTTTCTCTTCTTTATTTCTGAATATGACTATATAGTTTGTTTGCTTTAGTTATATTAGTAGACAAATACTTATACATCTTTATTGATTAGGTTTGCTACCATTTTCTTTATGAAGCTCTCCATATGAATTCTCATTGCACTTTCATAGTAGATATGCCTGTGAGATATACTTTTTTGAAATGTTATCACACTAGGGAGCGGCTTGCTGGTAAATGCTTGAAATAGATTCTCGGTTGGGGCACCAGCAATTATATGGCTACTGTGTACTTTAAAATCTAATCTACATTGTTAATATTTTCCCTATCACTTTCTTAACTATAGTCAATTAACACAATAATAATTCAAACTCTGATTCACAGTATTTGCCAATTTTCCAGGTCTAAATATTCATATTGAACATATAATGATTAAACCCCAAATGGATCTGGTTCCAATGAATACCAGATAGGCATAGATACTGAGTGGAATATTATTATGTAAAAGAATTTAATTGTCACAAAATGCTGTGGAATCAAAGTACAAACTCTGAATAAAGAGAGCAAGGATTCTTTGGAGTCAGAAGATAAGTGGCAGGTATAATTAGGGGAGGATGAAATAGGGTAGGGTGGGATGCATGGCATTACTCAGGAATAAAGAGACACCAACTGTCAGGACAGTGACCTGTTTTCTTCAGTCAACTAGTTTATGTGACAAATATATGTGACAGATATGGCTACGCCATGCAGATGCTCAGGGATTGCAGGATCAGAATGAAGACTGATCCAGCTATTGCCTTTACCAAAATCCCAAGATTTTTGACACATCATATTTTTGTCAGTTTGTTTATGTGGGGGCATGAAAAGAAGCTGCATTTAGTATAAGTAAAAATCTGTGATGAGTCACATTTCAGTTCTTTACAGATTGCAACATGTATTCTTTCTTTGTAATTTTGTGTTTTTTATTTTTTTAATAGAGCTTTGGCTATGAATAAATATAAACAATATTGAGAGAAATTCCCCAAGATGAAACCATAAAAAATAGAAACATAGAAGCACTACATTTTGCACTTAGGTTATATTTTCCTTGTCAATCTGTATAATTCAACATGGTTTATACTGCATAAGCTTTATTGATTGGTCTGTGAGATTTATCATACCTATTAGATTGTAAATTCCTTGAAATACAGAAATCTACCTTAACACATCCTTGTATAACTCCTGAGCACATAAATAACAATAAATGTCTGTTTATTTCAAAAGTTAATACATGAATAAATGAATCATGTACTATAATAGTAGTGTTCAGTCTTCCTAAGGAAAAATACTAAAGCATCCCTAATTTCTTCTATATTTAACTTATAAATATTTTCATAACACTTGCATTCATAGACATCAGTTGCTGAATGATCATTGTTAAAGATTGTTTTGTTTTGTTTTGTTTTTAATCTGGCTGATTTGGGTGGGACAATCTTAGAGACCCTTCTTTTCCGTGTTTCTTGCTGCATTTTCAAACCTTATAAAAGAGATTGACTGAGACTGGAATTATTCTATGGATTAACTTCTAGCTTTTTATTGAAGCTAAGAGTAACAATGATTCTAATAACACCTGCCAGACTGGCAGGCAATAGCCTGAGGCTGTTAATGAACTTCTCTGGATAACCACATCTGCAGAAGCACTTCCATAGTGCAGGCTTGTAAAGAGCATTCAGTGCCTGAATGATAACAAGAGCAATGTTAGTTCTTATTGTTATTTCCTGACCAACTACTGTGTTTTACACTCACAGAGAGTTGCAGTGTGAATTACTTCAAGGAGCAAGATAATGCTATGATTAGCAGAAACAAGTAAGGAAAAGCTTAAAAAAATAAAAAGCCAAAAAGATTAAAGGGGAAGAAAAGCAGTTTAAAGCCAAGATAATACAGGGCAAATTAAAAATAAAATGATGATAATTAATGTGACTTTTTGAAAATGATAATTAGTAGGCATGTTTTCTATAATAGAGTGGCTGGTGTTGCTTAGCTCTTAAACAGCTCTAATTAAAACCTTTAACATTTGTAAATTTGAGGTTCTATTATCTCATTGATGATATTTCACCTCAGGTGAGGTTTGTGAAGATAATTAGGAAATTATTATTCAAGTTTTCAATCATAGATATATTTGAGAGTATTTGAGAGTATAATTGGTGTGAGCTATCCAAATAAAGTGACATCTCTTAAATTTTGTCCTTTTTTTCTAACTATGGAATGCATGTAAATGCAGATAAATTTGTGAAAGTTGATTTTTTTAAATTGTATAGTGTATTTTCCAATTATACTTTTATATTTAATAAAAATTACAGATTGTATCTGAGCTTAGAATGTTAAGTAAATAACTTTTAAAATATTGGTTTGTAATTTCCATTCACAATTTTCCATTTGTTATTTGTCTTGCTTGTATTATATAGTTAGATATTCATGTATGTACATAATATGGATTATTGACTTATCACTTTGTGTTTCAAATCTTTATAAATAGCAATTATATATAAAGATATACATATATATGTGTATGTATACATATATGCATATGTATATATTTATATACAAATACACACACAATTCCATTAAAGTTCAAATGGGGGGGGGGGAAGATGGAGGAGAATTATTTGTTTTTGAAACTGAATTTCCTTATCTCACCAGGGTGGATATGTAAAATTCATGCACCAATTACCATAAAAAATTTCATTTGCTCCCTTTCTGACCTGAAGCCTTTTTTTCCCACCTTTTTAAAGAAATCCTATTACTTACTTTGGAAGCTCACCATGTTAGAACTATGCTTGGTAAAAGTAAACAATTGGCTTTAGCCCTACTGTACCTTATAATTCTGCAAATATACTTGACAACCTTAGCCTGCTCTCTAGGAAACAGGAATTGTAAATATGATTCATGATATTTTGATGTGTTTGTTTGAATTTCAAATAATGCATTTTAAAATATCATTGATAAAATTAGATTCCCCCTTAGTCTTTGATACTGGAAAATTCATATGTGAAAAGTATTAATACAATTAAATATGTGCTCCTTTTCTCAAAGTAAATACATTATTCTTATTTCTTACAGTTTTTACTTTTTATTGCAAATTAAGATAATTTATCCTATGGGAGTTTATTTATTGGGTGGTAACTTTAAGGTATACTTTTAAAGACATATTTTTAGCCATATAACTATCTTATTTTCTTAGAAACTTTTTATTAAATGGTTATTTTATTTCCCTAATATATTTTTGAATGTTGTGAATTTATCAATCAAAAAGTTGTTTTTTTAGTTATTGTTCTTTAATGTGCTCTCTATCCTGTTACATTGATCTATTTTTCTTTTCTTTTCCTATCACTATAAAGTTTTTATAATTATAGATTTTCTAGTACATTTTCATATCTGCTACTTCTAAGCAACGGTATGACTTTTTCCTTTTTTTTTTTTTTATTTTCTCCTGTGCTTTACTTCCATCTTTAGTTTATCTACTTACATTTAACCATTACATTATTTTTAATCAGTCATTTTGCATAATTATTTGATTATTCAAATACCAAAGAAATTCTACCTATTCTATTGTTTTCCATTCTAAAGTCTATGTAATTTTTATGGTTAGTTACCAAGACATACATATGTATGTACAAACATAAACACAAAAGTCACCACGAATTTCCTAATAGAAGTATGATACAGTGAAAAGGCTGTTGTGGACTCAGAAGAGATCAGACCTTGTGTCATGCTTTTTATATTCACCAACTATCTGACCTTGGGCAAGTGATCTAATTCTCTGAACCACAATTTTCTCATGAATAATATTGTTATAATTATGCATGTTTTATTTATTTGACATTATTGTCATAAATAATAAATATGTTAAAGTACAGGAAAACTTTTTTTGTTGTTGTTAAATTTAAAGCTATATTAATGCCTTATTCTCTAAAACTAGGAACATGAATTAAAAGTAAAGTTAGGCCTGGAGGAGGATGTAAAAATCTCTCTTTTAAAAATAGGCTCTGAATATCAAATTGTAATGAAAATGTCACATTGTCCACATAGGCAAATATTATATGAATCATGAGGTTATGAACTCTAATTTTTTATCTTGTTTATTTATGTTTCCACAAAAGTGACTCAATTTTTCTTCACCTGTGTTCTCATCCGTACAGATTTCTCATCTGTCAGAAGGCTTTTTGTTATCTCCAAAAAAAGAGATGAATGACTGAAGATATCTAAAATTGTTTGAAGCATGTGTTGAACACCAGGGAAACTTATCAAACTTTATGTAAATTTCATCATGTATGGTCTTTAAGTAGATTCCCAAACAGTGGACATTGCAGTATTTAAGAAATATAGACTTTCACTCTGTTCTTATTGACAGTTCTAAAAATTTATAGGCTTGGTTGTCCGGGAAAAAAAAAAAAATACTTTTTTGCAGGCATTCACACACATAAGATATGATAGGGATGATCCATTGAAATATAGTTATATTTAAGTAGGATGGAGATATCATTAGGCCTTTTCAGAAAATGACCCCTGCCATAGTTTAGGGCTACAGTACTAACCCACCCCCACCCCTCGCTGCTGCTTGTATAGTGGCTTAATTTCATACAAACTGCTTTGTAATCTATAGTCCCTCTGGTCTTTGATCCTGAGGAAGTCAGAGACAGCTGGGGCCCAAAATGTGATAAAGTTATTTTAGGGTATAAAAAACTCACTCTTTTGTCTGTCCTTTGCCTCACTCCATTAGATTATGCCAAAAGAGATGATACCCTTTTTCTGTAGAAACTGAATAAACTGATTTCTACTCTGGCCCTGAGAAATGTCTATTTGAATTAGTTTGGGTTAGCAGTTGCTGTACCACACATAACTATGTCAAAATTGGTAAAAGCCAGCCAGGGGTAAAATTCTGAAGAAAATAGCATTTCCTATTTTGCATTGATGCTGGGTTTCTTTGCATTCTTATTTTTAGGCTCGCGGTTATTTCTTGCAATATTACTGATTTTTAATATTTCTAAATTTTTTTCCTATGCTCTTCTTACACTTTTTTCATTAGTTTAATATTCATATAAGTCAGTTTAGACAACTAGCATTCCAATATGACCCTTTCACTTCTCCCTCTACATTCCTCTTTCCATAAAATATATAACCAGCATTTTGAAAATATCTAGAATCTGTCAGAAAGAAAGATGATTAAATTCATATTAATCAGTGGATAACTAACTATTTTCTTAATGTTATTAACTTTTATAGAAAGTTATATTACCATTTTAAGTGGAAGTGGAAATATTGTCAGTTTGACAGAGCAGCTGAGGAGCTGTGGAAGGAAAAATGATGACCTTGATGATAGGGTCCCTAGTTAACAGAAGTATAACCTTGGAGAATAAAGAATGCAGATGGGAGATGAAATTCCGTATATTAGGGATATTAGAAGAACAGAAAAGATTGTTCTGCTAACACCTTATTTTGGTATTACAAATGAACAATGTTACATGTAAGTTGATATGACTTCAAATGTAACAGATGTTGAATATAGCACCCACAAAGATGATCTTTCTTTGTCCACTCAGTTGCAAGTATGTGACTCACATTGGAGAACTACTGATACTTGAAATAATGGTGAAGTCCTCTTATTAAGTGATTGGGAGGAAGAGTTGATGACTTGATGGTTATTTAAAAGAATGATTTTACCCTCACTTCTCTCTTCCCTTTCATATTTAAATTATATCAAACTATTTAGAGTACCTTTCAGTATGGTCTGGAATAAGGATAACTTGTTATCTCTCCTATCTTGGATCTGATGAGGCTATGACACATGGTAGATAAATTACATTGATACTGAGACAGGGTCTGATGGTACTTTTTTTGAATTTGTTATTTTCTGATCTCAGGAGAATGAATACTAGTGCCAAATTTATTCAGACTTGGAAGACCTCTTGAAAGACTAAGAAAATCTTGGGTGGGAACCAAGATGGCAGAGAAGACACACACTTCATTCTGAGCTCCTCTACTACTCTCAAACTATTTACAAAATTCAGTCTCTGAATTAGTGCTGGACTGTCAGAAACTATTTAGGAGTAAACTAATTGGGAGTGAAACACATTATCAACAGAAGATAATCTCGAAAATCACCAGAAAAGTTCTGTTTTGGTCAGGCATGGGCATGAGAAGAGGCCAAGCACAAGCACAGGTAGGTAAGAAAGAAGAGTATGGAAGACAGCTAATGCTGAGCAGGCCAAGTATGGTGTGTGGTCTCCAAGGGCAGAAAATCTGCGGGGAGGACTGTACCACAGTGTTGGCTACTCTGCCCTGGCAGCAAGTATATATGTATATAACCTTTTCTTCTCTGCCCTTAGCCTTCCTCTCTTACCCTTCTAGAATGGAAGCTCCTTTGGGGACAGGGATTGGCTATATAATGAGGGGTGGATATTCATGTTGTGTAACTTCTGTAACATCCTATTATTAGCAGAAAAGTTATAAAACTTCCAACATAAATAGAGAAGGTAAATAATGTACCAAAGTATTGGAGTATCATGGGACCTGGCCACACACACCAAACAACAAAAGTGACTCAGCTATCCCAACTCAGCTACTGATCCAAGAACAGCCACTGACTTTCTGCTGCTGCTTCACTGCTACTTCCTGTTGTCTGTTGAGGAAGCTTGGAAGCATTGCCCCAAAAGCAGACCACAGTCTTTTTTTTTTATTTATTGTTGTTAAAATGAGTAAAAAGGCAAAGTGGACTCTAGCTAGAGGTAGTTTTTATAATGAAAGAGAGCAGATTTCAAACCCTGAGGAGACTAGAAACAGATTTACTCTAGATGAGACCTCAAATGGGGATATAACCTGGTTCCCACCACACAAGAGTATCAGAAGAAATTACAAGGGATCTTAAAAGAGAGCTAGAAGAAGAATGTGCAAAGGAAAAGAAAACCTTTCCAGAGGTCTAGATAAGGCATATAATTCATTAAAAGATACAGTGGAAAAAAGAAAAGTTTTTGAGGTTTTTATGTCCTAATACATGGTCAATTTTTTTGTATAAGTTCAATGAACTGCTGAAAAGAAAGTGTACTCCTTTCTGTCTCCATTTAGTTTTCTCAAAAGATCTATTATACTTAACTTTTCTAGTATTTAATTTGCCTCTTTGAATTCTTTCTTACTTATTTTGTGGTTTGATTTATCTAATTCTGAGAGTGCAAGGTTGAGATCTCCCACTATTATAGTTTTGTTGTCTATTTTTTCTTGCAGCTCTCTTAATTTCTCTTTTAAGAATTTAGATACTACATCACTTGCTGCATATATTTTTAATATTGATATTGCTTCATTATCTATGCTACCCTTTAGCAAGATATAGTGCCCTTCCTTATCTCTTTTAATTAGATCAATTTTTTGCTTTTGCTTGATCTGAGATCAGGATGGCTACCCCTGCTTTTTTGACTTCACCTGAAGCACAGTAGATTCTGCTCTAGCCTTTTACCTTTACTCTGTATGTATCACCCTGCTTCAAGTGTGTTTCCTGTAAATAACATATTGTAGGATTATGGCTTTTAATCCAGTCTGCTATCTGCTTCCTCTTTATGGGGGAGTTTACCCCATTCACATTTATGGTTTTAATTACTAATTCTGTATTACTTGCCATCTTGCTAACTCCTGCTTAGGCTTTTTTCCTTTCCTTTCCCCCTTACCCCTTCCCCAGTATTAAACTTGTGAACACCACTTGCTTCTCACAGCCGTCCCTTAAAATCCCACCCTCCACCTTAGAGTTCTTCCCCCTTTCTTAACTTTTCCTTGCAATTTCTGTATTTCCTTCTACTTAGCATACTCCTTCCCTTTTCACTATTCCCCTCCCACTTTTCACTGAGGTGAGAGAAGTTTCTCCATAAATCGAATATGTCTAATATTTTTATCTTTAAGCCAATTATGATGAGAGTAAGATACACACTATATTCATCCCCCTCCTTTCTCTCAGATATAATAGGTTTCCTTTGCCTCTTCATGAGACGTAGTACCCCACTTTATCCTTTTTCTGGTACAACTTCCTTTCCACCTCTAGTTTCTGGAACAAATTTTTCATGTGTTCTTTATGTATCTTTATAACAGAAATATATTTCCCAAGATTTCTTTTTACCTTTTTATGTTTCTCTTGAGTCCTATATTTGGAAAACA